>NC_137904.1:18194682-18609682 GCF_963455335.1 Martes martes | reverse complement strand
CGCAACGGGCCTGAGAAGCACCAGCGCACCGGGGCGCGGCACCGGGTCGGCAGGCAGACGGGGGGAGGCCGCGAGACAACGGCTCGGCGGCAAGGGGCACAGGCGCTGGAAACCGGAGCAGCCACGGGGGAAGAGGACCGCGGGCCGCCGCGAGGGAGCACAAGGGACCCTCAAAGGCGCCTTCCAAGGCCCGAGGTCGGCCGCCAGGGCGCACGGGGTCCCACCGCCCAAGGCCTCCAGCACAAGGGCGGTCCCGCGGCACCCGAGGACACCGACCCGGCCCCCGGCGGGCCCTGGCCACCTCGCGGGGCTCGGGCCCCCGGCCACCACGCCACAGTCACGACCGACCCCCCAACAGGACGCTCTCCCGCGCGCACGACGACACCCCCTCCGTGCCCCGCTCGACTGGACCCGCGCGGGCCTGTCCTCCTCACAAGGGGCCGAGAGCCCTTCGCCCGGGGACGACCGCCCCCCAGAGCCCCTAGGGGCCGGGGAGGGGACAACACCCAACAGCGGCGAGGCCGGTTTCGGTCCCGAGGGAGTGGATCGAGGGCACAGCGCGCCTTTCAGCCGTCCAGGCGAGCCAGGGACAAGGCAGGGGGGGAAAGGTCGGCGGCGACGGGGAGGGGGCGCACAGCGGGCGACGGCCGACAGCGCGTGGGGAGCGGTTCGGGGCGGAAGGGTGCACCAACGAAGGCGCAAGCCGGGCCACCAGGTAAACGTGCACGGGATCCCACCGCCACCAGCACGAGAGCGGTCCCGCGACGCCCGGGGACACCGGCCGGCCTCAGCACCCTTGGCACACCTCCCCCCCGCGAACCGGGCCCCACACCGCCGGGGCCCCACCCCACGGGACCCCCGGCCAGAGGGGCCCCGCCTGAACCTCCATCCATCCGTCTGGTCCGTCCCAGAGCCACGACCCGGGGGGAAGCGCCCCCAGGCGAGAGCGGCCCGACCCGTGCCCACACATCACCGCCGGCGGCGACTCGGCACGGGGGCGGGCAGCAGACAGCTGCTCGCACGGCGCAGGGCAGGAGACGCACACCGCGGGGGAGTGGCCGCACGCACACTCGCACGCACACGGGAAGCCCCACGCGCCAGACGCCGGCCAGGCCCGGCGGGATCCTCCCCCGACTCGGAGGGGGGAGGCGCAGGCCGCGGTAGGCAAGAGAGCGACGCTCGGCCCCACCGCGGGGCCGGCAGACCCCTCGAGGAGAGGGGGCTCTGCCCAACACGCAACGGTAGTCACCCCGCATCGGTGGCCACTACGCGCAGAGGAGGGGCAGCGGCTGGGGGTTCCGGTACCCCAAGGCACCCTCTCGGATCGCTAGAGAAGGCTTTCTCACCGAGGGCGCATCGCCCCCACCCATTCGTCACCCCCCCGACCGGGCCCCGCAAAACGGCGTCCCAGAGGCCTCCAGGGCCTGGGGGCAGGGGTGGGTCTGCGGTAAGGGACAGGCACAGGGCAATCCTGAGCGCTCGCGGCCAGAGCCCGACAAGGGGACCGCCTTTGCCTCTCCACACAGGCCATGCTCCCGTCACCACCCGGAAGGAACCTCGTGCCTCCCTCGAGGCCACAAGAGGAGCGGAGACGGGCACAGCATGCTGGGCAAAAGAGCAGCAGCCCTCAGCTGGCCAAGCGCCACAGCGCTGGCTCGGCCCGGCACGGTCACTCACACGCCCCACCCGGCACCACGCATGCCAGGGGACAACAAGGCGCCCGCCCGCACCCCCACAGAGGGGGGGCAGGTGGGCCTCCCTTACCGACTCCACCACCCGCTCTTCGGACACACCACCGACAGCGGTGGCCCAAGGGGGGGGGGGGTCGCTGGGAACGGGTAAACGACACCACCGCTCGGCCTCAGGCACCTGAGACAACCTGGAGCGCTCCAGGGGCACCACAGAGAGCCAGGCGCCACGCGCTCAGCACGCCCAGGCGGGTGAGCAGCGCGGCATCGGGACGGCCCTCCCCACCACAGGGAGGGCCGCTCACCCCGCACGAAGCCAAGAGCGGCAAGCGAGAGTGTCCGCTGCGTCAGAGGACCCCACGCCCACGGGCGCCCTGAGGCAAGAACCATGGGAAAGTGGAGTCGGGCCGGAGCCCACACCCCCCGCACCCTCCCCCACACCCCCCACGACAGCGGGTGGCAGACGGAGGAGGAGCGAGGGACCCGCGGGCAGAGCGAGAGGAGCGGTCCCATTCGTCATGAATGTCCGTCCCTCGTCCGACGCGGCTTAGGCCCGGCCCAGGAGAACACGACATCACCACATCGATCAGCAAGAAACGTGCCCAAGGAGGCCCTGAGGGGGGGAAACGCCCGGCGAGGACACCGACCAGAGGGACCTGCTTTCGGCCTCACCAGCACCCCTCGAACCCAGGGCAAGAGCAGCCGGGCAACCCAGGGAGAACGCCTGACACGTGGCACAGAGCCTTGTGGAATGGAACGGGGGGGTTAACCACAGCCACAGCCGGGTGCCCACAGCGTGGAGTGCACGGGGTAAAGGACCCACGCCACCTGCCCACACCTCCCTCGGGTGCTGGAGACCAGAGGTGGCACCACAGCCCGGGCCACCTGGGGGCACAAGAGCCGGCGCACAGGCCCACGCAGACAGCTCAAACGAGCGAGGGCCAAGCCGGATTTGGCACCACGGCCAAGCCCGGAGCCCCGCACGCACCCCAGAGGCCCACATCTCTAAGGCGAGTCACTCAAACAGCGTGTCAGCACCTACCTGGCAACAAAAAGTGCTCCTTTCAGGGGACAAAATAGCCACGCCATCTGGCGGGGCCTAGCCACAGGTCCCCGGGACCTCGTGGGACCGTGGCCCGGCCACTGGCCCCAAACACCGCTCCATGACCCTGCAAAGGGGGGGGGGGCGCCCCACGGAACCCCCAGGGCCATCTGGTCGACCCTCAGGAGCGTGGGGGGAGCGGGCAGCTGGGTCGGACAGCGGACTCGAGGGAGGTGGAGCAGGCCGGGCCGGGTAGCTCCTCCCCTGGTCCGCCTGTCGTCCCCAGGTCGGGACTTAGAAAAATCAAGTTCTGCAGAGGGACCTGCCGGCGCTCGCGGCCTCCTCCTCCTCCCTCGCCCCGGGCCCCGGGCCCCGGGCCTCAGGACCGCCCCAGAACGGTCGCCGACTCCCGGCTGGGACTGGGAGAGGGGGCGGACCCGCGGAGGCGCCCCCCCGACGGCCGGACCTCCACGGACATCGCGGCCCGGCACCGCCCGGTCAGAGCCCATCCAATCCGGTCCGATCCGGTCCGATCCCGCCCGATCCGGCCTGGTCTGGTCCCCACCTACGCAGTGGGCCTCGGAAAACTTGGTGAGAAAATCGGGGGCGACAACCAGGACCCCACGCGTGCCCGCGGACGGACCCCTCGCGCCATCCACGGGCTTCCCCGCGAGGCTCAGGCCGGTCCCCAACCGCCCGAGTGTGACACGGGACCCACGGGACACGGAAGGCCCGACGACCGACCAGAGCCACAGGCCGAAAGGCGTCCTCGCGCCGCACGCACACGCACACCCTCTCCCATTCCCGCGCGGGCGGAGGAGGGGGGACCGGCGGGTGCTGGTCGACCCCTCCAGGCGACACCCAACACCCCTCCGCGAGAGCCAGGAAGAGGAGGAGGAGGAGGCGGCGGCGGCGCCGCTGCTCCCCATATACCTGGGGGTTCAATCTCCCGCGAGCCGCTCGCGCGCCGACGCCCCAGAGACAGCGGGGACGATCGCTCTACTGTCGCCGGCCTCCCGGAACTGCAGCTCGGGGACAGCGGCCAAATGCCACCCCTTGCCGACATCGCCCACGCTCCGGCGGGGAGACGCTATATAAAAGCGGCCGCCAGGTGGCGCCAGACAACCGCCGCGAAAGACACCGAGGCAGATCCGGATCCCAGGGCCGTGAAGTCGCGAGGCCCGCCGCCAGGCCGCCCGATCTCGTCCGGGCCCACTTCGGAGGGGCGGGCGGCCCCGGGGCATCAGCCTGGGGAGCTCCCGGCGGGCACGGCGCGACTCCAGCAGCCCAGAGGAGACTTGGGAAACGTGTCCTGGCCCTTGACGCCGGAAGGGGGGGGCGCCCCAACTCGCCACGGGACACACACACAGCAGCAGCAGCAGCAGCAGCAGCAGCAGCAGCAGCAGCAGCAGCAGCAGCAGCAGCAGCAGCAGCAGCAGCAGCATTATCTATCCAAGATAAACACCCCTGGGCAGGAAGTGGGGTCAGAGGAAAACAGAAACAGCAGTGGCAGGGGGAAGAGGACACTAGAGGGCAACAGAGCAGCAGCATCCCGTCTAGGTGCTCTGGCTCCTTTGTGCTTTACAAAAGCCCAGGAGGAACCTTTCAAAAACTTCGCCCTCCTATCCCCCCAGCGGAGAGGGCAGAAGCAACTGTCCAGCAAGAATTCCTTTGAATAAAGATAACTCTTCTCCCATGAAACTTCACCATTTGAACATGGGCTTTTCATGGCTTCCTTTCCAAGCCTTTCTCTTTGCCGCCTTCTCACCTCTGTGAATCCCTGATCCCACTTTGCAACATCCCTACCCATCTCACCCCCGCCGTGCCCCCCCACCTCTCTCTCTCTCCCTCCCTCCCTCTCTCTCTCTCTCTCTCTCTATAGCGCGCGCGCGCGCGCGCGCGCGCGCACACACACACACACACACACACACACACACACACACACCCCAGGATGAAAACTGTTCTCTGTCAACCGTCAATCCTGAGCACTCACTATAAAAGTAAATGAGGAAACGCAGACAAGAGAGAAATCAAGCAAATAATGTGACTCTGAAGGCTGGACACCTATTGAGTCGAGAGAATTGACCAAACCGCAGAAACTGGAAAAGAAGGTTTTCCTTCCAAGTCAGTTCCTCCGTAGTTGGCTACACGACGTTCTTTCACCAGTATTTCCCCAAGAGTGCGACGATCCAAATAAGGTTTCCCAGTGCAAAGTTCATGGGTGCGGACTTCACACCTGTGTTTCAAGTACACGTCTTTCAGGGCACCTTGCTGGCTCATTCCGGCAGACCCCCAAGGAAGGCGAATCTTGATCTGTGGGGGTCCTGAGTTCCAGGGCCACACTGGGTGGGTGTACAGAGCTGACAGGCAAAAGAAATTTGAATCGCTATGGCGATGTCAAACACAACAAAGGAAAACAAAACAAAAATCGGAAATAAAGTCGCCCCTGGTAGAATGCTTTTTTTTGTAGAGGCCATGGAGACCCTGTGATGTTGGCAGACAAACAGACATGGTCGGTCGATCGATGAATCGGTGGAACGGAACAGAAACCCAAACAGATATGCCCAAGCCCAACAGAAGTTCCACCGATGCGCAAAGGCCATTCAAAGGAAGAAACATGGCCCACCTCCCCACGAAATCAGAGGACAGTCAGTCATCATACATCCACAGACCCAACACGCAGGCAAGCAGGCAGGCAGACAAAGAAACAAGAAAACTGGGGCGCCTGAGTGGCTCGGTCGGTGAAACTCTCTGCCTTCACCTCGGGTCATGATCTCGGGGTCCTGGGATCGAGCCCCGCATCCATCGGGGCTCCCTACTCAGCAGAGACTCTCCTTCTCACCTCCCTCTCTCTGACCCTCCTTCCGGATCCTTCACTCCCTCGCTCCTTCGCCCGCCCGCCCGCCCGCCCGCCCTCCCTCCCTCCCTCCCTCCCTCCCTACCACCATCACCAAAATTCTTTTTTAAGTAGGGGGGAAAAAAAAAAAAAAGGAAGAAGAAAGCTTCCATCCAAACAGCCAGACCTCACCCCTCCTACAAATGTGAACTCCAAACGGATCTCACACTCCCATGGGAAACAGAACACTGCACGTGTGTGTATGTGTGTGTGTGTGTGTGTGTGTGTGTGTGTGTGTGTGTGTGTGTGTGTGTGTGTGTTGGGGGGGTGATTCTAGGGGGAAAGGTGGGGATCTAGGGCCAGGCAAAGAGGGGTTAAGACTGGACACCAGAGACGCAACCCATAAAAAAGAAACGGAGGGGTTGGATGGAAGTCACCAAAGTTAAAAACCTAGGCTCTGCGAAACACCCTCTGAAGAGGACCCAAGGGCAAAGGACACAGAGAGGCCTGGGGGATCAGCCGATCAGCCGGGAGTGGGAGGTGGGGGGTGGAGGGTGTTGCTCAGAGAGAAACAAAACGAGGAAACGCTCCCAGAGGTTGGATCAGGGTCACTAGGGGAACCAGGGTACAATCCATTCAGATTGGGAAGTCTGCCGCAGGGCCAAAGGCAAGGAAGAAAACCAAGACTTTTAGGGTCAGGTCCCTTTGAGCAGGTCGTGTCTACAACAAGGCCACCGACTCAGAAAACCAGTGAGGCAGTTTTATGTCTAATTCCAAATGGACATGAAGTCTGGGGTTGAGAGGCAGGGAGTCCATCCCTGATCATCCCTGAGGCGATTAAAAATACAGAAGAACCGTAGCAACGACAAACTCTGCAGGGCCCAGGGTCGAACGGCAAGGAAACTTCCGATTTTCTTTTTAACACCCAGGCCAAGGAGCCTATGCCCAGGCACACTGCCGCTGTGGAGGAGCCTCGGGAAGGGCCGGAAAGAAAGGAGCCAGCAATGGCGGGACCAGGGATGGGGAGAGGGGTTCCCGAGGAACAAGGACCCGTGAGCCACTTACCCACACTGCCCTGAAGGAAACCAGAAACTGTCACCCCGAAAAGGTGCCCACTGTGGCACGTCGGTTTTCTCAAATTCAACTCCTTGAAGACACAGCAGCTACAAGAAGGATATGCCGACCCTTCTGGTCTTCGCGAGACCAAGAGAGCCAACTCCCATGTGAAAGGTACCTTCCCTGGAACCAGGAAGCAGAAAGGCCTCCTCCATCACCAGAGACAGGAGAGGGGAGCCGGAGAATTAGGGTCTGAGCCGTCCGCGTCCATGAAACTTCTTCACCCAGCCCCCACCCCCACCCCACCCCACCCCCACCCCCGCCTTCCCGGGGCTGTCTTTGCCACGGCCTGCCTGCCCCTTGCCCAAACCCCTTTGTCTTGTCCGTTCTTCACGAGTGGATCCAGTCCCGTCTGTCTTGTCTTGTCTTGTCTTGTCTTGTCTTGTCTTGTCTTGTCTTTCTTTTCTTTCTTTTTTTTTTTTTTTTTTAAGATTTTATTTTATTTACTTATTTGAGAGACAGAGATCACAAGTAGGCAGGGGGGTGGGGGAGCAAGCTCCCCATCGAGCAGAGAGCCCGATGTAGGGCTCGATCCCAGGACCCGGAGATCATGACCTGAGTGGAAGGCGGAGGCCCAACCCACCGAGCCACCCAGGCGCCCCTCGAGTCCCTGTCTTTAGGTCCTTGTGAAGGCGCCCCTGTGCAGGCAAACACCTACCCACAGTTGGATGCCCTTCTCCAGGGAAGCTCTTCTGTCGGTCGCCATCCTAGGCCCAGCCACAGACCCTAAGCAGGTAGAGGAGAATGTGTGTCCACCACCACTACCCAACACCACCACCCACCACCACCCACCACCCACCCCCACCCCAACCCCAGTGGTGAGAATGTCCACCTGGAATGTCGCTCAGACCAGATGAAGAGAGCCAAGGCAAGAGAAATGAGGCGACAGCAAGGTCTCCTGACCACTTGTAACCCGCTGATGAATCCCTGACACACCTACAGGGTGTAACACCCCTACAACTCCCTCAAGGATTTTGTTCAGTGTTTTACCCATGAGGATTTGCTCTAGTCAGTGTCACTTCACTCCGATAGCCACAAATGCCCACGATATGCTAACATCCCCCTTCCAACACCTGGTCCACAGACACACATCTAAAGGGTCTCATGACTAATGCTTTGCTAAAACAAGAGGGACTCCCCTCACCTTGACAGTGGGTAGCCCTGCAAGGTCTCGGAGACCCTGCTCGCAGCATACACACATTCCTTCGAGACTTACCTTATCCCTAACCCCCACTGACTGGAAACCGTATCACCAGTTACCCCTCACAATCCCAGCACGGCTCTTTCTGCCCAGAGGTCCTGGCCCCGTGCTGTAATAAAAGCACCTTTTTGCACCAAACACATCTCTGCAATTCTTTCTTGACCATTTCCCGGGCAGCTCCACATCCGCTCTGCCTGTCTGTCTGTCTGTTTTTGCGCTTGTTCCTTCGTGCGTGTGCGTGTGTGTGCGTGTGTGTGTGTGTGTGTGCGCGCGCGCGCTTAATGGGGCTTTGTTTGTATTTATTAACTTACTTACTTATTTACTTATTTTGAGCGATTTGGGGTTCACAGCCAAATTCACTGGAGAGTACGGGCAGTACCCACAGGACGCCTGCTCTGCCATCGCTCACTGCTCACTGGCCCCTGCTCCGCCCCCCCAACACTCAGAGGCACAGGCCCGCTCCCTGAGAGCTTCCCACTCCCCCACAAGCCTATCGACCATCCGACCATCCGTGGCAAAGCTGGTGTATCGCTTACAGTGGATGAATCCACACTGAGGCGTCATCATCAGCCACTCAAGAGCCCAGAGTTTACACGAGCATTCACTCTTGGCGTTGTCCATTCTCTGGGGTTTAGTTTTCCTTTTTATAACGATTTTATTTATTTATTTCACAGAGAGAGAGACAGACGGATCATAGGTAGGCCGGGGGCGGGGGGCAGGCTCCCCGCCAAGCAGAGAGCCCGATGCGGGGCTCGATTCCAGGACCCGGAGATCATGACCGGAGCCGAAGGCAGAGACTTGACTCACTGAGCCATCCAGGCGGCCCCCCCCCCCCCCCCCCCGTTCTCTGGGTTTCGACAAAGGTATCTTACCACCATAGCAGCACTCTGAATAGTTCCACCGCCTTAAAAATCCTCTGTGCTCTGCCTAGTCACCCTACCCACCCACCCGCGCCCTCCACACCGCCCCCCCCAACACACACACCCTCCACCCCCACCAAAACCCCTGGCAGCTGACAGATCTTTGTTTCCCCTTTTTCCTTCCTGCCTGCCTGCCTGCCTGCCTGCCTGCCTGCCTTCTTACCTTCCTTATCATCAGTTTGGATCTCATTAGTTTATTATGAAAGACAGACATGGAAATTACTAACACGAGGCAAGATTTCACAACTTCAGTGGACTGAGTAGTTTCACGGGATGCCATTTCAATAATGATTTATTTCAGTCTATGTATTTTCTCAGAATGTCACCGTCTCTAAGTAAGAAAATACTCCACGTCATCTAGAACTACTCCGATGCCTCCATATTCTGGGAGAAGACATTTATCGCCAACTTTCAGGCCAACTGGTTGAATCTCTCCACCCTTTCCTTTAGAGACTGACCAATAGCTATTCCTGCTGCTTGCAGTACTTTTCCTTGAGATTTTTGAGAGTTTTCAGGAAGCATACTGCCTCCTTTGGTTACAATTTTGGGGGCACTCCTTTGAAGCAAAACCTGGTCAAAGAGGGGGAGAAACCCTCTCTACACACCTGTCCCTCCATGGCGCTGTCTGCTACAGTTCCTACCCTGCTCTCCAGCCTACTGATCTCGTGACCCTCTCCATAGTTTGGCCTCCTTCAGCATGTCACATTGAGTTGGAACCGTGAGGTAGGTTCACCTCTTCTGATTGGCTTCTCTCAGTCAGGAAGACACACGGAAGTTTCCCTGCCTGGCTCCCCATAGCTCCCCATAGCTGCATAGCTCGCTCATCTCTTTCCAAAGCCCCCAAAACCATTTATTTCAGGGCCCGGATGTACCCCAGTCTCTGTACCCATTCTCCTCCTGAGGGACTTCTTGATTGCCTCCACGTTCAAGCCATTACGAGTGAAGGGGCCGTGAACGTCTGCGTGTAGGTTTCTGTGCAGACATCAGTTTTCAACTCATTTGGGTCATCGATACATACCAAGGAGCAGGACTGCTGTGTCGTACGGCAAGAGTAGGTTTAGCTTTGAGAGGCCGTCACCCATATTTCTGGCATGGGGGGGGGGGGAGCTGAGCGGAGGGCTGTGCACGGAAGGAGCAAGGTCATGAAAGAGGGAGAATTCAAAGATGCTGGAAAGGAAGATGTCACCGGGGCACACCCTTTACCTCAGGGTTTGTGGCAGACCCTAAGGATGACATTGACATGAGACAGAGTAACAGGAAAAGGAGCCTACAAATTCGTTTCCTAAAAGTGTCACATGACAAAGCCCTCCCGAGGAAAGCGAGACCCTGAGAAGGAGCAAATCCTAGTTGCTGGTATATTGGGTTGAACAAGAAGAGGCGATTGTGGAAGAGTAAATAAACTATGTGGGGAGGCTAAAGGAACATACGGATTTGAAAGAGAGAGAGAAAGAAAGAAAGAAAGAAAGAAAGAAACAAGATCAGTTTGTCCAGAACTCTCATTTTCATTCTCAACGTCCTGTCCTTGAAGATAAGAACGTCACTCACAGGGTACCTGGGTGGCTTAGTCCCTTAAGGTTAAGTGGCTGCCTTTGGCTCGGGTCATGATCCCACGTTCCTGGGATCGAGTCCCACATCAGGCTCCTTGCTCAGCGGGGAGCCTGCTTCTCCCTCTCCCTCTGCCTGCCCCTCCCCCTGCTTCTGCACGCGCAGAATATATGTGTGTGCGCCTGTGTGTGTACACATATACATATTTGTGTGTATATACACATATACATATTTACATACGTGTGTGTGTGTGTTTCCCCCCCTTCTCTCTCTCTCTCTCTCTCTCTCTCTCTCAAAAAAAAAAAAAAAAAGAAAAAGAAAAAGGGAAAAGGATGTCACTCACTCCCCTTCTGCGATAGGGGAGACGTCTTCCAGGGGAATGGATGGAGGATGCTTCAGGGGAGAGAAGGGGGAATATCTTCTTGGGAGGCTTTCCATGTAAGCTGCTGTCTTTGGATGCTCTTAATTTAAAGTAAAGTATAGTGTTGAATGGAGGTTCTTAGAATCCGAGATAGGTAGAATGCTCCAGGAGACAGACCAGGAAGACAAGTGGTGCCATATATCAAATATCTAGATGCCATATTGGCGCTTGACTGTGTGCTCCATCAGGAAGAATCCAGCAGCCACCTTACTGTCTAGGGCATCTCCTCTGTACTAAGACCGCGGGTATGTGTGTGGGTAGGACTGTATTTCAAGTCTGTGTGGAACGTGCTAATATAAATCAGTCATCAAAGTGACCAGTACATAATTTTCGAAGATCCCCAAACCATCTCGTTCCCCATACTAGACCTACGCAGAAACAGTGGGGACTTCTGGGTGATGTTGCCCTTGGACTCGTCTGTCATGTGTCCATTCACGCATCTATAAGGTGCATTCACACTCTCAGGCCAGCCATGACACTCAAACGGAATCCGTTCACCTCTCCCCAGAGGCTCATGGAACTGGAACAAAACATCACACATGGTCATCCACTCCCATCATTCCATTGCCTGTAGAGATCACGGCCCCTATGTGAGTCACACGTGACCTGTTTCTTCTTCCTTCCTCTGCACAGCTGTGATGGGAATCACTTGTGGCATATGGAAACTGGATACTTCACAGAAATGATGGGAGCTCTTCCTAATTTCAGCCAAGAGGACAGAAGAGTGCCAGAGCAGGTGAAAGATCAGCCCATGAAACCTAGAGTCCTCAGCACCCACTGAACACGGCTCACACACAGTGAAAGGCTGCCCAGTCACCAGCTCTCATGGAGAGAACCTGGCAAGAATCTGTAGCCTGAAACTCATTCCCTAGCCACTCCTACAGGGTGAAAGGCAAGCATGACTATTTCTAGATTCTGTGTATCAGGGGCCCTGGATGCCTACTTCTGACTCTCAGTGGGCTGAGGGAAGGACAGAAGAAAATGTTACAATCATTCATTCTTACATTCATTTGTTCATTCATTCAGTATTTTGGAACACTGACCATTGTCATCAATAAAGATACAAAAAGCAAAAGCAGAATTTGTCCCTTTAAGAAGCTCACCATCCACTGTATAATAGAAAGTAATGGTCCTCACAACTGAGTAGGGTGTGTGCCTCTGTCCAGAGTCAGAAGCAGAGGGATCAGTGATGACAGAAGGGAGGATATTCAAGACACTTCTTTAAAAGCAGTAGAAATTCTCAAAGCAGGTATGGGGGTAGGGCCTAATCTAGAGGTAAGAACTTATAAAAAACAAATCCTAATTCTGTCACCCTTCTCCTCAGGCACGTGCTTCAACCACACTGACATTGGACATGATTTTAAATCTCAGTAGCTCTGCTGCCACAAAGCATTTCCATGTTCTCTATGGTTTGCCTGAAATGTCTTTCTCCTCCAGAGTTATGGGGCTCATTCCTTCGCTGTCTCCATGGTCTCTACTTGAGTGCCCCCTCCCCAGAGAGAGCTTCCCCCCACCCTTTGCAAATAGCAGTCTCCATCTCTCTGTCCTTGTCCCATTCTACCTGTTCTCTCAGCTCTTATAAGAGCTTCCAGAGTTGGATCCGCAGCTCAAGCTGGGTCTGTGAGTGACAGAGTGTGTGCGTGTGTGTGTGTGTGTGTGTGTGTGTGTGTGTCTGCACCTGCGCACTTCCTCGACCTGCAGGCTTTGCTGGAAGAGGAGCTGCTTTTCTTCAGAGACTACATGTATATATCAACACCAGGCAAGCTGAATATGAAAGGTGAAAGATGAAAACCATGAAGTCTATAGAGGCATACACAAAGGCATGGTCTTATGATGCAAGGGAAATAGAAACGTTTTTAACAGAGGTCAAGCAAAGTAGAAATCCTAAAAAAAAGTTGAAGAATCGGATCATAATATAAACTCCTGTTTACACAAATGCACTATAAAAAGAAGGAAGAGAAAACCCTTGAGGTATAAAGTCATATGTACAACCAGTAGAAAGAAATCTTGCCAAGAAATTTTTCAGAAATGATCTCAGAAAGAAACAGACCATGAACAGGTTTTTCATGAAAGATAAACTAGGAATTTCCAAGAACATTTAAAAAGATGCTCTCTTGCTAATAATAGATTACATGCCAATCGCAGGCAAGCACCATTTGCCACCCCACATTTAAGAATGGCAGGAAAACAAAACAAAACAAAACAAAACAAAAACAGGTGAGCTTGAATTGGAATAACGGGAACCTTCATTCCCTGTTAATGGGAACATCAACTCCATGTCAGTACGCTGTGTAGCTGGACCAGTCCATTCCTGGTGTCAGGAATGCTCATACAAGGCAAGGCACAGATGTCTGTGAGCAATTTCCATATGAACAAAGAACTGGAAGCAGTTTGATTCCTGTTAGGAAGACACTGGGCAGGTTTTGGGGTAGTTCCAGTGTGGATTCACGCATAGCAAAAAAAGGAGATATTTGCATACAGCAAGATGAGTGAAGCTCATAAAGTAATATTGAAAACAATAAAAATCACACTGCAAGTGGTTAATCACAATGCAATTCTACTTCTATTAAAGACCCAAAGAGGAAACTCCATGGTATTGTTGAGGACTGCATGTGTTTGTGAAAATCTCTGATGAAGGCAAGGGGAAGTCATAGGGTTAAGACACATAGGAAAGTAGACTGGTCTCTTTCGGAAGGTGGGTGATGAGGACAGGGATGTGTTTTATTCTTTAAATTCTCTTGTGTATTACATATACACCTTGATTTGTATCATTGATTTCCCCTTAAAAATCATGCCAAACATCTATATTAATGCCAAGTGGGATTTACTTATAAAATTTGGTACCATAAACTTCAAGGAGAAATCATCAACATTTCTGTGATCTTGAGATGGGGAAGACCTTTGACCCTGTTATGAACTGAATTGTGTCCCCCCCAAATTCTATGGTGAAGGCCTAATCCGTATGAGCTTAATAGGTGGCTATCATGCAGATAGGGCCTTTAAGACGTAACAAAAGAAGGCTGTTCAGGTGTGCTCTCACTCGATAGGACAGACGCTCTGTAAGAGCTGGAAATCTGGACACACAAGGAAAAACCAGGGATGATTGCTCAGAAGGAAGATGATGTGAGGACTTGGGGAGGAGGTTGCCAACTGCAAACCAAGGAGGGAGGCCTCCAGAGAAAGCAGCCCTGATCACACCTTGATCCTGCCCTCCAGACTCTATAGATGTGAGAAGATACAGTTCTACCGCTTGAGCAAGCAGTCTGTGGTATTTTATTATGGCCAAGCAAGCAGTCTGTGATATTTTCTTATGGCCATCCTAACCCACTAATGCGTATGCATGATACTGAATGCCAGAGTACATAGGTAAGGCTGCATGGGTTTTGCGACACAACATGGTTAAAAACATATGCATCAAACCGTAAAAGGGGAACTACAAAATCAGAATGCTGTGCATAACTTAATTCATGGCTTCGGATATTCCTAATACACAGCTCCTACAAATCTGCAATAAATTGAACAAACCAGTGGAAGAGTTGGCCGACTATCTACCTGGGAAGTTCATATAAAGAAATACAGACGGTTCCTAGAAAAGTTAGAAAGAACATACAAATATCAAATTCTAAGCAAAATGATGGCTGAGATACTATCTTTTCTTCTATTAAGAGACAGAAATCTCTTAACATAATAGCATACACAGTTGACAAAGATCATAGCTTTTGTCCACTGCTGATCTCTATATTCTACCGGCCCTCCTAGTAGCTAGCCCTTTGCTGGCTAAGGTAAGAAAGCTTTAAAAATGATTTCTGTTTCACCTAGACATTTAAATTCTCATTTCCCAGTATTTGTACCAAATATTGAGGTATACTATTTTAAATATAAAAATATTTTCCCTGAAGCAAGAAATCATCTTGAGGCACCTGGGTGGCTCAGTCGGTTGGGCATCTGCCTTCACCTTCGGTCATGATCCCAGGGTCTAGGGAGTGAGCCCCAAATAGGGCCCCCTGCTCAGCAGGGAGACTGCTTCTCCCTCTTCCTCTGCCTGCAACTCTGCCTACTTGTGCTATCTTTCTGTCAAATAAATAAGTAAATACATAGAACCTTAAAAAAGAAAAAGAAATCTTGTTTATTACTCAACCGCGAGAATTTGGATAAACAAGGCTTAGTACATTTTATGTCATGGAAATATTAAATCATAAAGGAAACAAAACAAAATATGAACAGATGTCATCTATGGCCCATAAATTCTTCTGAATCTTAGAGCGACAGGTGACTTTTAATTTTATCTTTCATGCAAAAGGATATGTACAATGTTTGCTACATGAAATATACAATACTTTGGTAACAGAGAAATGTCTAAACGCTAGTGCAGGAGAAACTGGGACACAATGGCTAGGTCTGGGCAGAGGCAGGAGCAGGGCTGCCAGAAGGGAACTTTGGATGTCCCCGAGGGCCCAGGAATCACACTTCCTCAGCTTGACTATTGGTCTGTCACTCCCTGCATCTGCAACCAGGGCCAAGTACTAGCAACACCACTTCTTAGACTTATCATCTGAAAATCGAGGACAGTGAGAATGCTGCCTCAGAGTCTGGGTAGGAAGATGAAATAAGGTCCCAAACCTGGGGGTCAGGCAGACCCAGGGGAGGGCTGCTGGCGCCCAGCCCTGCATCCTGTGCACTGAAAAGCAGAGTCTGGGCTGGAAGGAATTAGATCACTGTGGATGAAGG
Organism: Martes martes; assembly: GCF_963455335.1. Lineage (NCBI taxonomy): Eukaryota > Metazoa > Chordata > Mammalia > Carnivora > Mustelidae > Martes > Martes martes. The sequence goes on along the minus strand of NC_137904.1, from coordinate 18,594,185 downwards.
GGGATGTAGCAGTCAAAAAAAGCTAGGAGACATGGACAAGAACCAAAGCAAGACCAGAACCCAACAGACCCCCCAAAGTGATCACCCTGTACCCATTTAGGAGATTGACAAGTAATTTTCAATGATCAATCACTGGGATTATCCGGCATGGCTATCTGTCCTTGCATCTGCTTACTCGTGCATGACCTCCTATAACTCTCCAGCAGTCTATGATCAAGGATTGGCTTCTCTGCTTTAGAAGGAAAGATTCCTGGGGTCAGAGAAGGTAGGTGCTCCATCCAGCATCACACAGGGAGAAAAGGGTTGCATGTCTGTGTCATCCAGAGCTAGCCTTCTGTCTCTTTCCTCTAAGCTCCCACCTCATCTGAAGGATGAGCCATATATAATGCGATCACAGTGTCATTCCACTTTGCAGAACCTTGCAAAGTAGTGCTCTCCCACTTTGTAAGCTTAGTCTAATTTTTGTAAAATAAAATAATTACAAATCTCATTAAGCATTAAATGAAACATTGCTGTCATTTTCTCCTGAAGATAACCTGGAATAGAACCAAAACTGAGTTGAAATGAAACCTGTTTTACATAATTGATTTCCCTGGTTAACTTCCTTTCCTCTGTCACTGGTCCATCTTCCCTGGTTCCAGATGCTCTTCTTTTAGGGACTGTCTCAGCTGCTGGTGAAGGTACAGATGCAAAGACCTCGGGAAGCCCCTTGGGGTCTCCCTCTCCCAGCTCACCTGCCCTCAGAAACTCTTAAACCAGGTCCTGGGCACACAACCCTTCTTTGCTTGGCCTGTCCTGAGGCCCCTCTGCTCATCATCCCTACCTGTCCACAATGTGGGTCCCCAGCACCTGCCCACATCTCTGTGTTCTCTCCCTCAGGGCAGTGGCCTCCAAAATGACTTTCAGAAGAAACATTATCAGCATTCCCCTTCTTCAGTGTAACCACCTGATACAAGGAAGCCCCACTTACCGATGTTACAAAACCCTGCTGTTCAAAAGGATGCACCTGCAGCCCTGCATAAGTTTCCTATTGCTGCCGCAGCAAATTAGCACACGTCTTCTGTGCAGTTCTGGAGTCCAAGCCCCACAGGGTCTCACTGTGCTGGCATCAAGAAAGGTGTAAATGCTTGGTGGGGTTGCGTTCCCCCTGCACCTTCTAGGGCAGAGTCTTCCATGCCTTCACCAGCATCTAGAGACAATGCACACTCCTTGGCCCACGGCCTGAGCTAGCTCTCACCTCACGCCTGTCTCTGCTGCTGTTCTCATGTCTCTTTCTATTACTATGACCTTCCTTCTCTCACCTGCAAGGTCCCTGTAATTATACTGCATGGGCACACACACACACACACACACACACACACACATAACCCAAGAGAATCTCCTCATGTCCACATCCTGAATTCAATCACATTAGAACATTTCCTTTTGCTGTGCAAAGTAATACCATCACATCTTCCCGAGAATAAGACATGGACCCTTTTGGGGGACTGTTATTCTGCCTACCATGCTGACTTTAGGCCCAACGTTAAAGAAAATTTACCTTATACAATTCAGAATTAGTTTACTAAAACATGAGTTAAAGATAATAAAACATTGGTAATAATCAGTAGAGATCACAACAGATAGACCGGAAACAACACTTTCCTAATTTTTCAGCAGCAGGCCAGAAGGAGACAGAAGAGTCTAACAGCTCACATCTGTCATGGAATATTCTTGCAGGAGAAGACGAGGAAGGGCAGGTGGGGCCAGCACAGCCTGGGATGAGAAAGGAGAGGACCCAGGTGAACACAGGCCCAGAACCCAGGGGAAGGATATCCAGTCCTGCCTACATCAGGGTTTATGCAAGAGGAGACAAAGAATGTGGGAAACAAAGACAGAAGTGAAGTTATTACATTTCCTTACCACTACAGCCCATTGAGATATCCTCAAAACAAGCAGAGTGGCATTCCTCTAGGAATGAAACTACCTCGATGTTGATACTTTGCTAAGGATAAAACACAATCTTAACCCCACGCTCCCCTCCCCCTGCCCCACCAAGAATTCTGTAAGCATACTTTAACATATAAGATTTCCTTTAGAAATTTCCTTTATCTCTAAACCCCCCAACACTCATCCCCCAACCATATGGCCCACAGATATACATCTGAAGGGTCTCATGACAAAGGTTTTATTAGACAGTAATAAAGGACATTTTCCCAAGAGTGGATAGCCCCCTCAAGGTCCTGGAAACCTTGCTTCCAAGTTTCTTAGAGACTTACACTATCCCTAAACCCCTCCCAACATGAAGGTGTACAATGGACCACTCCTCAAGATTCCAGTGCAGCTCTTTCTGCCCACAGATCCTGTCACCATGTTTTAATAAAATCACCGTTCTGCACCAAATATGTCTCAAGAATTCTTCCTGGCTATCGGCTTTGAACCCTAAGGTCTTTCCTGTATCATATGGATCCCAATGTGGGGTTTACAGTCCATAGTCTCATCTGGACTTTGAGCTGGGGTGCGAACTTGGTGAGTACTTTTTCTTCTTTTCCCTTACTCTCATTCCCAGGGCTCTTCAAGGAGTCCAGTCTTACTGGAACACTTTCATGGTGATTTCTCCGGGAGCAATGCTCTAGCCCAGGGTACTCTATGGGGAAGAGAAAGCCTACGTTTTGGCTGGAACTTTGTACCCTGGCTGGGATGGGAATAAGACCCAGAAACCCAATACCCTCTCTTTATTCCTGTCCATATACAAAATTGTCTATCTCTCCGGCATGGGACTGTTACCTAAGTCACCAGGACGGCTGCCGATCTTGACCCCTGTGTGAGGTTTCCTCCTGATTGATCTAATGTGGTCCCCTTCACAGCCCTGGTCTAGCCACTTCTGGGCTGCAGGACCTCCACTGGGAGCTGGCCAAAACCAGTACCTGACTGAATTAAAACCACAGTGGAATTAAAAGGCAATTGGGGACAGACCGTCTCTAGGGAAGTGGGCTATAAAGACCACATGTTTTGGAATGTCACCTGGACCATGATGGATTTCCATCTTTACTGTTTTCCGTCAATGTCCTCTATTAACTCCTTAAATTACAAAATTGGATAATTTCTTCTGGTAAACTTTTCTGGTGTTTTCTGTGGGTTAAAAATGGCAGGGCAATAATGCAACCTCCAGGCCATATGATGGTTCAGCCTGGTATTTCAGTCCATTCACCAGGCAACCATCACTAGCTTAGCATAAGATGGGGAAGGAGAGGACATCAACATCCTTCCTACGGTGACTTTTATGGCAGGAATGCCTTTGTTATTTGGCAGGAGGTGATCAATAGCAATTCTTTGTTTGAGGGACACCTCCATTTGCTTTTGAAACATGGAACCTCTGACTTATCTTGCGTGGGATGCCACCTGTGAGACGGGGTGGGGGGGTTGGTAATGGACCTTCTCTATTCTTCTGGAAGCATGGCCTCCGTAGGCTTCTTCATTTCCCAAGAACTCTTCTTTGGGATGCCTTTTAACCCATTGGAAACAGTTTGTATTGCAATATTTAGGAAAGGACTAATCTCCTGTAACACTGCATGGCCTCAGTAGGATCTATCAGTTCGATCTCTCTGGCAGAAAACAGGGCCCTACATCAGCACCCCAACCTAAGGGCCTCTTGCAGAATCTGTTTGCACAAACGTGTAGGCTCTTAAGCCCCCTCATGACATATTGGATAATTATCTCAATAGACCTCCTCCAAACAAACCCAGGCTGTTGGAGGAAACACAGGCTGTCCCCAGCAAGAGGGACTCTGAATGTCTCTCACTGCTCCTCCTCCTTCTCATACATGTGGAGGCTTCTCCTTCACTCATTTCCCAGGTTAAGTGCTTTAACTGGAGCTAACTGTGGTTAGTTTACCTTCGGTGGGGGGGACTGTAAGGAATATTCCTGAGCAGCTGCCAAAATTCCCTTTGTTTCAGGGCAATTCCCTGTCTTCTCCAGCCTGACTTCGACTGCCTATTCCACCTTGTTGGTTGTAAAATATGGTGTCTGCCATGTGGAACTGATGAACTCTAGAACCAGAAACCCTTTCTCTGCCTTCTGGTGGCACTCTGTCTCTTCTGCCTCCCCCTCCTCATGTTTCTGCACCACTGTGTGTGTGGCCTCCATAAGTGGCTTCTAGATCATCCCCCATGCCTCTGGCGCCACTGGTTCCTACTTCTCCTCTCACTGTCAAGGAGCAAGAAGAGTACCCCTGGGACCTGAACACTGCCCACTCCGGATTTCTCCACCCATGTCTCAGGGAAACATTAACAAGGGGCATGATTCTGGTAGAACATAATTCACTATTTAAACTAATTTACCTTTGGGGCGCCTGGGTGGCTCAGTGGGTTAAAGCCTCTGCCTTAGACTCAGGTCATGATCCCAGGGTCCTGGGATCGAGCGCCGCATTGGGCTCTCTTCTCAGTGGGGAGCCTGCTTCCCTTCCTCTCTCTCTGTCTGCCTCTCTGCCTACTTGTGATCTCTGTCTGTCAAATAAATAAATAAAATCTTAAAAAAAAATGGCAGCTACATACTGAGGACCACAGAGGGAGATCAGCACCATTGGGGTAAAGGAGAAAGCCTGGGAAGTAAAAAACCCTCTAGTTAGGAAGGAGAAGGCCTATTTTGTTTTTCAGAGGCCAGGAAAAGGGCAGGGAGCTGTGACTTGCTTCTGGCCTGGGTCCAGGACTGAATGGCCTCTGGCAGTGACCAGCTCTGTGTAGGCTCCTGGTGATGTAGACATGTTGGTATTTGATGACCATAGCCAAGAAAAAATTTTTGAGACATCTTGGATGCAAAAAGGTGATTTCATTAAAGCACAAGGAGAGGACCCATGGGCAGAAAAAGCTGCAATGGGGGTTGTGACAGGTTACTGATGACATACCCAGGTTGGGAGCAGGTTAGGGACAGTATAAGACTCTAAGGAATTTTGAAAGCAAGGTTTCCATGACATGGAGGGGCTAGCTGTTGTTGGAAATGTGTCATTTGTAAGGGCCTACTTAGCCAGAGCAATTCCATCTCGGTAAAACAGCCATTTTGTTGTTTGTGCAGTAAACTTAAATTGACCCTGCCCCCCCCCCCGCCCCCAGAACTTACTTAGAAACAAGTCTGGGAAACCAGTAAAATATGGTCGACCAGTCCCTGATAACAGAGCTCAAATACAAGGATGGGTCAGGTCAGGTGGAGATAACAGAGCCCAGAATGCAAGGACGAGTCAGGCCAGGTGGAGACATCCAATCAGTAAAGCACACATACTATCTCCCTAACCACCAAAGAATGTAAACCCCACCTTTTGGGTGCCAACCTTGGGTGCCAATTCTGACTAAACTGATAGGCTAGTTCAAACAGCTACTATAGGGTAGATTGTAATTCAATTGGCCACCCGTGTGTGACCTAGCATACTATGCAACTTTCTCTGTGTGTTACAATCTCATTGGCCAGGCTCAACCACATGGCCTTTGCTCTATAAAAGCTAGTCTGTGAGGCTGGGGGGGTAGGTGTCGCTCTCTCCGTAAGAGACGGCCCTGGCTGGTCAGTCTGATTCTCAGTGCTGTCGCAAAATAAAGCTTTGCTTGACCTTTGCTTTGTATCAGTCTCACTCCTTTGATCATGGACCCCATCATCATTTATTACTCTTCAGTAAAAAGCCAGTCATGAGACCCTTCAGATGTCTGTCAGTGGGCCATATACTTGGATTATGATCACAAACATGTATGTTGGGACTAGAGAGAAGGAAAATTTCCCAAAGAATTTCTCTATCTTTAAAAGTAGACTCACAGGATCCTGGGGTTGCTCTAAGGTTGCCTTTGCCCTAGACAAAGTATCATCATGGAGTCCTCTGATCTTCCCAGAGGAAGGTCACTCCACCTGTTGCAAGGACTTGTCAAGGAAATGTAGGCAGTAAGGAAATTTTCTTTTATTATTGCTTCCCAGCTCACTGGCACCAACCCTCCTCAGACTCCCCCAAGCCCACCCAGCACAGTCTGGGGAGAATGGGGCCTCCTGACTCCAAGAAGCACTGAAGCCCTGAGAAGCAGTACCTCCAGGGCCTCAGGTTTCTGCAAGGACTGTAGCCTGCCCTCCTGGGTGTTTGTGAAGGAATGAATGGCAGTAGTAGAGACTCTCCAGGCCTTCCAGCTTCTTGCCAGCAGGGAGGCTGAGCCAGGCCCCTTAAGGAGTGGTCTTTCAATACCCAGAGAAGTCCATTTCCAGAAGAATGTGAACCTGGGCTGCAAGAGCCAGAGGAGTCCGGTGCAGGTTGGCATCTTGGAGGCCCAGGGACACAGTTGCTGTTTGGAGGTCCCTGACCGCTTCTCTTTGGGGACACGCCGCTGTGACCAGCTGTGCTCGCGGGGTGGGGCTTGTGCATGGAGAGTAGCAAGGAGGACCTGGTGGCACCCCAGAAGCCCCAAGCCCTGATGCTTAGCTGGGGGCTTAACAAGCACCTTGGAAGAGGCGGTTCCAGGAGCAGGAGGAGCTGCAGCTAGATTGCTGTGCGCTCCCTCCCATCTGGCCCACCCCAGTTTGCAGGCACTGGGGTTCCTAGAGCAGCAGCGGCGGGCTGGGGATGGAGCCTGGGCCACAGGAATCCCTGCCTGAAGGTCGAGGAGCCTTGGCCAGCCGCGGAGCCTCCTTGCCTCCACCGCTTCCCTCTGTGTGCCCAAGACTCTGTGCGCCCAAGACTCTGTGCACCCAAGGCCTGAAGCAGCTGAAGGCCCCAAGCTGACCTTGCCCCTCACCCCGCCTCCTCCAGAGCTCTCCTCTTAGTGGTGCCTGGGGCCGCGCGGATGTACCCAGGGCTCACGCTCTTTTGGCGCTTTTGGGATATCAGAGTTGACGGACTCCAGCTGGGTGCTCAGCTGGCCTGCCAATTTCCTATACTGGGCAAAAAAATTCTTTCACGTATTTGGTATAAGTTCTGCACCTCTTCCCCACCCCTGCCGCAAAAATAAGATGTTTGGTAATGAACATGTCAGTTATCATTAGGCCTCTGCTGTGAGCCTTAGGGCTTGTCACAGGCCCAGACCAGACTCCCTCTCTGTAGGCAAAGCACAAATGACCTGCTAGACTCCGTTAGGTCATAGCAGTGAGCAAAGCTGGACTCTTCATGCCCCAATAAGCATGGGAAATGGGGGAATAGAAAGGTGCCTTTCTGTTCTTCTTGGAGCCACGATAGGGAGCGGTGACTTGATGGATGAGGAAAGTATCTTTACCCAGTAAATAAATGGTGCTCAAAACTGTGGGCGCCAAGTCCAGGCACCTTCACTCACTCCTGGTGGCTGCCACCGGCCAGGATGAGATGTCCATGCATGAGCAGGGTAGGTAGACATCCTCGGTGAGGATAAGATTCTTCACACATGGATCAGGTCTTAGGAGTGTTTTCTCCGTTTTCGTGTTTTCTAGCACATGGCTACTACAATCAGTTCATTTTGGAATGTGTAGTCTCTGAAGCCGATTATTGTCACTGTTGATCTACAGCCAAATTCTTCCTCTAACCTGTTTTGGTAGAACCTATAAGCTAAGAATGTTTTTTTTAATACTTTTTAGCGGGTGAAAAAATTTTCAGACAAAAGACTAAAAAATTAGATGATTCCTAAATGTGAGGGTTCATAAAAAATGTTTTATTTGAACATAGCCACCTTCCTACATTTACCTTATCGCTGTGGCTGCTTTCTGGCTACAATGGCAGAGGTAAAGATGCAACAGAGGTCATACAGCAAAATCTAAAATATTTACTGGATGGTCCTTGATAAAAGTTGGCCAACCCCTGCTTTAGACAAGCGCTATTTTTAAAATATGCAACTAAAGTTATACTTAAAGGCACTTGAATTTTTACTGAATGTTGCCACTTACAAGTGTCCTTTGCATAAAGGTAAAAATGTTCACATTTCTCAGAGCATCTGGCTGGCTCAGTCGATAGAGTGTGGGACTATTGATCTGTGGGTTGTGAGTTCGAGCCCCACATTGGGTGTAGAGATTACTCAAAAATAATGTCTTTTTATTTTAAAGTATTTTTTAAAAGATTTTATTTATTTGACACACACACAGAGAGAGAGAGAACACAAGCAGGCAGAGTGGCAGGCAGAGGAAGAGAGAGAAGCAGGCTCTACACTGAGCAAGGAGCCTGATGTGGGACTCAATCCCAGGACCCTGGGATCATGACCTGAGCTGAAGGCAGACTCTTAACGAACTGAGCCACCCAGGTGTCCCCGCAAATAATGTCTTTTGCTACTGCCCCTCAGAACAATGTGTTACTTAAACTATAGCCCCTGGAGGATTTTACTAGTTATCAAGCACATTTGGATATGGCCTTAAGAAAAACATATACTGGCAACAGGTCTTTGGGGAGAAGGACGATATACGACCGTGAAGCTGGGCAGCTGGGGATGCCTGGCTCACTCAGGGCGGAACGCCGCCTGCTTCAGGGAAGCCGAGCACCCGGGAACACCCGGTCAGCTCAGGGTGGAACGAAATACCGCCTGCTTCCCTTTTCCGTTGTCACTCCTTTCTCTTCCCAGAAGCGCCTGTTGTTAGTTAGATGAGTCCTTTGAATGTGCTTGATTAACTATAAACTTTATCCTCCCCTTTGCGAGTCCACGAGACGTGTGTCCAGGAGACATGTGACTAATGTTTGACCTTCATTCGTTCTTCTGTTGGCTATTGTTTCTATCTAATAAAAGTGGGACTCTGGAGTTGCTCGGGGCAGCAGTCTTTTCGACTGTTGTCCCCTGCTCCCAGTCTCTTGCAGCTGACTTGTTTGTGCCTAATTCTTCTCCCTTTCGCCAACCGGAAGTGACCGTCTTTAAAAAACGTTTACATTTCTCTCAGTAATATTGGTTCAAATCAACATGAAAACATCAAATATGCAAGTGTTGCTGCTCTAGGGAGGGGAAATCTGCTGCCTTTTTTCATCTAAGAAATAATCACAAATCAAAAAAAAAGAGAAATAATCACAAATCGGTATAACTGAAATAGAGACCCCATCTGAATTAGCCTCGACCACAAAAACTGCCAGGTATTTCTGTGCATCAAAGCAGGGTGTCTAAAGCTGGGGGAGTATTGCTTTTGAACTTTGCTTTGGAGTCATCCCTTTTGACTGTGGCATGTTTCCAGTGTTAGTTGATCATGGCCAATTTTCTAAATACAAATATTTTGATAGAACACTATCAGAACTTACACTTGGAGTAAAGTATACTCCACAATATATTCACACCCAATGAAATAATACTTATTTCATGTAACTTATAAAACCTTTACAACAATGAAAATAATCTCTTATTAGAAATTTATCATTTTTCTGCCATTAAATACAAAAGGAATCAAGTGTTTTCATCCAGCTTCTAGATATTCTTGAACCTGATGAAATTTGCACCTTCTTAAAACTGCATTATAGATACAAATACAAAGTGTATTTCTGTTGTGCATTTATAAAATGCATTCTAATTCAACATTATCTATAGTTTATATAGCCTATAACATAGTTTGGAGAATGCTGCTTTTATGGCAATAATGTGTTATGTTGGGTTGCTTTGGATTACTTAAAATTAAGTTAGAATAAAATGAGCAGCCCAACATAATGATCCAAATAGATATCTTCTTTTTTTTTTTTAAGATTTTATTTATTTATTTATTTGACAGAAGGAGATCACAAGTAGGCAGAGAAGCAGACAGAGAGAGAGAGGAGAAAGCAGGCTCCCTGCTGAGCAGAGAGCCCGATGCGGGGCTCGATCCCAGGTCCCTGGGATGATGACCTGAGCCAAAGGCAGAGGCTTTAACCCACTGAGCCACCCAGGCGCCCCAAATAGATATCTTCTTATTGAGTATCCTTTTAAGGGGTAACACATTGATTCTTGAATAAAATACATGATAAATGGAAAAGCATGTACAGCAGATATTCTGTTCTTATAAAACATATTATTTTCAAAAATATATTTTGGAATTCGAACGGTTAACTTTGAAAGTACTTCTTTTGCCATACAGTGAACAAGAAACCTGGCTCTTAGCAAAGAGCCCTTTGCTCTCCTATGATCTTTGAGAATAGCTTTCCAAAAGTTCATAATTTTTAAAAATATTTTTAATAATCCAGCCTTAATGAACACATGCAGGCTTTCAAAGTTCTAGAATTGGAAATGTTACAACATCAATTTCATTTTACAAAGTGTCATGTTTTCATTGTAGACTAGTCACAAACATTTTGTAATTATGCAATGTGTAAATGTGACCTTCTTAATATTAGAAATTTTATTTTGCAGTGTATTTTTATTATTACATTAGAATGTAGACTTTTAAAAAGATTATTTATTTATTTATTTGACACAGAGAGACCACAAGTAAGCAGAGAGGCGGGGGGGGGCGTGGGGAAGCAGGGCCCCTACTGAGCAGAGAGCGCAATGTGGGGCTTGATGCCAGGTCCCTGAGATCATGACCTGAGCTGAAGGCAGAGGCTTAACCCAATGAGCCACCCAGGCACCCCTAGAATGTAGACTTTGATGCAGATAACAGTGTATTTTTTATAACTTATGACTTTTCATCATAATCCAAGCTCTGAAATATTAGAAGTTCTCCATAAGCATTTGTTAAAATTGAAAAATTGATAAATGACTAAATAAAGTGAGTTAGATGATCTGTCTCCTGCATGACATATATACGCCATTGATTCCTGAGTCACATTTTCCCTTTAGGATCAGAAAGATGCTGTGGGCTCTCTCCTTTGTTCTCCTGTGTGTGCATGTATATGCATGTGTGTGTGTTTCTCCATTCTTCCTCACACCTCTAGACTTGCTATTGGCCTCTATGTTTCATGAGAACAATGGCCAAGAGAGTAGCGACCAGCCTGTGGCTTCTGTCTGCCTTATGTCTTTGGGAGTTGAGTGCACACATAGTTTTTATGAAGGGTTCAGTGCAAAGGTTCACTTATCCCCTTGGCTCCTACCTGCTGTGCAAAGGAACTAGCTTCCCTGGGGAAAGAAGCCCAAGCCTCCTGGAGTAGACTGTGCTATGGAGGTTGAGACGGCGGGCAGACCCTATTTTGGGAAACTGAGACATCTGAATGAATGGCTAGGGGCTTCCTGTATGAGGGAAGAGGCTGAGGGTCCCTGGAGCATCAGGGTCCTACTCGCCCCTGGGACTGGGTGGAGTTGAGGCTGAGGGGCTGGGATGCTAGCTTCCTGCCCAAGGACTGAGAAGGAGGGAGCAGAAAGCAGGAGGTGGGGCCCATTTTTGTTTCTGAAGACAGTCTCCTCTCTCACTAATGATACCAAATATATGGGAGACCTTAGTTTTGTTTTTCAAAATTGCTTCAGCTATTCTAATCCCTTGTCTTTCCATATACATTTTATTTATTTATTTGACAGACAGAGATCACAAGTAGGCAGAGAGAGAGGAGGAAGCAGGCTCCCCACCGAGCAGAGAGACTGATGCGGGGCTCGATCCCAGGACCCTGGGATCATGACCTGAGCTGAAGGCAGAGGCTTTAACCCACTGAGCCACCCAGGCGCCCTCCATATACATTTTTATTTATTTTTATTTTTTTAATAATTAAAGAGGAAATCTCTATTCTCAACTTTTTTTTTTTAAAAGATTTTATTTGACAGAGAGAGAGATCACAAGTAGGCAGAGAGGCAAGCAGAGAGAGGGGGAAGCAGGCTCCCCACTGAGCAGAGAGCCGGATGTGAGGCTCGATCCCAGGACTCTGGGATCATAACCTGAGCTGAAGGCATAGGCCTCAACCCACCGAGCCACCCAGGTGCCCCTCCATATACATTTTTAAAAATGCTATAACTTTTTTTTTCCACCTTGGAAGTTCTACAACCTGCTATTTTTATTCACTAGTTTATCATCAACATCTTTCTATGTCAGTACCTACAGATCTACCTAGTTTTCAAAAACATAAAGAAACCAATACAGAAATTGATAAGTTTACATTGTGTGGATCTACTGGAATTTATTTACCTAGAGCCACTTAATGGCTATTGTTCCCAAGTATTCTGTTTGCACCATAAGTAATGCTGATATCAAGGTTTTTATTACTGTTAAATAACACAAATTCAACTGAGTAAATTTTAAAGATCTCATTGGCTTTATTAATTGATTCATGAATTGTGCAGCAACCCAACTAGCAAGGAGAAAGGATCTCCCAAGGGCTACAGAAAAGGACATTAGCAGCAAAGAATCCATCGTTGTAGGCAAAGTGGCCCTCCCAAGGGGAATGGAAGAGGTCTAGCAAGAAACTTGCTAGAGCTGACCAGGAAATTCCAAGTTGACTGGTTAAAGGTTACATATCTGCGGGTTGAAATTGCAGTCAGGTTAGGTATTAGTCTTGGCTGAAAGACTCGGGACCTGACCTAAGTGTCACCATTTGGGGCCTGTGGTTTTCTTTTTAACATTCTGCATCTATTTGCATAGTATTTCCACACTTGTCTTTTGACTTTTTGATTTGGTATATGTCAAGATCAACTTTGCTTAAACTCTATGTGTTCAAATTTATCACTCTTTTCTTTATAGCTTGCATGCTTGATTTTTTTTTTATGGTTTAGAAAGACCTCTTTTCTGAAATAATAGAATAGAAATAATTCATGTTTCTAGAAGTACTTTCAAGATTTCAGTTTTACAGTCCCTACCCACCCTAGATGGGTAGGTCTAAGTACACCCTAAGTCCTCGGGGGAGCCATGAAACCACTCCTGCTCTGAGAAGCCTGTGCCATGTGTTCTGTCCTGACTTCTTCAAGAAAATATTCATGTACCCCCTGTAGTTCAGAAGCAGGTCCCACTGGCCAAGAGTCCCATGGGGAGGCTCTATCCCTCCCGGTAGCCATCTCTGGCAGGAAATAAACATCCCAAGGACCTCCTAAAAAAACTTTCCAAGCCCTTTTTTTGCTGCTGGGATTGCCATGGTGGCCAAGGTCCTCCCTAGAGACAGACACCAGATTGGTGCTGGAGTCACTCCACTGCTCTCAGGCTAAGAGACAAGATCCAAGGGGGACAGGGACATGACTGGGTGTCTGGAGGACTGGCTGTGAGCCCTTGCCACCCCTCCATCTGATCTGTCCCGCTGACCGGTCACCAGGTGTCAGGGAATACCCGGTATCTGCTTTTCCATAACTTTGTCCAGAGCTCTGGTGAAATGAGCAAGGGGTGGGATTCCTGGTTCAGGAAGCAGAGCCCCAGCGGGCTTTGCTATGGTGTCAGCACATCATCCGTTTGCCCAAGAGGGGAGCTGCGGCATGCGCAGTGCGGGGTCAACACTGTGCTCCAAGGTCGTTCTGGTCAGCCAGTGCTCTCCGCGGCTCTGTGCGCACGGGGACCTAGCAGTCCAGCTGCATGTTGATAGAACACAGCGTCCGAGCCCTATCCCCTCCTTTTTGTGTCTGGGGGGTTCCTACTTTCCTCAACTTGTCCAAATCTTACCTGGAGCTGGGACCTACTGCAGACATTTGTCAAGAGCACCGCCTTCCTATGTGGACCCCAGTCATGAGAACTTCCAAATTATTACAAGTCCCCTCTCCCTAGCTGGGGGAGGCAATTTGACAAAACAGAGCCCAGAATACAAGGCCAGGTCGGCCAGTTCCTGATGAAGTTAGTCTGTAAGATGCGGAGGGGTCGCCCTCTTCGGAGGAGGCCCTGACCGGTCAGTCAGTCGATTCTTGAGCCTGTAAGCTGGGGGTGGTCGCTCTCTTCAGAGATGGCCCTGGCCAGTCAGTCTGACTTCTAATGCTTAGCATAGAATAGAGCTTTGCATAACTTTTACCTTGTCTCAGTCTCGTTCCCCTGACCAATCAGTCTAACTTCTAATACTTGGCATAACATAAAGCTTTAAATAACCTTCACTTTGTCTCAGTCTCGTTTCATTTAATAAAGGACCTAACAAGAGTGTTTTATTTATTTATTTGATTTTTTTCAGGTCATGATCCAGGGTCTTATTTATTTATTTTTATTATGTTCAGTTAGCCACTGTATAGCACATCATTAGTTTTTGATTTGGTGTTCAATGATTTATTAGTTACATATAACACACAGTGCTCATTACAGCATGTGCCCTCTTCAATACCCATCACCCTGTTACCCACTTCCCCTTCCCTCTCCCTCTTAATCCCTCAGATTGGTTCCGGGGTCCATGGTCTCTCATGGTTCAACTCCCTCTCTGATTTCTCCCCCTTTGGATTTCTCTCCCTTCCCCTATGGTCCTCTGTGCTGTTGCTTATGCTCTGCGTATGAGTGAAATCATATGACAATTGTGTTTCTCTGCTTATCACAGTGTTTTAAATTGAGATGCAATCCACCTACCGTAAAACTCAGTCTTTGAAAAGCACACAATTGAGTGACTACTATTCTGTTCACAAAGTTGTGCAACCATCATCTCTCCCTGATCGAGAACATTGACCTCAAAAAGAAACCACTACCCGTTCAGTGGTCATTTGGTATCACCAGCTCCTGTTGGCAGGGGGCTCCTGACACATCCTCCATCACTCTGGGGGCCGAGTCCTCAGGTTGTGCCTTCTGAGTTCCTAGGAGACGGTGCACATTCGGGGCCTGGGCCAGCTGGCAGTGGTGGAGAGGAGAGTCAGGTCTCCTGTATTTCACTGCTGCCCCAGAACCACCTGCTGTTCTCTGACTCACTGATACCGCACTGCATCCAGGCATTCCCCACACACAGCCAGGGTGCAGGCTGGAATTCCAGGGACAGCAGTGATGGGGAGCCTCGGGAGCTGTGGCATCTCACTGTGACCAGTGCAGGCACCTGCCACACCCCATTTCTAGCAACTGGTTGAGTACAGCGTCACTGGCAGATTCACTCAGGGCCAGGGACAGAGGCTCCATAGTTGCCAGGAACTTGTCTTAAGTCACTCAGGTGGTGTCTAGAGCTGTCCACAAAGAACATGTTATCTGCCAAGAAGACTGGGAGATCTCCAGGTAATTACAATGGGGTTGGTGAAATGCAAAGAGGGAGGCAGATGTTATGGTGGGGGGCGGGAGAAGTGATGGGCTCTGCCTCTATCTGTTTGTTTCCTCACTTCCTGCTGCCCTGCAGCTCAGCCACTGAGCCATCTCCTCAACATCCCAAGCTTCCATGCTGTCCAGTGTTGGCTCAGGCACTGACCACAACAGGAGGATTCCTGCCCTTCGGGTGGTCAGGCAGTTTCTCAATCCTGAGGAATTCAGTCATGAAATGTTTTCAAAATATAAACACAACTTAAAGATAAACATTATCCAGAGGAGATGAGGGTAAGTTCAAGTCCTTTGGTCTTCTGGTTCTGCTGGAAGGGAGTGAGGGAGAAGAATCAGGCCTTTGGTGAACTTGACCCACAAATGACCTTTCATCTTTCAGTCATTGAGCCAACATCACATTTTCCTGAACCCCTTTCTGTATCTGGTCCAGTGTCCTCCCAGAGCTCCCAGGCTGGAGAGGTCATCAAAGTGTGATCATAGCATTTGGAGGTCCCACATGAGGCCACGGGATGCAAAAAGGAGGGCTGGGGATCAAGAAAGGCTTCAAGGAGGAGGTGACATATGGACTGAGTCTGCCAGATGAGTTATCATTGAGCCACGCACAGCACTGAGCAGGAACCAAATATAAGGTGAATGACTGAGAGATGGAGGGAAGGAGTGAGGGATTGAAGGGGCACCCTCCCCCAGCACAACTTGGGGTGGCAGCTCATCCAAGCCCAGCCATGGAGACATGGAGCACACTGGGGAACAGAAGGGAGGTGTTGCAGCGTGATGCAAGCTTCATGGGCATCTTGTTGCCACAACAGCCTTAGCCCTGGCTGTTCCAGGAGCCCTTGTCGGTCTGCTTCACTGGGATGCTGCTCATTGTTCCCAACATCATCTGCCTGTGTGGCCTCAGCATTCCCACGTGTAACTGGACTTCCCTCCGAGGAGTCCCTGAACTGTGGGGGTTGATGTACAGCCCAAGTCCAAAAAGGGAAAGAAAGGCTGACAGTGGTGCAACAGCAGAGTATGGTTGGGGGCGCCCAAGGGGTAGGGGTGGGGCAGAGGCCGGGCCTCGGGGCTTGAGGATGGGCCTGGAAGGGGCTTCCCTTGCTGAGAGGAATTTCACAAAGTGGAGCCAGTGGGGAGGAAGGGAGGAAATCAGTTGAGAGCACACAAACTTGGAGAAGCTTCAGGGACAATTGGGCAGACAGGGCAAGAAGGAGCTGACCATCGGGACAAAAGGGTCAGGTTTGGAGATGGTGACCCAACTGAGAGGGGGAGGAGGCACCTTGTAAGGTTACCTGGGGACATAGGGGAGGTTCATTCACTGGCGTCCTCAAGGTGGAGACCCATCCCTTTCATGTCACAACTTGGTAGTCCCTAACCGAGAGCTGGGCCCAGGGAGGCCCCTCACTGAATCATGTGCTGATGAGACCCAAGTCATCCTCTTTCCACTTTGAATCACTAGAACTGAACTTGCTGAATTCAACAGATTATTGACAAAGCTCAGGTTAGTGAATAAACTAAGAAAGTAAAACCAAGGATTACAAATCAAGGCAAAATACAAACTCAAGGCAAAACTAAGAATCCAGAATAAAAACTATGACTCTGAGCATGCAGCTCGCCTCAGGACCATTGTACCTGCTGTTCTGCCAGTCTGAGGTCACCTCCACACTGCTCTATCTGCTCCGTAAATTCCTTCAGAAATTTGCTCTAACATCTTTCCTGACATTACCTTTCTTTGTGTTCCATACCACGATCTGACTTTGTGTGTATTTTACATATTTTCTTCTGTCTCCCCAACCAATCTATCAGCCACATGAGAATGGTGACATTCTTCCTCCTGCTTCTCCCCTGTTATGCCCTGGTATCTGGAGTAGGTCTGGTACACGATAGGCCTAGGTAGATGTTCAAGGTGAGGGAACACTGAAATAGAGATGAAGGAGTCAGGACAACCTGCTAAAGGTCTTCCTCTCTTGTTCTGGAAATACCTCTTTGTCATCACAAAAATGCAAAATTAGGCCCAGGAAAAGCAGCAGCTCTCACCTGGGGCAGCCCAAAATATAACAACTGCTATCTCCCAGGACTGAGATCACGTGGCTGGGTGTGCAGGTCTAAAGGCCACAGAGGTGTTTCACAGCCTCTTAACATCTCCTTTCTTCTCCCCAAGAAACCTCATGCTCCGGACACCATCAGTCAGTACCCTCCTCTCCATGGCCATGGGGACTGAGCCATCCCCATTTCCATTCCAGAAAGATCTTAGTTCACATTTTGGAAAGTGAAAACTTATCTCCTCCATGCTCAGCCCTTCCAAGTCCCTCCAGGTCCTCAGTTCTTGCAGTTCCCAGGCAGTCCCCGAGTCTCCACGCAGCAGACGAGCTTCCACTACTTGTCAGGCACCAGAGCGCATCCAGAGAGTGCTACCAACACCAGTCCTTCATGATTCAACTCCGGGGTCCTCTCTGAGCAAACAGGTACCCTACCCCACCCCACACCCTGGCCTTTATCCTCACTGTTGCTCAACCTCCTTCCTATCTGGTCTGAGGTCTCAAGACATAGACCCTTCCAATCTTAGTGCTGATCATGCTATCTCCCTGTCCCCTCATCTCCGCACCCAGGTGGTAAATCACAGACATGTCAGTAGCTAAACGGCAAAGCACAAGTCCCGGTGTGACTCTCAGGGCACTTTGGAGACTCCAAACATACTACAGACTTGTCCCCGGATGGTCCCCACCAGTCCAATCCTCCTGTGCTGCCTGCTATTCCATGACCAAGAAGTGTTTCCTGAGTATATTGTCTAGTTTCTTTGTCTTTGTGGTGAAGACAGACCCCAACTAGTTACTCCTTCACAGAAGGTTCTAAAATGATCTTTTTACCCATTAGTGTCTCATGTGGGACTATGAGCTCCCAGAGCACAGCTAGGCTGTTGGGCCCCAGTACCCAGCACCAGATGGACTGCAACATTCACCACAGAATCTTTTGTAGTGGCTTCTCTCCACAGATGGTCACCATCAATTTTGTCCCTCCTTAAACACATGCAACACGCCTCTCCCGTGGAGAGGAATCTGGAATCCCTCCACTCTCTGGAATCCAGCTCCCTTGTGACTGATGCGACCTACAGAGAATGACAGAATGACACTGGGCCAGCTCAGGACTTTTTTTTTAAGATTTTATTTATTTATTTGATAGAGAGGGACACAGTGAGAGAGGAAACACAAGCAGGCAACAGGGAGAGAAAGAAGCAGGCTTCCCCACTGAGCAGGAAGCCCGATGTGGGACTTGATCCCAGGACCCTGGGATCATGACCTGAGCTGAAGGTAGATGCTTAATGACTGAGCCACTCAGGTGCCCCTCTGGATTTCTTTTTAAAAGGACTGGCAGATTCTGGCTCATTTCCCTCAGTAATCTTGAACTTGGGCCACTATACTTGGAAACCCAGGGTCTGCTGTGAGAAGGCCAGGCCACAGTCAGCTGCCCAGCTGAGCTCCCAGCCAATAAGCAGCACCTGCCAGCATGTGAGGGATACAGGTGGAGCCTTCAGATGCAGCCCCAGCTGCCACCTACCTGCCACACAGAAAGAACTCTAATCCAGAACCACCCTGACAAGCCCAGGCAACCCATGGAACTAGGAGAGATAATAATATATTGTCATTCAAAGACACTCATTTTGGGTAGTTTATACACAGCAATAGTAGGCTCACCTGACTCTAGAATAATTTCTAAAAGCAAAATGCAATCTTAAAATGCGCTGTATGTCCTTTTCACAAATAAAATCCATGTAAGTTTTAAGTTTTAAAATTTCTTTTGTTTCTTAGTCTCTACATCCACCAAAGGGCCTTGAACTCACAATCCCAAGATCAAGAGGGAGGTTCATACCCTTCCAACTGAGCCAGCCAGGCCCCCCTAAAGATCTGTTGGGTTTAGTCAAGTTTCATGTAGCAGGCAGCATGTAATGTAGCAGACAGAATGGAGCTCCAAAGAGCTGTACATAATGAAAGACTCTGAGAAGAAGCGAATGGGAATAAGGAGGTTATACTTGGTTAAAATAACAAAACAAAATAAAACTGGTTGGTGACCATTAGGTTATTTTCCTTTGGGGATACAAGGTCTATCAGGGAGATGACCTGACTAGTGCTAATCTAGTAAACTTGACTAGCTGGTTTAAGTTTCCATTTCTGTAAGAGCTGAAACTGTGAATACGTTCATTCTGAGTTTGGTGATGTGGGGCTTTCCATAACCAGCTCCATTTGGAGCCTGTTGTCTTCTTTTCAACAGAATCTTGAGTGCAGTAACCATGCTCAGCATTCTTGGGTCTTTGGGTTAACCACATGACTGGTATAATCATCCCAAAAAAACTAGATGACTTTCCACGATGGGGCAGGCTTGTGCTGGGGTAGAGATTCAACTAGGACACGTCACAGTCCCTGAGGTTCCGGGGGGCACAGACACTCAACAGGCAAACCACAAACAAGCATTTCATGTAGAAATAGGAGTTGCTCACCCACTATTTATTGAGCCCCTGCTATGTGTCTGGCACTGGCCTAGGATGTCGGCAAGGTGGAAAACCAGAAGGACAAGCTCCCTGCTGCTCCTGGGGAGTGTAAGGACCTATTTAGCCAGAGAGACTCCGTCTTGGTTAAAAGCCATTTTGTTGTTTGTGCAGTAAAACTTAAACTTAACTGACCCTTAAGTTTCTCCCCCAGAGAAACTTAATTAGAAGCAAGTCTGGGAAACCAGTAAAATATGGTCAGCTGGTTCCTAATAACAGAGCCCAGAATACAAGGCCAGGTCGGCCAGTTCTTGATAACAGAGCCCAGAATACAAGGACGAGTCAGGTCAGGTGGAGACATCCAATCAGTAAGAAACACACATACTTTCCCCCTAACCACCAAAGAATGTAAACCCCGCCATTTGGGCGCCAACCTTGAGCACCAATTCTGACCAGAGTAATAGGTTAGGTCAAACAGCTACTATAGAGTAAATTGTAATTCAACTGGCTACCTGCGTGTGACCTAACATGACTACAGTCTCATTGGCCACCTATGTGTGGCCAGACTTTTGCTCTATAAAAGGTAGTCTGCAAGATGGGGAGGGGTTGCCCTCTTTGGAGGCAGCCCTGGCCAGTCAGCCAATCAATTCTTAAGCCTGTAAGCTGGGGATGGTCGCTCTCTTCAGAGATGGCCCTGGCCGGTCAGTCTGACTTCTAATGCTTAGCATAGAATAGAGCTTTGCATAACTTTCACCTAGCCTCAGTCTCGTTCCCCTGGCCAATCAGTCTGATTTCTAATACTTGGCATAAAATAAAGCTTTAAATAACTTTCACTTTGTCTCAGTCTCGTTTAATAACGGACCTAACAGGGAGCCCATGCCATGGAAGGAAGACGAACATGAGCACCCCTGTGCATGTTAGAAGGATATATGCTGGGAAGACCAAAGCAGGGCTCAGGAAAAATGGGAGTGCAGGATGGGGGGCTGCAGTGGGTTCAGAGAGGACACAGTGTTGGGGGAGGAGATTGCTGAGAAACTTGTTCTGGATTTGCATTTCCCTGATGATGAGTGATGTGGAGTACCTGCTGGCCTCCTGCACGGCTCCTCTGATAAACTTCTATTCAGTTCTTCTGCCTAGTTTTAAGTGCATTGCTTAGGTTTTTTTCTACTGAGTTGTATGAGTTATACACTTTGGATAGTGTATAATTTATGGAACATATCAAGCAATTGAATTTTTTGTCGTAATGTCATGACCTTTATCTGCTTCCCGGGAGTGCTTCTGGGGCCACTGGTGGCACTCTGTCTGGGTCCCAGGGTGTTTGTCAAGATTTCCAGTGTGGCACTAAGCACAATGACAAATGTGTGAGATGCACGTGGGAGATGACTGTTTACTGTGCTCAGCAATGTCCTGGAAAGATGGACTGCTGCTCTCAGGTAAGGATTAGCATCCCACGTGTTTTAGGCAGATACACCCAATGCTGAGCTCTCTGCAACAGCAACAGGAAGGGCTCTGAAATGGTCATAATATGATAGCATGTCCGACAGCAAATTTTATGCAGTCATTTGTTTCCGCATCTTTACACTGGTGCACATTTTTCAAGAAACATGGCACCATGTATGGTCTTAACTGTTTGTATAATAAGGTTTTTAAAAAAAGATTTTATTTATTTACTTGACAGAGAGATAGAGATAACAAGTAGGCAGAGAGGCAGGCAGAGAGAGAGGGGGAAGCAGGCTCCCTGCTGAGCACAGAGCATGATGTGGGGATCCATCACAGAACCCTGAGATCATGACCTGAGTCGAAGGCAGAGGTTTAACCCATTGAGCAACCCAGGCACCCCTGTATAAAAAGCTTTAACAAATTTACCATTTTAAGATAGATTTTTGGATATTTTATGATAGTAAATGAGCAAACTGATTCATACTGACATATATATTAAGCATTCATCACATACCTTTTCTTAACTTTTAAAATATTTCTTGGCTCTGCTGTTTGTCTGCAAGTTTTTCCAAATTGTCACAAAGTTCCACCAAATTTCCAATTATTTATTGAAAAAAAATTCCTGCATAAGTGAACCTGCACAGTTCAAACCTGTGTGGCTCAAAGGTCTACTGTACTTACAAATTATTATAAGGGTAAATATTATGTATATTTTATGATGGTAAGGAAAGAAAAATTCAGATAGAATAGATGCTCACAGTAGCACCTTATATGAAGGCACAAAAGCAGAAAAGGTCATTAACCAGAGTGATGAGCAAAAATGGGTGAAGAGAGTGGGAGAGAAGCTTCCAGTTACCGAGTGAGGAGGTCATGGGGATGAAAGGCACAGCACATGGAATATAGTCAGTGGTCTTGTCACAGCCCTGTGGGTGACATGGCGTAATGTGTCCACTTGTCGAATCACCATGTCATACCCCAGAAGCTAATGTAACATTATATGTCACCTACACTTCAATTTAAATTAACAAAAGAGAAGGGAAAGATTGCTAACACTTCAAGAGGATGAGGGAATATGTCTGGGCTTTATTATTTATTTTTATTTATTTAGTTAGTTTTTTTTAAGATTTTATTTATTTATTTGACAGACAGAAATCACAAGTAGGCAGAGAGGCAGGCAGAGAGAGAGAGGAAGAAACAGGCTTCCTGCTGAGCAGAGTGCCCGATGCAGGACTCGATCCCAGGACTCCAGGATCATGACCTGAGCTGAAGACGGGCAGTTAACTGACTGAGCCACCCAGGCACCCTTTGTCTGGGCTTTTAAATGAGCAGGACTCATCAGGGGAACTGTCATTGCAACATAGCATGTGGCTTGATGTCCATCCTTTCTAATTTCACTATTTTAAATTCACTAGAGTCCCTGAAGTTAGAAGGCCAAAGGCCCTGTCCTCATCTCTTTCCCACACCTCTCCCTTGTCTTCCTTTATCCAGGGAGTAGGATGGCCCAGCGGCCTGCAGTCCTCCCTGTGAACCACCCACACCATCCACTCACATCTCGTCCACATCAGGCAAGAGTTCCCAAGAAGCTCCTCAGCAGTATCACCGACTCAGGGCCGCTGACTCTGTGTCCTCCTCCTTCCACACAAGAGCCCGTGGCAGGACATGCCCAGTGACAGGCAAAGGGAAGGGCCCCATCTAGCCTCAAGGTCAGCTTGCCTTTCTTCATCAGAGGTAGAAATGTTGCTTCAGTTCTTTCTTTTGCAAGTGAATTCACAATGAAAATCTGAGGATGTGAATCATAGATGATTGATTGGGGTAACGTGCAATGAGAACCCATTACCTACAAACCAAAAAAGACCTGGAGATCTTCCTCGCAGAGCTTCTCTTGGGGCCATGGACTCCACTGCTATGTCCTGTCTGCGATCATAAAGTCACCAAGAGAACAGAGATGGGTATCCACAGTGTAGAGGCTGAAGCAATTCTCACTCACAATCTGCTGCTAATCACAGGACGATGAAAGAACAAACAGAAACTGTACATATTCTGGATCCAATCACTTTCTGAGGTAAAATCGAAGTGATGAAAAAGTGGGGCTTTTTTGCCTGCTTCAATCTAGAGTCCCCCAGACTCCAAAATCCTACTGGGATAAAGGATTGGATATGTAGTGAAAGAAATGATTGTCCAGCAAAGACCTAGAGCCATGTTCTACACTGCCTGGAAACAAGGATGTCATTATATGGTGTGGCTTCCTGTGTATGACAGTGAGGGCTGTCTGTGTGCAAGTCTATGGTGTAATTCTGAATATGAGTGAGTGTGTGTGTGTGTGTGTGTGATCTCTGAAGATATTTCCCATGAACTCAGCCTAATGTGAGGGTCAAGTCTCTAAAATAAATGTTATCACCGATGCAATCTTAACCTTCTCCCTCACCATTGCTCTCCCTGGGGCTTGTTAATTTCCCTTTCATCAGAGTGAGATGCTGCAGAGATAAATGGCCCAAGCTCCTGGCCTCACAAATGGAACAGCCAAAACTGAACTTAGCATGGTTCCCAATGCTGAGGCTCTGGACCCACTGTCCTGCTCTCCTCACACAGTCAGGGGATCCTTAGTCATGGCCAAGGGCATACCAGAATCCATACATATGCCCAAGAGTTCACAGACATCCCAACACTGGTGCCTACAGAGATGCCAACCCTGCTCACCATTAGGTGTCCTCAGGGGTCACAACGTGCAGAACATCTATAGGCACATGGAACAGCCGACCTTGGCAGATGCATCAGTGTGAGAGCCCCAGGGACAGCCTGCATGCTCGTGGTCAGCTTGCAGACTTGGAGGGGGAGGCCCCACGTAGGAAAATGCAGGTCCACGTCTGTGAGCATGGACGTTATTTCCTAGAACGTGGCCAGAAGCAGGTAAGGGTCAGGAGCTACTCTGGCATATTTGGCAGCAGCACCAGAGCCTTAGAAATGCTCAGACCCATAAGTACTCCCCCGAGGGACAGTGGCAAATGAGAACTCACAGTGAAGCATGGTTGTTAGCCTGGTGTCTGGTTGAAGGGCTGTGACTCTATGAGCCCAAGGAAGGCCTGAGAATCCACAGGAAAGATCAGAATGATCCATAACCTCAGGAACGTGTGGAGGAAGAGCAGAAGTGATGGATGAGCCCCTCCCTCTAATAACCTGATTGATCGTGCTGAAATCGCTGAAGACGGGCTTCTTGGAGCACATCTGACCTGGGCAGGGAGGATGAGATGGTCTAGGCAGAAAATGGCTCTCAGGAGAAATCAGCAGGAGGGGGTTCCTGGGAACACTTGGGACTCACCTGCTGCTCTGGAGACTGAGAAAGGTGAATATGAAATCAGAAAGAGAAAGGAAATACGTGCAGGAATCAGACTTGTTTTTGTATTGAAATGTGAAACTAGAAGAGCAACCGTGTCCGGGGCTCTGAGCAGGCTGCGTTCAGAGATACCTTTCTTGTTTTGCCGTTTACAAGTACTCTTTCCCACAAGACCTGTTCTTGCCTCCCTTCACCACAGCCTAGAGTGATAGCATGGGTTTTGTTTGGATAGGCCCTCGTGGGAACCCTGCCCAAGAGAATTGGGCATCAGTTTTGTTGTTGACCTGGGATGCATGAAGTCTGGTGAGAGCCGACAACCCTCTCCTAGACACTCCGACCCGGAGACAAAGTGCCAGAGTGGCCTGGCGGTGCGTGACAAGCCAGCTCTGTCCTTGCTCATTTCCTGACCTGGAGCATCATCCCAGCTGCGTGTGCTCTCCATTGGCTCTCATTTCAGGGCTCTGCTAGAGCTGGGTGAGGAGAAGAGTCTTCCCTCCGGGGTGACTGCTCACTCTCAGGGTCTATGAACTCATCACAGCCTCCACCCTCAGCCAGTCTGCCATGTCAAAGGTGCTTCCATGACTCATGTCCAGCTGCCCCTCAGCCCTCCAAGGGCAGCAGCAGGGCTGAAGGGCTGTCTGACGGTGCTGCTGGGTCTGCTTCACACACCTGCTCTCACAGCCCCGCTGATGGGCTCAGCTGGCCTTGACCAGGCCAGAGTCTGCGGGCCGCCGGGGTGGGGATCACCACTTCTCTCAGAATCCCCTGCTCCGACCACATGACCCTGGCCCTGGGTACTGCCCCACCCTGTGCCCTTTCCTCTCCCCTGCCCAGGGGCCCCCCATCCTTCAAGATTCAGAGAAAAGCCTGGCACGCACCACGTATTTCTGTGGCCCCACTGTTGTGGGTTTCCCAGGGCTTCCCCCACAGACTGAGGCAAATTGGACAAGTGACTTGCCTCTAATTTTGCATCATTCTTTCTAATGGTTCTAGGAACGTTTGGGTTGTCTCAAGTTAAGATGCCTCCCTGGTAAGGTCTCCTCAGGCACAGAATGGACACTTGATATGTGGAATTGGTTGTGAGTCTCTTCCTCAGGTCCACAGCCATCCCAGCCCCTGAGCAGAGATCCGGACACAAGAAGGGATGGCTGCCGTTATTGGAGTAGTATCTCTCTCTCTTTTTTTTTAAAGATTGTATTTATTTATTTGACAGACAGATCACAAGTGGGCAGAGAGGCAGGCAGAGATAGAGAGAGGGGGAAGCAGGCTCCCCACTGTGCAGAAAGCCTTATGCGGGGCTTGATCCCAGGACCCTGCGATCATGACCTGAGCTGAAGGCAGAGACTTTAACCCACTGAGCCACCCAGGCGCCCCTGGTAGTATCGCTTTTGTCTTCCCTCCAGTGTTCCCGCTTTCAAGAACAATTTGACTGGTGGAGGTGGACAAGGAGAAAGCAAACGGAACATAATTAGGAGAGAAAAGAGGAAGGAGAGCACTTGGGGTGAGGAGTGAGGAGAAGAGAGCAGTAACATGCACAGAAAGGCCTGGGGCCAGGGACCTCCTGTAGGAGGGACAGGAGGACACAGGCATTGCCCCCAGATCATTTAGAGAATCAGAGGCCTGAGGGCACACACACACTTTCTCACTGCAGAGAGAAGGGACCACAGCCTGGCGAGGACTGCAGAGCTGAGGTCAGGTGCGTCCTGAGGTCAGGGTATGGAATCCCAGGAGCAACGGGGCCCCAGCATCTCACCTTGATACATCCTCCAATTGCCTTTCCCCATGCCCACCCCAACACTGTTGCTGCCCTGAGCATGTGGGCTACTCTGGGGATCTCGAAGACTCCAACAGCGGGAGTGAAATCATGCTCGGAATGATTTCCTGCTTCATGTCTTTTGCATTTGTTCTTTCCCCTCCATAAGCTCCTCCTTGGAGTTCCTTCCTGTTCCCTCCTCTTGTGATTCTCCTTCTGAAGGCGCAGGTCTCACTCAGTCAGGCACCTGAGGTCCTTGGATCTTCAGCATCTGTACCATCACTCTGCTGCCCTCCTCACCCACTTCTGGGCAGTGCCCTGAATCCTGACCTTTGGTCCGACCACTGAACCCTGCTGAGCAGCCCTGAATGGCCCCAGCAGGGTGCTGGGCTGGTAGTCAGGAAAGGGGACCCAACCTACTAGGATCCTCCCACCCCGGAACTCTGCCTCTGCCCTGGACACTCCCACATAGATGTCTTCCTGTCCTAGGTGGCTCTGGACAAGCCAATTCCTCTGTTCCTTTTAGTTGTCAACCTGGGATTCAAGACGAGAAAGAGAGAAATAATTTTGGGTGAAGAACAGGAAGCGGAAATGTCAAAGCAGAGTGCTTGGGTTGAAAAGGGTAAGGCAAACGAGTGCACATGTTCTCCATCACTTCCCTGACTTTTTTGTTGGCCCTTCAGGAAAATCAGCCATAAACCGATGGGGGGCGCTGCTATCGTGTGGGACCACAAAAGTGGGGACAAGAGGTTGGTAATAATCTGTGTGGGCAACCCAAGGATGCCCTGAGATGTCTTCCTGGGGTTTAGCGCCCCATCCGTATGAGACCCCTGAGGTGCTGGGCTCCATCCTCCACCAGCTGCTTAATCTTGAGCAATAGCTCTGGGTCCCTGTAGGGCCACCACGCTCAGGGCTCAAGGAGGTGCTTGTCTTTGTTGTGGTGTGTGTGAAGAGTGTCCCCGGAGTTGTTCAAAGTCTCCGTGTGCGGGACCTAGCTCTGCCCTCTCGACCTGCTACTGTCCGCAGGGATCACCCCCAGGTAATCACTAAATACGATTAGGACTTTGGGGTTAGGGGGCACCTGGGTGGCTCAGTCAGTTGAGTGTCTGCTTGGGCCATGAAATTGACCTGAGATCGAACCCCGCATCAGGCTCCCTGCTCTGCGGGGAGTCTGTTTTTCCCACTCCGTCTGCCCCTTCCTTCTGCTCTTGCACTTAAGACTTCTCTCTCAAATACTAAGTAAAATCTTTAAATAAACAGACTTTGGGGATAGCTCTGACTCCCCCAAATCAGGCCTCCTGGGAAAAGTGTGAAGACACAGGCAGCGCAGTGCTCATGCAAACAGACAGCTCCCCTGGCCCCACCTGGCATCCCTGTGGGCACGGGGGTAGTGCTGGTGTCAAGGAGGGGACACTGGAGGCTCCCCGCCTGATGCGGGGGACGTTGGGTCCCATGATGGTACCGTTTCTCAACCTGAGGTGTGAGCTCCAATAGCTTCTTCTGCAGATCTTCTACAGTAGAGCTTCTTCTATAGTCGAACGAAAGGGACACCTGAGCCCGGTTTTCATGCCCTATTTCCCTGGAAAGAGTTAAAGAAGCAGGATTCAAACGACTTATATTCCTTTTATTTGTTCTCCAATTCTGATGTTCAATAATGTAAAAGTAACTGGTTTGATCACGTGTTACCAGCTCCCGTTTCAGGGAGCCTGGGTGGCCTGGTCCACTAGCATCTGCCTTGACCTCCTGTCATGATCTCAGGGTCCTGGGATGGAGCCCCAGGTTGGGCTCCCTGCTCACCAGGAAGTCTGCTTCTCTCTCTCCCTCTGCCCCGCCCCTCCTCTCTTGCGCATGTGCTCTCTCCTCAAATAAATAAATATATACATCCTTTAAAAAAAATAAAAGCTCATGTTTTGGTAAGCTTTCATGTTGGAATACACTAGAGAGAAACGACATATTTTCATTACCATAGCATAATACCTTTTTTTAAAAGCACCTGCAGGTTTGGCTGGGGTTTTAGAAAGAGAAAGGATTTATGGAAGGAAGGAGGGGCTCCATGAACTGTGCACTTTGACTGTGTTGGTCTCATGATGGGTCTTCGTGTGTGTGGGGGGCAGGGTGACCGCTCCCACCCTGTGTCATCAGGGCCACTGCTACTCATGGGGCTCAGGTGTGGGACTGGGCCTGTTCATCCTGAAGCCTGGAGTCTCCCCTTTCCTGCACATCACGTCACTGTCCAGGGGACCAGTCACTTGAAGTCTGCCCAACCAAATGCCCAGGTGAAGTCCCTCCTGGGGGACATTCGTAGAGGCTCTCAGCTGACAGCACAGTGAGCTGAGACCAGTGAGGGCTCTCGAGCCTTGTAGTTCTGAACTCTGGGGATATCAGGGCCAAGGTCCCCTTCTAGAATCTGTGGGGTCTCCAGAGTCCCTGACACCCACCCCAGGGGGCCTCCTCCATCCACCTCTGTGCCTCCCCCATCATTGCAGCAACTGTATGTGCTTTCCAGGTTCTGGTTGGACAGCTGGGAAGGGAGGCCCTGCAGTCCTTGGCCCAGGTCTCAGTGGGGGAGGCAGTCACACTGGGCTCACAGGTCACAGTTGGACAATGAGCAGGAACAGCCTCATGGGTGCACCCAACGTGGGACACGTGTAGGGCTTATCGTTTATATCCAGTATCCATGTTTGATACATGATCTCTATGTCCTGTGGAAGGTTTTCTATGGAATAATATTTATGTACTGCTGCTTGTTTTTCAGACATGTCCTATAAAGAAAACACGCATGTAGCAAAATACCCTCTGGACATGTAGAAGTGATGGAATCACTGTAAAGCCACACCGCAGTGACTCAGGGCACCAGTGAGATCCTTCCCTCTCTCAAGCCAGCTGAAGAAAGTGCTGGCCAATTCACTATTTGCCCTCCGCTCTGATGTCAATGTCTGTCTAAGGATGCTCTCCCTGGACATCCGTTCATCCCATGGACCATAGGAACATCATCAATCTCGATCTCTCATGGTGATGTGGATGTCAGGGCCTTGCATACGAGGAAGTCCACTCCACGGGTCTGAAATTCTCAACTCGTCAGTTCTTTCCTTGAGTATCTGCAAAGCGTTGCCTGATGTTCTTCTGGCCCAGAGTAGTTCTCTCAAAAAAGGTTGATGAAATTGTAACTTTTGTTTCCGTACATGTAACTTGCTCTTCTAGTCCAAATGCTCAAAGATTGTCCTTTTTCTTGAAGCCCACTCGGTTTCCTTGACTATTGGCTGCCATGATTCATTGAAAGGCAAGGCTCAGTGTTCTCTTCCGTGCAAGGGTTGGAGCTCCTCGAGGCTCCAGACAAAAGTGGGCTTAGAAGTTTTCCTCTTTGCCTTGTATCTTGGCTTTGGCTTTGCACTCTCGGGCTCCTCCATCCTCACAGGGCAGAGTCTGTGCCTAGCTTCCGCTTCTGTTGCTTTCACTAATCTCTCACGATCTGTTGCTTACTCTATTTTCCAATAGTTTCTTCTGTTTCACTTTCTGTTTCTTCCAGGCTTCTTTGTCACCATGTGTCTTCTGCTTTGAATTTCACTGAAGAAGTAGCTTTTCCCTTTCCTCTTACTCTGTCTTGGCTTTTGTGCTTTTGTTTCTGAGTGTTCCATTTCTGATTCATGATACCCTTTCATACATTGTATCACTCCCTTCCTGCCTTCTATCTCATTTTTTTGGAAGTGTACCACACAGCCCTGAAAGTACATGAAGATGGGGACTCTTCCTTCCTGGAGCGGATTACTCTGCATTTACCCCTCCTTCCCAGAGGTCCCTCTGTGTGGGTGTTGCACACTGCCAGCATGACTTTTCTGCTAGTTCTGTCTGTGAGCTGGGTGGAAAGCAGTAGGATTCAGGAAAGCATTTCCAAGGCCACACTGTTTCTCTCCGACGTGTTGGGGAAATGCTCATAAACACGAGAGCCCTCATCCTGCTATCCTGTGGCCATTCTTCTCCCACTCTCCTGACTGGGGTGTTCACCCCTCACCTCCGCAGCCCCAGGCCTTCTCTACGTTGACTCTGTTCTAGTTCCTTGCTCCTAGTGTGGGAGGCCTGCCATCCCTGGGAACCACAGCCACACTCCTTGCCAAATTTGGGCATAAATGGAGTTTTTAAAATGGACATGGGTCTTCAGAATCATTGAGACCTATTTTTATTCTATATTTAAACCCCATTTCCTCTCTGAATTATTTTGGTCACATCAGTACTTCCATCTTTGAGTGACTACTTTCGAGTACCTTCTGCTTTGTTTCAGTCATGACATGCCTTGGCTTTTTGATATTGATGTTTGAGTCATTTGATTTTCTCGCTATTCATTTTCACCTTATTTTTGGAATTCTCTATTTTCAGAGGGATCTGCTTTTAGCTCTGGAAATTTAGGTTTAGTTAATCAGTGACTGTTCTTTATTTCTAATTCTTTAGGTTCCTAGATACATGCCCAGAGGGCCATTTTCACCTCAGTCTACAGTTCTCTCAGCAAATGTTTCTATTTACAGTCCCAGACAGCAGGCTCACGGGGGGCCTGGTGAGTGTCACAGACTCCCCTAAGCTTGTCCTTAAATAATAGATAAATAATAAAATAAAATAAATACTAAATAATAATAATATAAATAAAAATTTATAATAAACATAATAAAATAAAAAAATTAAATTAATAAAATAAATGAAAATAAGTAAATTTAATTTAATTTAAAAATAAGTTAAAAATTGAAAATTAATAATAATAATAAAACTAGTAAATACATAAATAAATACATAGATGCTTAGGTTACATTTCAAGGCAGAATTTTTGGAACACCTGAATGGCTCAGTGTGTTAAGCATCTGCCTTCCCTCAGGTCATGATCCAGGGTTCCTGGGATGGAGTCCTTCATCCGTCTCCCTGCTCAAAGGCGAATCTGTTTCTCCCTCTGCCTTGGCCCCTCCCCCCTGCTTGTGCTCTCCATCTCTCTCTGACAAATAAGTAAATAAAAACTTCAAGAAAATTTTAAGGCAGAATTTTAAATAACTTCTAAAAAGATGAGCTGCTTGGATGGCTCAGGATGTGGAGTGTGTGATGCTTGGTCTCAGGGTTCTGAGTTTGAGTCCCACACTAGGTGTAGAGATGACTTCAAGTATGAGAAACAACCTCTAAAAACAAAGAATTTTGTCATTTTTCTCTACAGATAGATAAAAATCTCTATCCACATATAAAAACAAGTGAGCCATGTTATGTTGGGACTCCCATTACTGAACAATTGGAAAGCATGTTCAAATACAGAGGATCTTTCGTCAAAGCAAACTGTTGGACTCTTACCGATGGGATTACAGTTCAGGATTTCAGAAACCCACCTCCCAGGCTTCCTGTATGGGGTGGCGGGTCGTCCTGCTGCTCCCTGGCTACAGACTGTCTTTGAAGCAGTTCACAGCTGTGTCTGAAATACCTCCTTGGCCTCTCTCCCGCACAGAAGGGAAGCACCACACAATACGAGGCCCTCAAGCCCCTGCTCCCTGCAGCTCTGTACTGGCTACAATCCCCAAATAATCTGCAAAGCTGGGCTGACGTGGTGGGTGATGAACAGTGAGTCTGTCCTCAGGCAGGCAGGCCCAGCAGGAAGCAGGCGCAGGTGGTGCAAGGCTTGGTATGGCTGCCTGGTGTGTGCGCGAGTGATGGCAGCTGCCCAGGGGCACCAGGGCCCCAAGTTTCAGTGCATAATAAATGATTTTGCGTAACGGTGAGCCAAAAAACCCCCAAAAACCCAAAAACAAAAAACAACTAATGTTGTATTTTCACATAATATGGAGGCCCTGGGAATATTGCTTTGTAATATGTTAAATTTTCCTGTTGTTCATGTGCCTTTTCCACTTCTGTGAGGTTTCAGAAGTACTGAAATATTGGTAAGAAAAATGCCTAGATTTCAGTACCGAGAACTGAAGATTCCCCTGCTTGTACAAGTGATCTGAGCTATCACTTTTTGAGGATCCTACAAAGTATCTGTGGATGGTGGATGAGTTTCCAGTCCTCCCGCAGGACCACTCTAGGCATGGACAGCATGTGGCCCGCAGAGGGGCCTCAGGCCAAGGGCACAGCTGCCACAGGTGGACCTCAGCAGCTGGGCAGGTTCCATCCTGCTGTGACCAGCCTCAGCTGGGGAGTCCGTGCAAGGACACCCCCTGCCTTGGGAGGGTGGGCTCATGGCAACCCTGAAGCCCCGTTGGAGGATTTCTGAAACGCAAAAGACATACATCCTATTGCTCTAGGAGAAGACTTGTCTGTCTTCAGGAGAATTCCCAGTTTGAAACATAAATGAATGGAACTTTTGGGAAATGACGGAAGGAATGACTGCATAGTTAGCTTTGAGGTAGAGGTGCTCCACACCTGATACACATTTCTTATAATGCTGCTGGGCTCCTTGGGGCCTCCTGCGATTAGCGTAGCTGGGAGACAAGATAGGAAGAAAGAGTGTTTTTGTTTTTATTTTTATTTATTTTTTAAATATTTTATTTATTTATTTGACAGACAGAGATCACAAGTAGGCAGAGAGGCAGGCAGAGAGAGAGAGAGAGAGAGAGGAGGAAGCAGGCTCCCCACTGAGCAGAGAGACCGATTCGGGGCTCGATCCCAGGGCCCTGGTATCATGACCTGAGCTGAAGGCAGAGGCTTTAACCTACTGAGCCACCCAGGTGCCCCTGAAAGTGTGTTTTAAAAAAAATGTTTCCCTCATGAAAGTTTATACTCTAGGGGCACCTGGCTGGCTCGGAGGAGGAACCTGTGACTGGGTCTCAGAGTTGTAAGTATGAGCTCCACATTGGGGGCAGAGATTACTTAAAATTAAAAGCTTAAAAACAAAATATGGACTAGAAGACATACAATGAAAAGTTAAGTCTCCCTTGTTCCAACCCAGAGGTAACCTCTAATAGTGTGTACTTGGGTAGAACTCCATAAATTCTCAATGCATGATCAAGCATATCTCTATAGATCTTTTTACACAATTTTTCCCCCAATGCTGTATTTTACTAAACAGACTTCTTCACATTGCTCTGTTCACTAAGCAAGGCTTTCGACACTGCTTCCAAAGTCCCTACATTTGGGACATTCTCCTTGGTCACTGACTTGCCAACTGAATTCCTTCTGATGTGTTCCTTGTTTCTCATGTTTTGCACAACAGTGAAACACAGCTAGATCGTGGATCTCCTAGCTGGTAAATGTAGGAGACACTGCAAGCCCTGGAATCACTGGGCCCATGGGAGCACACAAGGTCAGAGAGGACACCTGGACCAGTGGTCCTTGAGAGAGGCTGATGGCTCTGAAGCCCATTTCTGCAGGGTGTTTCTGGCCAGAGCAGCGGGGGCCTGCCTGCACACTCCCCGGGGAGGACAGGCCTCCATTCCCGCTCACCCCCGCTTGCAGGGTCTCTCCCTGCATCATCTCCAGACCATGGCCTCATCCTTCAATACTGTCAGTGACCCCATGTGGTGGGGGGAGTCCTCTCCTCTGCCTGCAACCATTTTTGTGTCATTTGTCTATTGGTAGAGATCAGAGATCTTGTCTGTTTCCAAGTTCATTGTTGTAAAGTTATTTCTTATAAACTTGCATATAATTAAAACAAACTAGACCTACTCTTTGCCCCCTCTCCCCCTAAACTAACTTAGGGCTTTTTCCTCTTGATCGTCTTGATGGACGCAGTGCAGATCATTTTGGCTAAAGCCCTTCATTTTCTTTTCCACTCTCAAAAATGTCCAATCTGTGTTTTTCCTTCCACTAGCTGTAGCATGATTTAGGATTTGAACCCTGAAATAACTACTTCTGCTTTTTAAATTCAATATATTTCGAGCTGTGTGCACATTTCCAAGCTCCCAGGTGAAGGTTTCTCCACATTCCTCTTTAGTAGAATTGTGCCTCGAGGCCCCATGAGAACCGAGAGCAAGAGCAGGAAGTGGTTTTGAAGAAACTCTTGTCCTTTATTCTCTTGTGAGAAAAAAAGAAAGAGAGATGAGAAAGGAGCAAACAATACATGGGACATGTGAACACCTGGCTCTGGATGGCTGAGCTCAGATGGAGAGTCGGAAAGTTCGAGTGGGACTGCCCAGCTCACACTCCAGAGTTGTGTGAGGTTGAATCGCCCTGGGTCAGCCGGTTCCTGGGGT
Source organism: Martes martes (assembly GCF_963455335.1). NCBI lineage: Eukaryota > Metazoa > Chordata > Mammalia > Carnivora > Mustelidae > Martes > Martes martes. The sequence continues at coordinate 18,560,097 of NC_137904.1, read as the reverse complement.
CTCTCCCCTCTGTGGCACGGAGCCCTGATAGGACATGAAAATCTCTGGCTCCAACACTGGATCCTCAGGCAGGAGGCGACAAACCCTCCCCTGAGAGGGCTGAAGCCCATGCTTGGGGAGGTCACCCCGATAACTGTGTGCATCCCGGGTCCTCTCCCTGACCCTACAGGTGCTTAGAGTCTCCTTACATTTTGTCATGTCTCTCCTGGCACAGCTTACCCCTGGATGAGGGGAAAAAGCCCCAGTCAGACGCCCCCATGCTGTCTGTCTCCTGCATTTCCCCCTCCTTCACACGGCTCTCCACTTGGTGATTTCTCTGAAACATTATTGTCTGTGCCACCACTGCCCATATCTCCTCATTCCTGATCACCTTTCTGTGGGCCAGGCGCTGCTGCCCAGGTGTTCATGGCTCAAGGGTGCCCAAGTCTCTGAAGTACGTGCACTCAGGACCCCCAGAGCTGCGCACGGCCCAGAGCTTAGGCGGCTGCTGTAAGACCTCCAGCCGACAGCCTCAGGAGTTGGGTCAGTGTGGTTGCAAAGGCTGGGTGTGGAGCTGCTCCTGGCAGGGTGCTGGGTGCAGTGCACACGGGATCAACGGAAACGCTTTCCAAAGATATTAGGAAAGATGTGTGGGGGTGCCTGGGTGGCTCAGTGGGTTGGGCCTCTGCCTTCGGCTCAGGTCATGATCTCAGGGTCCTGGGATGGAGCCCCGCATTGGGCTTTCTGCTCCGCGGGGAGCCTGCTTCTCCTTCTCTCTCTGCCTGCTTCTCTGCCTACTTGTGATCTCTCTGTCGAATAAATAAATAAAATCTTAAAAAAAAAAAAAAGAAAGATGTGTGAACCAGGCAGCAAATCTCTAAGCAGATCCCCTGCGAAAGACAGTCCTTGGGCCACTGCTTCACAGAAACACAGCAACTCCAGACTGGGAGGTACCTTAGGTACAGCAAGTGTGGCTGAGCCAGCCATCCAAGGATGTGGACCTTTGAGAAATGCCTTGATGGGACAACGGTGATGTCACCAGACTATGATGCCTTCCTTCCCTTTTATGGACTAAAAGAAAAATTAAAAAAACAGAAGGCTGACCTGCTCCTTCTTGTATAACATGCAGCACTTCAACCTTTATTCAGTTTCCACGAATGGAGAGGCCCTACTGTGTGCTAGCCTCCATGCTCGGTGTTGGGGACACATTGGCTGGATCCTCAAGGTTCCCAATGGTGAGCACGCATAACCAGGCACCCCGAGCATGGGTGTGTCTTCTTCCTCTCTGTACTCTCCAGTCCTTGCCCAAGGCTCAGCGCACAATAGGAGCTCAAGAAATAGCAACTGCTTTAGGGAGTAGGATAGTATAGGGGTAAAACCTCTGGCAGTTGAATTTCGGAAGCTGGGTTCCAAGAACAGCCTGTCTTGTCCCAGGCTGTGTGACTCTGAAAGGGTCCAACTATCTCTCTGAGACTCAGTTTCTTCACATGGAGGATGGCAACTTCCTTCACAGTGTGCTGTGGTTGTTTCAGGAGCTGATCAGTGGTAAGAGACTGGTACAGGATCAGTGCGTGACGAGTTCTAGCTGTTTGGGGTTCATATTGTCACTAGCATGTCAGAGAGCCCTGGTGAACCCAGTATTCATTCACCTGGAAAAGGAGGACTGTCCTGATCATGTCTCTGCCTCATCCACACTAGGATCCTAGAAATTATGGGTGTCTTAAGAGGTGGCAGAGCAAGCAGCAGGTCTCAGGGGAGAAGGAAGGTTGCCAAAGTGTCACCATAATGTATGGAAGAGCAACTTGGAAAGCCTGGGACAAAGGTTGGCAGGGAGTCAGGAAGGTGAGGTCTCAAAAAAACAGCTGGCTCCTGGCCTGGGGGGGGGGATCGTTTTCAGCAGGAAACCACTAGGGATAGAAATTCTCTTCCCAGGCCAAGTTTTCAGCCTCCTGAGCCCCCAGCAACATCTCTGTGCCCTTGGGAGCAATCATTGCTTGAAGTTTCTCTGTGTGCCCCTGGTGTGGGTTGGGCCCTGAGCAAATGAAAGTTCTGATACCAGGACAGCCCTGGACACAGGGGATAGTAGATGCCACCCACTCGTGCAAGCAGCAGCAGGGACCCACCCGACTGCTATGCAGATGAGGAAGGGACTGACTAGGACACAGCGGGGGGTGACCTGCTCACTGGGGACCTGATATGCAGCTAGCAGGAGAGGGCAGGATTTGGATGGCCTCACTGTATCCCTGGGTCTCTGCTCCTCTCATCTTTCCTACCCATCCGTGTCTGTGTGTGTGCATGTGCGTGTGTGTGTGTGTGTGTGTTGTCAGTCCCCTCTGTTCCTCTCCCCTTCCACCCCCCCCTGCAGTGCTGTCCCTTCTCTGCTTCTCTCTCTGCTTGTTGCCCCATCTTTCCGAACTACCTGCCACTGTGCCCAGGGCAGTCAGTGTCATCTCTCAGCCCCCGAGGGTACACATCTTCTTGCATGCTCAGGCCACCATCCTTAAAGCCCAAGCTGTACTTCCTGGGAGAGTGGCAAAAGCGGGCCCTAGGGGGTCAGGGGTCCACCTGGCCTTTGGGCCACACTGCAAATGTAGCTGTCGGGGTCACAGCCAGGGTACAGGGAATGGGCCTTGCTCAGGTCCAAGGCCCAGTGTGGGGACTGCTCAGCACCTTCTCCCCCTTGCCACCCTTCTCCAGAAAGCTCTAAGACCTACACCGATGAGGGCAGGTCAGGGCCTGAGTTCTAGCCAGGCCTGGAAGCCTGTAGGTCCCAGCCCACAACATGGACTCAGACTGGCACTAGCCTACCAGCTGGGTGACCTGGGACAGGCAGTGAATCGTCTGCATGTCTCAGTGTCCCCAACTACAGAACGGGGAAGAGAAGACTCCCTCCTTCTTAACGTGCTTTAGAGGACTGGATAGGGATGAACAGACATGAAGAACTGGGCGCCTCCCAGGGGCTTCCACCCGGTGGAGAGGAGGTGGGGTCTGGCCACAAGCCAGGCCTTGGGGCACCGAGGACCCCCAAAAAAGTCAGCAAAGAGAGCCCCTTATGTCCTGCTGGAGTGTCCGCGCTATGCCAGAAGAAGAACCAGCTGGAAAAGGATGCCGATACCACCACCGGGCAGAAAGAAACACGGAGGAACAGCTCGCCCCTACCTGACTGTTCCAGGTCCCAAAAACGCAAGGTTCCTCTGCTGCCACACAAGTGAGGAGAGCCTCTGAGGGCTGCCGTCACCCCCTGAGCTGGGGTTTCGAGTCACTGCTGAGGACCTGGACCAAGAAAAGAAAGCTGCTCTCCAGCGCATCCAAGATGTTCTTCGAGGGAACACAGAGGCCACCTGCAGCTGTGGCCCCAGGTGGCCATCCAGTGCCTTGGTCCTGCCTGCTGTAGCACCTGCTCCCCTGCCAGCTGTCCCTCCAGCCCCCAGCTGGAATGCACAGAGGGAGACTTGGGGGAAGCAGGACTCCCTGGGCGCCCTGGCTGCCCAGTCCCCAAATCCCTCTAGTCCCGCTCCCAGCTTGGCACCAGGACTAGGCTGTGCAGTGAGAAGCCCAACTCCTGGCTGGCCTGCTCCTGCAGTTGCTGCAGAGGCCTTGTCCCCCTGTGTAGTGAAGCCCATGGGGCTTCTCCTCTGAATGTGGTGGAGGGCGGAGTCTGCTTGCAAGCCAAGACCTCAGGCCCAGTGGGCCCTGTGGGCACAGTGGTAGCAGATGCCAGTTTTGCCTTCCCCAGAGCTCCTGGCACCCCCAGAATGGAGTCCCCCAGCCCCATGTGTGTAGATTCTCCTGCCCTCTCCCAGAGCTGCCCTCCCAGCATGGGTCCTGGTGCCCCTCCTTCCACAAGCCTCCCCATCCCCTCTGCTGCCAGTTCCAGCCCCTCTAGCAGCACCTCTGCAGGCTTGTCCCCCCAGTCAGCCTCTGACACCCAGGTCACCCCCACGGACTGCTCCCCACCTTCCCAGCCTCTCCTCTTGGGGTCTCACCCTGGCTGCAGTGGGAGCTCCTTTCCATCTACCCAGCATCTTCCTCAACATCACAGCCCACTCCCTTGGAGTCCAAGAGGCAAATGCTCGTCTGAGCCAATAGCTTCCTGGAGAAGTAGCTAGTGTTGTCCTTCCTCCCAGGTGACACCGGTGCAAGAAGAGTGTGGAATGGGAGACACAAATCTAGCCCCGACCTTTGCGGTCCTGGAGCAAAGCCAGGCACCCAGCAAGCCAGCCAACATTCCGAAAACTTCCCAATCCCTGACCCACCATTTTGCACCAAGGTGGGGGCTCGAGGCCTTGTCTGTGATCCCAGGGGCTATGGACATTGGGGCAGTACATGGAGATCCGTGTCCCTTTGGCCTCCAGCCACACAGCACCCTCTTGATGCCCTCCAGGGACAGCATGGCCTCAGTCACAGTCCCCCAGGCCTGCCTGCGCTGCCCGGGGGGAGTGGCAATTCAGGATCCACTGCTCAGGCCCTATTTGGGGCTGTTGGTGGGCAGTGGCCTGGAGCCAGCAACCTTCACAGCTCTCCCCAGCATGGATAGCCAGCAGCTCAGGCTCCAGACCCAGTCCAGGCCCTGAGCACAGCTCTAGCCCAGCTATCCTTGTGCAGCAGCACCCGGGCAGCTTATATGGTTCCCTTACCCGCATCTGCCTCCCGGGGCTCCCGTCCCAGTGCCCAGTCAGGCTGGGCTGCCTCCCCTGCTATACTCGCCCCTAGCGCAGCCACTGCCCCTGGCTTGGAAGCTGCCACCTAAGTGCCAGGCACAGTGCCTCATGCTGGGCCCACCAGCTAGCAGCCCCGCCCCACAGCTGGCAGCACAAGGGCGGCCCCCATCAGCGTGGGGTTTTTGCCAGCACCCCCAGGTTTGGGGAGAAGAGATGATGTCACAGATCTGTGCTCCAGCTCTGGGGCTCTCAGCATTACAGCAAGAACCAGCCGGGCCCCGAGTGCCTTGCAAGTCTCCGGGGCAAGCCTGGGCCCAAACAAAGGGGGCCGCCCATGCCACAGCATCCCATCGGGGACCGCCAGAGCCAGCATGACAAACCACCCCGTGTCAGGAGCCCCGAGTGTCCCTCCCTTCAGTCACATCCCCAGGCACCTGAACAAGCAGAGGTCCAGCTCAGATGTCTGCAGAACTGCCAGCAAGGTTGTCTGCAGGGACGAGTCGTCCCGGCCTCTCCTCCTAGCGGCCCCACCTCACTGGTCAGCAGGCCCCAGAGCAGCCTTGCTACCAAGACACCCTCAACCCCTGCCCAGGGCTTGACTGGACGCAAATGAGCCGAGCCATGCAACAAGCCAACTTACTCCACATCACAGCCCACTCCCTTGGGGCCAAAAAGGCAGATGCTCGCCTGTGCCAATAGCTTCCTAGAGAAATGGCCGGTGTTGCCTTTCCCTCTGGGGGACACTGGTGCAAGACTGGTGTGGAATGGGAGACACAAATCTCGCCCTGACTTCTGCTTTCCTGGAGCAAAACCGGGCTCCCAGCCAGCCAGCCAACATTCCAGAAACTTCCCAATCCCTGACCCACCATTTTGCACAAAGGTGGGGGCTTGAGGCCATTATCCATGATCCCAGGGGCCACGGGCTTTGGGACAGTACACAGAGACCCCTGTCCCTTTGGCCTCCAGTCCCACAGCACACGGAACTACTGCTATTGCCCATAGGTTTCCCCTCCCCTCTCCCCATGTTCTTCCGAGAACCTCCAAGTATTCTCCATTTCATTAATCAAAGCCTTGTTCTAGTTTCTTTGCATACCTTTCCTGAGTCTCTTCTGTGGGTCAAGTGTGCACAAGTTGGGACTCAAATGGGCGCTGGGATGGGAAGCCAGACTCCATTGTTTCCAGGTTCCTGTGGCCCAGCAGAGGGGTTAGGGCTAGAAGGATGGACCCTTGAAGAGTGAGAGTAGGTTTTCAGTTTTGGGGATGGGGCTGGGAGAACACTGGCCTGTAGAGATAGAAGCAGGGAGACTCACCCTTGCCTCTTGGAAGCGCTGCTTCTCTCCCACTGGGGACCCCGTGGAATCTTTTTCCTTCACAGCCCTAGGGCAATCTACAGAGACTCCTGGCCTAGAGTATGGGTCTAGCATCAAAGATTGTAGCTCAGGACAAAGGAGGACAACTTTGCCTTGAGGTTGTGGCAGCTCCCTTAGCGCTGAGTGACATCCCACTTCATACAAGCACCAGGCCTCCCTCAGTGCATCTCTTCCCTCTGCCAGGCATTTGGGGTGCTGCTTCCTGATGGCACTGGGGAAAAGAATGAGGAGCAAACTAGTCACCTGTGAGAGGGAGGGAGCAGGGACCACAGCTGAAAGGACTGTTGCCCCAAAAAATGCCTCAGTCCCATATCTGTTAGAAACAAGGTAACAACCAACAAAGGAGGAGATTATACATTAGTCATGTAGGGTCTTGTAGGTCAATCAGAAAGAATGTGAGTTCTACGTCAATCATAGTCTTGTAGGTGAACAGAGTAGGGTGTGTCTGTCCCAGCAGCACGGAATTTATAGTTGAGCAAGGGCACAGAAAGGGATTACTCTAACAGCAGGCTTTAATGAGGCAGGGGAGACAACGGAAAAGGGAAAAAGGCAATGTTCCACCCCGAGCGACAGGGCTTCCCCAGCTGCTGGGCTTCAAGGACGTGTATCCTCCTCTTCACCGGAGGCCTGCTGCTAGCACAGGTTTTCTCAAGGTCTTCTTCAAGCATGCTTGCGTGACCAGTACAATTTCTCATTAGTGATATTTTAAGCTGTCTGTCATTCTGAGGGATTGTTACGTTTCCCCCTTTTTGTTAATGCAGAAGCAGCAAAATCCATTTTGCAAGTTCTCAAACCATTTGTCGTCAGAAAGATTTTCATGAGCATCTGAGGACTAAGCGTAAAAAGATTATAGCAATAAAAAGTGTAATCATTCCACCTATATGCCAAGACCAGTTTCTTGGATCCAAGCAAAGGGGTTTACATCAGACAATATCAGTAATCCTTTGTGTGAAACTCACTCTTGGAACTGATTGTAAGGATAGCGAGGAATGCCCTGAATACTATCTTGAAGCTGTTTAATATCCACAGTTAAATTACCACCATAATGACTAGCAATATGGCGAAATCTTGTTCCACGGTATTTCTGATTCATTATAGGTGTAGGGAGTAACACAGAAGGGAGAAACATTCTAATTACACAGAAGGTGAAGCCTAAGCTTTATGTTTTGAAGATCCTCTCTCCGATATATATTACAGCTTCTTCTAAATCAGAGACTCTTTCATGAAATCTTTGATCTAGGACTGTTTGTTGATTCCAAACCTTGCTAGCATTCTCGTGCCATTTTTGCACAAATTGGGTGGTTTGTATGGTCTGATGCAAGGCCAGTCCAGCAGTGGTAGCCGTAACAGTAATGGCTATAATTCCTAAAATAGCTGCTATAAGCAGCCCCAGAAAATTTTTTGTGTTATGGACTCAGTCCTTTGAAACTGTTAAAAAGTACACGCATATCTGGAGAGTTTTCCCAAACACGGTGGTTTTTCATTGGTAGCCAAATGCCTATTCTTCTTCAGGCTATGAGAATAATACAATTGTCTGTGTCAATGTTCTCATTCATGCAGGTGAACATTTTACATTTGGGACAGTTTATTGCTCGAGTGTTATGATCAAAAGTCATTTCTCCAGTAACAAAAACATAGGGATCTTTAACTCTGGCTCTCACCCGTTCTTATCAGGGAAAAGGCGAATGCATAATGATCCGACTGATAATAAGATCCGTTCCAAACTCTAAGGTGATTTAAAGCAGTTTTGACCTTCCATAAATTCTTTTCCCTTTTAGATAATCAACAAAAGGGGATGGTGCCAAAACTCCTTGCCCATGCCAGACCAGAGAAGCATTTCCCCAGGTTGGGGTTTGTGGTAAGGTAACATGATTAGAAACTCACCATTTTAAGTTCTAATGAGAGGAGCACGGTCTCCTAGGGCATTTGGTGACTGCCATCCCCTTAGGGGACAGTCCCATGTAATTCCATAGGAATCATTAATAACGACTGGGGTAAGAAGCTTGACAATACTCCCACAAGGGACAGATTCCCTTCTCAGACCACATCTGGTCTGCATTTGGGAATAGAGGGTGCTGCTATGCTACAGTTAAGACCCTGATACTCACTGGCTTGGAATTCTTTAGCGGAGAGTAAATGTAACTGATGTTTAGTCAGACTATTAATAGGAGAGGCCACCAACCATGTTTGATCATCAGGGATAAGACAACTGGAATGATTGGTGATATATACTGGTCTATTTTGCTATCCCAAGGTAAGATTAATGTTTGCGCCCTCCTCTTGGGGCAATAATGGCAATCTAGGATCAAATATGCCAAGTACCGATTTCAAGGCATTCAAATAAATTGGTGTATCTTCTCCCCACTCCACTGGATGGAGCAGGGGAGGATTAGGTACATATGCCCAATAAGTTATCTATTTGTGCATAACATCCATGAAAACTTAGCAGCTACCATGATGAGGGCCATCATAGTTACCGCCATGTTGTTAGGGCTGAATGGGTGCCAGAACTTCCTTTGCTTTTGTTGCCAACTTCTTTATCTGACCCCATGTTGGAATCTTCCCTCTGTTCCTCACTGGTGTCGTGATTTTGGTGCTCTGTAGTCTGAGTCCCTCGAAGCAAATGATCAGTGGGACTGATTCGAATCTGAAGTTTTTCCTCTTGCTCATGACAAACCTTTATGAAACAAGAGGGCACCCATATGGGCTCGATGGCCTTGGGCAATACACACGCATATCCTTTTCCCCAGGTGACTATGTTACCAGACTGGAGGACATATCGGCATTTTTGTTTACCAAAATGTCTTTCTCCTGATGCAGTGTTTGTATCATCACGATTCGAAAAGTAAGAGAGAATAAAAGTTGTGCTAGTATTTCTTGAGGAGAACCTCGTATTCCCCCCTTTTTTTTGTAATGTAATTTTAATATTTCATTAGCCCGCGCTACAAGTCCTTATCCTGGAGGATTATATGGGATGCCTGGGGAATATTTAATATTTCAAAAATTAAAGGATTGTAGCTTACTTGAAATGTTAACGAGTGCACTATCGGTTTTTTTGTAACTTTGGGCATTCCCGTGACCACGAAACCGGAATGAGATGTCTAAGAACATGTGCAGCAACTTCTCCCATTTGAGTGTAGCCCATACAAAGCGGGAATGTGTATCTACAGTGACATGAGGAGAAGACTGTTTCCCATATGAAGGGATGTGAGTGATAGTCCATCTGCCATATTTCTTTTGCATTTATGCCTTGTGGGTTGACGCCTGCCAGCTGTGTGGGCAGATTGGTGGTGGCACAAGAAGGGCAGGAGTGGACAATAGAATTTGCTTGTTCTTTAGTAATAGAGAATTTGTGTCCAAGTCCTTTTTGTTTTGCATGTGTACGGGAGTGAAAATCGGACGCTTTTGAAATGCTGATAAGATGAGAGGGGCAGCAATTTCATGACCTTTTGTTAATGGCCCAGGAAGGCCATGGTGATTCCAGAGGCGTTGCATAGAAAGGGGCAGAATGTTGATGAAGGAGGGATCATAAATGATGAAATAACGAGTGGAGGGGGATATCCGATGTAGAAATAGCAATTTTGATACGTTGTAAAATATACGCTGTTTATAAAGAATCACAAAACAAATTAAATGCAGAAGAAATATCTTGAAACAATGCAATATAACTCATTAACTGTGATTTTTGTGCCGAGAGACCGGAAGTAGATTGGATTGTTGAGGTCCAACCATGTAACAGGCTTTGCCTTAGGAAGAGCCATCAGAAAAGTGAGTAGGGGCACGTGTGATTGGATTTTTCGAGGTAATTTTAGGAAGCACAAAAACATTGTGCTTTAGAAATGAAATGATAAATAAAGAGGGGTCATGGGATGATGTGTTTCCAGGAAGGCCACTGAGGGCAATTCGCCAATTTAAATTATTCTGGAATGCTGTTTCAATTTGTATGTTATTTAAAGGCAAAACAATAATCTTCAGGTCATATCCCTGTATTTGACAAGTTCTTTTTCTTTCCAATTGAATAATGCTACTAATATGGTCTATATAGGTCATGAGTGTTTTAACAGTATTACTTGGAAGAAAAATCCATTCTATGATTAGTTCTTCCTGGATAATTAGTCCAGTGGGTGTATGTGGGGACATGAAGAATACGAAAACCTAAGGGTATTTTAGGCTGGACTCTATCCATCTGCACTGACTGAATCTGGTTTTCAACAAATTGTAGTTCTTCTAAGGCCTCTTTAGAAATGGTCCTAGGGCTCTTTAAGTTAAGATCTCCCTCCAGAGAGGCAAATAGGTGTTGCATAGCTAAGTGAGAATTCCAATTCTAGGTCTTACCCAATTAGTGTCTCCCAATAATTTTTGCAATTCATTTAAGGTCGTAATCTTGTATTTATGGATTTGAACCTTTTGGGGTTTGAGGTCCTGCCCACATGAACCTAAAAATGGGAAAGGTGTAGTAGTTTGTATCTTTTCCAGAGCTATAATTAGTCTGTATTTTTCATATTGCAATTGAAGCATATTAAAAATGTCCTGCAATTGTACATTATCAAGAGTTCACATAGTATATCACCCATAAAAGGGGTAAGAAAAATTTGTGGAAATTGATCTCCAACCGGCCGTGTAACTTTTGCCACGTATTCCTGACAGATAGTAGGGCTACTCAACATTCCCTGTGTTACAACTTTCCATTGATATCATTTGGCTGATTCTTTTAAATTTACACTGGGGATAGTAAAAGCAAAACAGCGACAATCTTCCTAAGCAAGTGGTATAAAGTATAAAATTTACAATCCTATAAATCTATGAAAATTACTGGCCATTCATGTGAAACTGAATTAGATGAAGGCAGTCCGGGTTGGAGAGACCCCATGAGTTGGATAACAAAATTAACCGTGGGCAGGTCTGTTAAAATCTCCACTTTCCTGATATTTCCTTACACAGACAGGTGAATTCCAAGGACTGTTAGGGTCTTCAATATGCCCTTTTCTTACCTGTTCTCAACGAGGGCTCATAGAGCAAGTGGTCTCTCTTAGGTTAAGGGCCACTGCTCCCCCCAAATACATTTGTCACTGTTCCAATTTATCATAATGGGTTCAGGAGCAGTGGCCCTCAGTGGAATATCTGGGAATCCTGCTTAAGGGAAGGTATAACCAGAGACGCTCCCCACTGACTTAGTAAATCTCAATAGGCAAGTCTACAATATGTGGCTGCAGATAGCCCTTCGACCTTCAGGTCCTTCACAGAAAGGTTAGAGCTCTGATGTGCATTGCCAGCCTGTCCCAATTCCACGATAATGAGAAGACAGACTATAAGGCCACTCGTTAGGCCAATGTAATGAGCTTATGACTGAGACATCAGCTCCAGTATCAGTTAGGCCTGGAAATTCTTTTTCTTGTATTTTAACAGCAAATCGGTTTATCTAGGTAAATTTTCTCAGTCAAATGTATGCCCTGGTTTTCACAGTGCTTCCAAACCCATTAGAGTTTCTTTCCATGTTTCTAAATTGACCCCAGAAAGAGGATAAAAGTGGCAACTGGGCAATGCATTCTCCTTTTTGAAAATGTATGGAGCGGCGGTAGTTATCATCACTGAAATCTCACCACTAGAATCCGAATCAATAATACCGGTGTGGACTAATTATCCCTTTGAGGTGAAGCCAGATCGCCCCAAAGTAACCAAGTGGTTCCCTTTGGTAAAGGGCCAAAAACACTCTATTAAATTTATTGGGAAGTTTGGCAGGCATTGAGATGATCTTTGGAAATGGGGAGTTCTAATCCAGTACTACCAGGCAAAGCATGAAGTAAATTTAAAATGGTACATTTGTCTGAAAGCTAGGTGCTAAGGGAGAATTAGCCCCCTTGTTTGTCAGGGTTGAGGGCTTGCCCTGAAATAAGTTTCCCTGAAGGGGGATCCATCCTTGTGGAATTTGGAATGAAACTTATTTGCCCAGTGATTTCTTTTTTTACATTTAGGACACTGGTAGCTTATGTCTTAGACATAAGTAGCTTAGACACTGGATCCATCCTTGTGGAATTTGGAATGAAACTTATTTGCCCAGTGATTTCTTTTTTTACATTAGGACACTGGTAGCTTATGTCTTAGACCTGGTAGCTTATGTCTTGCATTTTGAGGAGAGAATTTTCCTTGTTGCCTACATTGAGCTTTAGCATGTCCTGTCTGCCCCCTGTAGAATCATTGTCCTTGAAATTTTCCTGTGGTCAGATCAGCCATTGCTTCAGCTAACAAATCAGCTTTACAGGACTCTGTCCCCAGTCCTTGGCATAGCTTAATATAGTCTGTTAATGTTCCCATACCTTTAAATGGTGCAATTTTTTACAATCAGCACCAGCATTTTTATATGGCCATGGCTGAAGAATAGTATCAGCAGCTTCGAAACTATTTATCTGTCTTTTAATAGCTTTTTGTAATCGCACGGTAAAATCAGTATAGGGTTTGCTAGGACACTGTACCGCCTTTGGAAAATAAGAGCAGTTCCCTCCTTGGGTTCTGTTCCCTCTCAGGCTCTCAGACAACAACGTCGGAGCTGCTCAGTAGCTCAGTTACTCAGTACATGATATGGCACTCGGTCCCATGGCTCAACGCCCATGGTCTGCTTCAGGGAATGAGGAACATTATTAGCTCTGTTATGGGCAGCTGCTGTTTCTGCATGGTCTTGCCATTGTGTTTTAAATGTAAAAGCTCACTTGAGGAAAAGACTGTTTTTGCTAGCAATAACCCATCAATTGGAATAAGTCAGCTGTCTTCTTCGATGCCTTGAATGACTCCCGTTGTATATATGGAATTAACTGTGTAGTTCTCTACTGCCTGTTTTAATTACTTCCATTATTTGAAGGGAAATGGCTCATGCATGGCCTCAAGCATACCATCAGGATGGCTGGGATCCTGTCCTGGAGCGAAGTGTTTCCCAGGATAAACAGGAAATTAAAATGTAATGCATGTAGGTGTCTTGCTCACTTTGTTTCAGTGAGGTCTTTAGGAGTGGCTGAGAGCATGGATTTTCATCCTTTTCAGTAAATGGCGCCTTCTCATAAGATGATGTAGCTGATGGCGAAGGTGCCACTTGCACCTTTGGTTCTCTTATTGGAGGAGGAGGGGGAGGAAATGCCTCGTTTACATATTCCTTTATGTTGATGTTAGTCACTTCTTTCCCCTCCTGGATGGCATCCTCAGGTTCCTTTTTAGTTTCTCCGGAACATTCATGATCGCTTTCCAAATCAGGGCTTTGTAAAGGCTCCAGAACAGAGCGAGTAAGAGTCCAAGTCAAGCATACAGTAATCGGAATGGGCTTTTCTTTAGCATGGAGAAGTTTTAACTCATGACCTACTGTCTTCCATGTCTGTAGGTCTAAAGCCCCTAATGTAGGGAACCAGGAGCAATGTTCTTCAATTACTTTTAAAAATTCCAAAAGTTGGCCCTGCCTGTAGGTTCCACCTGCCTGTAGGATCCATCTCAATAAACCTACGTAAGGGAGGCACAAACAAGTCAGCTGTAAGAGAGGGGGAGCAGGAGACAACAGCTCAAAGGACAACAACTGGAAGGACTGTCAAGGACACCTATCCTCCTCTCCACCAGAGGCCTGCTGCTAGTACATGTTTGCTCAAGGTCATCTTCAGGTATGCTTGTGTGACCAGTACACTTGCTCATTAGTTATATTTTAAACAGTCTATTATTCTGAGGGACGGTTACTTGGGGGAAAGGAAAACAGCTGCAGAGGAAACAAGATACAGTCCATGAATTGTCTCATCAAAGATGAGACCCTTCCAGGAGGTGGTCTGAAATGGGTGGAGTTTAGAGATCCCCTCTCCTGTCATCACAAGAGAAAAGCTGAACAGAGGGAAACCAACAATTCTTCTGTCCATCAGAGAACTGAGGTCATGGGGCAAATTGCCCCCACACATTTTGGGGAGCTAGTGGGACACAGAGACTCACAGCTTCTGGGAGCTGAAGCCTCTGCTGGATCTGGGATCAGGGCAGCCACGCTGGTCCTCCAGGGATCAATCTCTGCGCCCCCCATGTCCATAGGCTGGAAGGGGTCAACCCTAGCGCGCTCAGGCTTTGGGGACTTCCACCCTTTCCTGAGTGTACTGTCAGTAGCCCCTAGCATCATCAGGAAGAAAACCAGAGAGAAGTCCTTCCTACTTCCCACAGGGGGAGAAGGACAACAACCATTCTGAAACAGCCCCAGAGCTCTCTCATTCTCCCTGAGGAAAACTTCCCTCAAGGCCCACATCTCTCCCACAGTAATCAGCTGAGGTTCTCCCAGAGCAGACGTGGACCAGGGGAAAGGAAACCACCACATGGGCCCCTCCAGCTTTCCACGGGGAGGAAGGGCCCCAAGCCCAGTTCCCTCTAGCGGTCTCTCAACTAAGGGGAACAGAAATCTGAGAAGCACTTGTAAAGGTCCAATCCTGGAGACACAGGCTCACCTGACCTGCAATTATATTCAAGATCTGAGTGACACACTTCATCCGGCTTTCACGGGCAGCATAGACTACATTACCGAACTGTGGTTGGAAAACTCACTTTTTTTCCTAGTAGTGTGGAACATTCAGGAAGATATTCTGGGTCATAACACGGGATCCATAAGTACCCAATTATTGACATACCACAAATTATGTAGAAATCAAGAATTCTACGATCTATAGAATTTCCAAATACTTGTCAATTAAATTGTATCCTTCCTTGTGGCACACGGGTTAGAGAGGAGCACACAAAAAATAATATCGAAAGCACACTGGTGATAGGCATAGAACAGGTCTAATTTGGCGGGGAGATGGAGCCCTGCTTGATGCTTTGCATGCTTCTGTTAGAACAAAGCAAGAGGGTGACCATCGGTTATCTAGGTTTTCCTTTTAAGGAGCTAGAAATGTGACCAGCAAAAAGAAGGACCAAGAGCAGAAATCAATTCAATAGGACACAGATAAACCATGGAGAAAATAACAAAGTCATCATTTGGTCTGTGAAAAGATGAATAAAATGCATAAACCCCTAGCAGGGCCAATGGGAAAAAGACAAAGGTTGGAGTCGTGAACACCGTGTGACTGCTGGATGCCCACACCCTGTGGACAGAAACTTTTCAGATTTGACAGCGCTTCCTGCTCCAGAATCCCTCTCCAGGAGGCCAAAGCAGCCGAACAAGTGATCTCGAGGAAGAACTCTGTTGACCCTTCGGCTTTCAGGTTCACTTTCCAGAGAAAACTGTGTGGCAGCAACCTCCTCGCTGCCCCACTGCCTTTCCCTCCTCCCTCCAGGAGGATGAGAATCCTGAGGGGAGGCTGAAGTCCTCTGGGCTCTGTTGTGGGCCGCTCAGGGCTGAGTCTCTGAGGGGTCCTGCTGTTGGCTCTGTGCTTCCACCCAGGTCTGTGTGCGAAGCGCTCTCCTTGTCCTCCCTGCTCTGCCAGCTTGTCCTGAAGGCTTCACCAGCGTCAGGTCATGGAGCGAGCCCTGGAAGGGAATGTGGGAGCCCGTTCCCTTCAGCAAGGAGAGCGCAGGAGCTTTCCGCTCCTGGAGTAGAGCAGGCTGCATCCTACACTGTAGCTTTCCAGAAACAAAATGGGTATCTTGATCACACTCTGATTTCTGTCCCTAGTTTTCACTGGGTTGGACGCCAAAGTGGAGTAAGGGTGAGCACGGACCACACTGAGCCCCACACAGGTCATCTTTAGGGACTTTGCCCTGGGACTCAGGACTCTAATGCGTCTGTTTTCAACACCTGGACTTGAATTTTTTCAAAAAGCCAGATGACACAGTCCCTGCTGAAGTGAAATATCTCTTTCTGTTATTTTTACGATTTATTCCTTTCTCAGACGGAGAGAGAAAAAGCACACACGCAGGTGTGGGGGAAGGGGCAGAGGGAGAGAAACTCAAGGCAACTCCAGGCTGAGGGCGGAACCCAGCACAGAGCTTGAACTCGGGACCCGGAGGTCAGGACCTGAGCTCAAAGCAAGAGTCAGAAGCTCAACTCACTAAGCCCCCTAGGCGCCCCCGGAATGAACTAGCTTTCACGTGTAAGTTAGTAAATGGATTGCCACAAAATTTCATATGCCCAAGACAGTAGGAAATCTGGTGCATAAATACACAGAGTCCGCAGAGATACAGTGAATCTAGTCCACGGAGGTACAGTAAATATACAAACCTTAGTGAGAGAGAGGTAGAAAGTACCTGTGTCTGAAAGAGAAAAATAGAAGTTGAGGCACAGAAATAATGAGGCCTAGAAACGGAAGAGGGACCAGCATTAATAGCCTAGTTTTGCCCACAGTCACTCTACTTATTTTATTTTATTTTAAGATTTTGTTCATTTATGACAGAGAGTGATAGCGAGTGAGGGAACACAACCCCGGGGGAGCTGGGAGAGAAAAGCAGGCTGCCTGCCAAGCAGGGAACTCGGTATGCGACTCCATCCCAGGATGTTGGGATCACAGCCCGAGCCAAAGGCAGACGCTTAATGACTGAGCCCTGCAGGCACTCCTCCAGTTAGTTCATAGTCCCAATGTTAAGTCCTGCCCTTGAGATCCTCGTGATATGCAATAACATGTCTCCACACTGAATTTCCTCAGTTCAACGGAGTTCTCTAGGAGTCACCAAATCACCACTGTTCAAGAAGCGGGACCTCCAATAATTAATTCCACAAATTAAACACTGTCGTCCCCACAGGTTCAAGGGAAAAGCCCACCCAGCTTGGCAGAAGAACCTATAAGACTCTTTTCTCTTCTCTGCCATGAGGTCTGCTTTAAAAGTCATTTGATTCCTTCTCATCATCCCACCCTGTAATCTCATCCCCCTCTGTCCAAGTCCTCTGAGGTCACCGTGCACGGGTTTACCAAGCGAGGGAAACAAGCCAGTCTCCCCTGAGGCTGCAGACCCAGCCTGTGCTGTCCCCTCACCTCCACCTCTCCACAGCTCCCTCTAACAATCTAGCTAGGAATTTTAGGGATTGAGACGTTCCTCAACAGAAGGCAGCCCAGATATTACCAAACACCGAGTAAAATAAAAGATGGACCAAAAAGCAATCCAAATGAGTGTGGGCCTCTCCGGGAGAAGATGATCATGGCTTGGCTCTCCTTGCTAGAACAGGAGTACTGCTGTTTCTCATCTTGATTTTCACCGAATCTTTTCATTCCCAGGAGTGGAAAGGAGTGAAGGATGGGGAGCCTTTAACTTCCCTTATGGGTTAAACAGTGCCACTGACCCTTGCCTCCTGCCACCTGCTGCCTTCTCTCATCTAGGAAGCACTCACAAATCAGTGTAACTGAGATATAGCTCCCACGTGACTGAGGACCAACCACAAAAACCACCAGAATGTTCCACCTCTCAAAAGGGAGCATCTGCCATCAGAATCAGTTTGATTAGGACTTTGGATTTGGGGATCATCCATCTGGGGAACACCCACTGTCTGGGGCAATTATTGCCAGGCCTAACTGGTCATGGAACATTTTCTAGGTGACAGTATATTCATCCAGTACTATCAGGAGGTAATGTGTTATAATTCACACGTGGACTGAGCAGACTAGAAAATGCTCACTTTGATGAAATAACACAGATGCTTAATTCATATAGCTCATACAATCGTTATAACAACAAAAAAAAAGTATAACAGAAACAGGCAGTTATTAGAAAGACATCGTTTTTCTGTCATTAAGTACAGAAGGAATTAAGCTTTGTCAAACAACTTCCAGGTGTTCTGGGGTCTACAACACTGGTTCTTTTTTTTTTTTTTTCTTTTTAGATTTTATTTACTTAACTGACAGAGAGAGACACAGCGAGAGAGAGAGCACAAGCAGGGCGAGGATGTGGGGCTCTGTCTCAAGACCCCGGGATCATGACCTGAGCCGACGGCAGACATGTAAAGACTGAGCCACGCAGGCACCCCACGTCATTTCTTTTTTAAAACTGTATTTGCTGCATCATGACACAGACAAATACATTTTGTACTTTTCTTTCATATTTCGTGTTCAAAATAATCAAGAGCATCTATAGCCTATGACAGTTTAGAAATGCTGGTTGAAATGGACGTAATGTGTGTTTTGGGGCTGTTTGCCTTATATGAAAGTAAATTAGAATGAAACAAAGGGCCCAAGAGAACACTCAAAATAGACACCCACTTGCGTAGTGTCTATCAAAATGGTAACCTCTAGAATGTGGCGTCGAATCGACGGTAAGAAATGGAAGGAAAAGAGGCATGTACAGCCCATCTTCTATTCTTATTTAAACCGTATTGGTTTTCAAAAATATCTTTTGGAATTCAAACACTTCATTTTCAAAGTACTTGTTTCATAACATCGTGAGCAGGACACCTGGCTCTCAGGAAATCTCGCTTTGCTCTCCCCAAATGTTCCCAGAGCAGAATAGCTCTTCCAATGCTCAGAATTCTGTGAAATATTTAAAAAACCCTTCCTGAAAATGTAAACTTTCAAAGCATCACAGTTCGCGATGTTTCCAATCTCAATGTCATCTTATGGAATGCCAAATTTTTCTGGCAGACTCGTGTCAAATGATTTGTAAGGATACAATGTGTAAACTTGTCTATGTTTGCTTTTTAATGTCAGGTATGTTATCTCCCAGTGGATTTTTATTGCCTGTAGTAGTTGTGGGTGCTGTGAAGATAAGGACACTGTATTATTTCTCATTTACGGGCCCGGCACACTTCCGCTGCGCTACTCTGCTGGCTTTATTTCTCATTTAGTCCTCATGACAATCCCAGCACTGAAGTCTTCGAAGTTCTCAATAAATAGTTGTTAATAATTGATAATTTGATAAATGAATGCGTAGGGTGATTTGGACGATCGGTCCATGGCATGACACATTCATGTCACTGATTCTTGAGGCACATTTTCCCTTTAAGATCAAACAGATGCTATATACCCTCTCCCCGGTGGGCATATGTGTGTGTGTGTCTGTGTGTGTGTGTGTGTGAGCCCATGCACAAAGGAGCAATACACACACAAATGTTCCAGCCAAGTTCACGTGCGTGCACACCCTAGGATATAAGCCTTCAACCCACTGGACCCCAGTGGACCCCAGGGATAGAATGAATGATTGGCCAAGTGAGAAAAGAGTTATTGATCCCATCATGCAGCTCCTCCCCTCTTCCTAAGTGCCTTCTTACATGTTTTCTGTACAGAAGACACATTCTTTCTAGGCTGATCTTTCTCCCAGGTCTTTCTTTTTCAGGACCATTCACCTAGAGCACAGAATGGAGTATTGGAGCATGGATTTCCTCACAGATCTAGGAGAGGCAGTGCTTTGAGTTTGTGTGAACTAGTGTACGTGCTTCCTGCTGTCCTATCGCATTCTCCAATGGGGCTGTTCCCATGTCTTCCATGACCTTCCACCATTGCAGTCCCAGAAAGATGAACATGTTTGTGATGGGGAAAACAGCAACAACAGCAGCATCCTTGGTTATGAAATTGTCATGTAGGGGACGAACCACTTCCTAGCTCATTTCTACGGAGATTCCTGCCCAGGTACCCACGATACTCTAGGCCTAGCACTTGTTAGCTTTCAAGTGGTTTAAAATTACCTTTTCAGTTGTGAGGGAAGTAGTAAATGAATATTTTAAAGAAACAGCGTGAATGGAATCTCAGAGTGGAATCACAAAGCATGGGTCCATTTATCCTGACCAAGCCTGTGCCTAGTTGAACATTCACATGAAGTTCACACACAGCATATTGTATTCCAAGTCTCTCAGTCCACATTCAAAGTTACTTCCTGATTGATCCAAGCCTTTCTCATTACATTTACAACCTCAAAGAATAGGGAGTGAGTAAGTGATGCCCAGGGACAGAGAATTAAAGGAAAGAGGCCCAATCTCACCAAGTACAGTGTTTCATGGTTTTGACAGACACATAGCCATTCAGGAGAGTTTCAGCAATGACTCAGGCCTACAGATGTTCAAGTATGACTTACTGGAGTGAGTTTGCTTCGTACCTTGTGACTTGGGACCAAAGACCACATCCAACATATCTTTTTTTTTTTTTTTTAAGATTTTATTTATTTGTTTGAGAGAGAGCACGAGAGGGGAGAATGTCAGAGGGAGAAGCAGACTCCCCGTGGAGCTGGGAGCATGATGCGGGACTCCAGGATCATGACCTGAGCCGAAAGTGGTCGCCCAACTAACTGGGCCACCCAGGTACCCCATAGTCAACATTTCTCAAAGCTCCTCATCATCCTACATCTTCATGCTGTATGCGTCTACTAAAAAGACAGTTGCCAAAGGATGGAATTCTTGACTCACTCGAATACAAAAAACGTCTTTGGGGAGGGTTTTCTCACTATGAGTTTTCTGATGAGAATGCTAGGTGGAGGATTTTCCACTTGGACTTTAAAATCGGCATCTGTTTCCTCAACCTGAGGACTGTCGTGCACACCAAGGAACAAGGGGTCACTGAAGAGTTCCTTTCATTCATATCAGCAGGAGCATTTTATTCACAGTGAATCTTCTCCTGTCCTGCAAGCGTGTCCACGGGTGATGGGATTACCAGGTTTCAGTCAGCATGTTTCCTCAATGGGGATGAGTTGCTGCTGGACCCCAAGAGGGCCCTACTCCTGGATAAGTGCATCCTGCCTTCCTTCCTGTCACAAGGGATGATGGCCGCTCCTTGCAATTTTGTGCAGGCTAAGGCTGGAGCTCCACAGGAAGGTTCTGCCACCGGGATTTCAGTAGGGCTGGGTGTTTTGTCCATGTGAGTTCCCTGGTGGCTTGCAAGGGATAATTTGTGGCTGAAGGCTCTATTCCGTTGATGACAGATGCAGAGTTTCTACTCTGGGTAAGTTCTCTGGTGATCATAATGGTGAGAGCTCTGGTGAGCGGCAGTGCCATGCGGATTTCAGACACAGGTCTCCCCCGCGAGAGTTCTCTGCGCACATGCACACAAGAGCTGCCCCTACAGGCTCTTCCACATTCACTGCATTGCCGGGCTCTCTCACCAGCGTGAACACTCCCACACCCTCTGTGGTCAGGGCTTTGAACGACTACTTGGCCACGTCTGTGACACTCTTGTCATTTCTCTCCTGTGTCAGTGCGCCTGTGTGGTGACGGGATGGTGCTCACTCAGAGCCCTTCCGTGGTGATTCCAGACATAGCACTTCTCTCTCGGGGACCTCTTAGTTAGGAACCAGAAAGCTCTGTGGCTCAAGTGTCTCCCATGTTCCTTATGTATGTAAGATTCCTCCCTAGTGGGAGGGCTCATCGTATGCAAGGTGAAGTCTCTGGCTGAAATCTTCCCGTCATTTCTCCCATTTAGAGGGTGTCTGCAGGGTCTGTCCTCTCAAGTCATCCAAGGCTAGCACATTGGACTGCAGGCTTTCATGTGTATGTTGGGCGACATTCATGTCATTTCCTTACCCAGAGAAAAGGCTCTTTCTGTCCATCGTGGACTGAGGCATTCACATAGCTCTTCCCATTCCGTGCCTCCTTTTCCTAGTTCTCCCTGAGGCCCAAGAGCAGACAGGGGGTTAGAAGAGGAGACTGCAGTGCTCAGAGGATTATGTCACTGTGGGAGGGGGTGGTATTTCCCTGTGGGTCTCCACAAGAGGCCAGAAAAACCAGGCCCTCAAGGACGTCTGCGGGGGACATTACCCCGGTCCTCTTCTCTCCCTGGCCGGACTCCTCTCCACCCTGACTGACGTCTTGAGCCAGGAGCCCGCCTGGACTCGAGACTCGGAGAAATCCTTTTCCTTCCTTGCACCTGCCTCCTCTAGGCCTCACGGGGGGGTCACGTCTGATGCGGAGAGCTGGTAAGCTGTTTGTGGAAAACGGTGCACGTGAATTTTGAGTTGTGCGCTGAGACCCGCGTGTGATCTTCCACTTTAGGCCGGGAGAAAGAAAGAGGCACACAGTAAAGCACAGGGAAGAGCACCTCGACCACTGGGAGTACTCATGGTCCTTCCTCAATGGCGGAAGAACACCGCTCTCGGGCTCAGACGCATTTGGGGGCTGCTTGCTGCTGCTCAAGCAGAACCCTGAAACTCTATTTCCAAGGGCCAGTGTCTCCCCGGCTTTGACCATGGTGCCCAGTCCCCCGCGGATGCACGAGAAGCTGCTCAGAAACTGCGGGGCACACGTCTTCATGTGCGTGACATACCCCTGCCCACAGGGTAGAGTGGAGATTATTTCCACATTATTCACTGACCCCCACAAACTTCATGGAGATTCTGGATCTCCATGGGCTGAGTTCAGAGCCTTAGGTGCCTCCTGGATGCACCTAGAAGGCTCAGTTCCTGTGGAGATACCTCCACTGGAGGCAGCATTCTCAATTAAGGAGAAAGAGAAAGTCCCTGCTTACCTATATATCACAAGATATTTCAAGGTGTAGGACTACAGATGAGTTTAGGAGTGGGGCATTCCTGGGACATGGGGCACTGTGTGCTCCGTGTGTGATGCCCTCAAGAAGCTCCATCTCATTTTCTCCCCAAATCCCATTCATCAACCCTATCTGGTGGCCTGTTCCTCCTCTCTCTTCTCATATCTTTCTTTAGCCCATATTCTAGAGTCGCAACCTAGATTGCTGATTCTGACTGGTAAGAATAATCAGGATTCTTAGACTCTTCGGAGACATTAACCCCAGGATTGTGCCCCAGGAAAGGTATGTAGGGAGGTGTGCCCAGAGGAAGGAAGGAGAGCCAGGGTTTGGGAGAGGAGGGATTTCTGACATTGCATTCACCTGTTTGTTTATTTATTTTCATTTTTAAAAATATTTTTAAAATATTTAAATATTTAAACATTTAATTTTATAATTATTTAATTTAATAATGATTTGATTTAATTATTAATTATTAATCATACATCATATATAAACACATATATAAATATATTTATTAATTAAAATAATAATTAATAATTAACAATGATTTAATTTGATAATTATTAATTATTAATATCTAATAATTATTGAATATTTATTTAATTATTTATTATTTGTTTGTTTGTCTAAATATTTAGATATTTAAGTATTTAAATTTAAATATTAAATTTAAATTTTAATGTTCTTAAATATTTAAATATTTAAATATAACTATTTGATTAAATATTTAAATGTTTAAATATTTAAATATTTTTATTTATTTATTTATTTGACAGAGAGAGATCACAATTAGGCAGGGAGGCAGGCAGAGAGAGAGGAAGTGAAGCAGGCTCCCTGCTGAGCAGAGAGCCTGACACGGGGCTGGATTCCAGAACCGTAGGATCATAGCCTGAACCGAAGGCAGAGGCTTTAACCCACTGAGCCACCCAGTCACCCTGAATTTACCTGTTTAACTCTACACATGAGGATCGTGAGGCCTAGAAGGGCCAGGTGATTTCCCCATCATCACGCAGCCTGTAAGCAGCCCTGCACCCCAGAATAAAGTTCTCTTCATGCTCTTCTGCTCTGTGTGCCTGTCTTCCTCAAAATCATCACCTCCTGACATCAGATTGAGGCTTGCCTGGCTGGCCACTCAGTGGAGCACATGACTGTTGATCTGAGGGCTGTAAATTTGAGCCCCATGTTGGGTGTTGAGATTAATTAAAAATAAAATCTTTAGGTGTGCCTGGGTGGTACAGTCTGTTAGCCATCTGACTATTGATTTTGGCTCTGGTCATGGTCTCAGGGTCATGAGAGCGAGCCCCAGATCAGATTCTACACTCAGTGCAGAGTCTGGTTGAATTCTCTTCTCCTTCTGTCCCCACCCTCACCTCTGCTCATGTGTGCTCTCTCTAAAATGCAAAAAATAGAAATAAAATCTTTTAAAGAAATAAAATCTGATTGTGAGAAAAGTTGGCTAAGCTTGGGTGTGGAGCAGTGATTGCCAAAACTTACATGTTAGAATCACCTGGAGAGCTTTACAATTTCTTGATGCCATAGCTGCCGATGAGACCAATTATATAATAATTTCTGAGCTGAGATCCAGGTGATAGAGGTACTTGACCCAGCACAAGTGGCTTGACTTGTCTACATGTGGGAGTGGGTAGTAGGGGACAAGTGGCCAAAATGGTTCATTCTGTCATCCCATGGGCTTACGATTTTGGTGGGTGGACCTGGTGGGGCAGTGGGGGAATAAAGTGAGGGGCTAGGGAAGGAGTGGCGGGCCCTCCACTGGGAGGGACTCAGGATTTGGGGTTGTTTTCAATCGGAGGTTGTACCTACTGGAGAATGCTGATGGTCTATAAACTATGTTTCTGCATGTGGAGGAATTGGGCCAGCCCACCAAGTGCTCAGTGCTAGCATTTTAAAACCAACACCCTCACTGGTTGACAACAGAAGGGCTGACTATATTCAAGGAAACTCCTCTCTGTCCTCCAAGGAACACTCAGACCATTCAGGCACCCTCAGTCACTCTTAACCAAGTAAAAGGGGCCAAGAGGAACCATGTGAGCAGCCTTAGTCAGGTGTCCTCCATGAATTTGTTTCAGTTACTTCACAAGCACGGAATTCCCTCAAAGACCTTGAATGTTCTGGGTTTTTCTGATATCTTCTGTTTTCGCTGGTCTTTTTGCCAGGGATGTCACAAACTAAATCAGCCTATCAAAATTGTCTGCAAGCTCTTGTATTAGAGATGAATAAATACTACTAATTTATTAATACCAGCATGTTATTAATATGTTATAATAAATAAATACAAATAAACTAATGTAATGACGTTACACCTGGAAGTCAGAGCTTCCCACGGTGGGAAGTGGTCAGCCGTCCCCCACTGGACATTTCCTCTGCCTGAAAGGAAGAGTTGACACCAATGTGAAATGTGAAGTGGACAGAGATCCAGTTGGAAAATTACAGTGAAGACAACACCACAGTCAAATCACTCAGGTTAAGCATGAAGTATGCTCTCAAGACCAACGTGACCCACACAATCTTAGCAAGGGTAGTGCATGCAAACCACTTCCGTGGTCCCACGTGCCATATTTGGAGTGGGGAGTGATGAAGGACAAACCTACTTCAGGTGTTTCTTCTCTGGCCTCTCCTGCAGGACCTTCTCTGGTCTCCCCAGTCCCTTCCTTGAATAGAATTTTTGTCTAAAAAAAAAAAAAAAAAAAAAGAATTTTTTTCTATCTGGAGATTCTGCCTAAAAGTATTAGTCAAATATTCTGCCCCAAAAGTGGAAAATTTATATTGAGTGAAGTTTAAGCTCTTCCCTCATGCTCTAAGGCAAGGTCTCTCCATCTGGGCACTAAAAAGACATTTTCGGCCAGGTAATTCTTTGGTTTGGGGGCGGTCCTGTGAGTCATAGGAGTTTGAGCTGCATCCTTGTGTTCTACCAACTATCGTTTCGTCAGTTGTGACAACCAAAGATATCTCCAGATATTGCCATGTGTCCTCTGATGGGGGTGGGGTGGGGCCAATAGGCCCCCATTGAGAATCACTGCTCAGGTGGCATCTCTAGATTACAGGAGAAGCAAAGATTAATTTGGTCAGACTTGTGGGGGAAATACCTCAAACGCCAGTGCGTGCACTCATTTCGTGATGTCTTCAGGTGATTTGTGGATCCTTCTGAGCACAGTGGACTCCATCCCTCAGCAGCATTTGACCCGGGGGCTGCTTGTTTGGCCCCAGGTGCAGGTGACCCAGCAGGTGGGAGGTGTGATCCATGAGGACCAGGCGCCATCTTCCCATTCAGCGAGGACCCGCTGCTGAAAATAACAGCATTTTTCTGTATTTTCAATACAGCTGAAATCCAGCCATTCTCATCAATTCAGCATTTACAAGCTAGAGCGATCTGTTCGGATCCTCTCTGAAAACCGTGACTCAGCATCTAAATAGCCTCCATCCATCTAGAATCCTGTCCTGATGGGTGAGATACTGGGGGCGGGGGCGGAGGGGGCAGGTTTACAGGGGGCGTTGTGTGAGGAGCCGAGGAGCAGAGGGGCTGCGGGCTGCGGAGTGAAGCTGCAGGCCGACCTCCTTCTAGCTACGGTCCTCAGAGATGTCACCCACTCAGACCTTAATGCAGGCCACCCCCCCCCCCAAGGCTCAAGGTTTGTGGGATGAAAATTAACTCACTCCAACGAGTTGCACTAAGACTTTAACTTAGGGAGCCTGAGGCATTGTTAGAAAGATAAGCCAGGGTTTTAATGATACAGAGTCAGATAACCTTTTAAACGGGCTCTTGAAACAAGTGTAGACAATTTACATGAAGCCTCTCACGGAGGATTTCGGAGCAAGGACACAGAGCAGAAGGACGTTCCCTGCGCTCAGTTTCTCCATGATACAGAGCAGGGGTTTTTCAATTACGCCTCCCAAGTGCCCTGGAGGAGTTTCACTTTCATCTGCCTCTGTGAACAGGGGCAAGGCAGAAATGCTCCTGGTGCACCTGCAAACCAGAGGGAGCGGGACATTTACAGGAAAGAAATAATCACGATCCGCGTAATGATAAAATGTTTCTACAGCAAACCAGTGGAGTGGAAGAAGAGGAGTCAATCCCTCCGATGCACAGTGCTTCCCGCTCCCAGCTTAGATGTTTCCATAAAAGAAACAAAGTCCGCTTCTGAAATAGACATTGCAAAATCATAACTTGCATTTTAACAGGCTGGAGAGAATCTTTGGAACTAGATTTTTTCCCCTGAAATGATTATATTACTTTTATTTTGCCTGGAATAACTTCATCTGCAACCAGGAGCTATTTCTGGGAGGGGTGTGAGTTAACCAGCACAGTCTGGAGAGAAGACCATCTCCACTTCAGAGGACCTCAAGCTGGCCACACTTTTTTTTTTTTTTTAAGACTTAATTTTTTATTTGTTTGTTTGTTTGTTTGAGGAAGAGAGCAAGTGGCAAGGAGCAGAGGGGGAGGGGCGGGGAAGGGGAAAGAATCTCCAGTGGGCTCTGTGCTCAAGGTGGAACTTGATCTCACGACCCTGAGATCCTGACCTAAGCCTAAACCAAGAGTCCAACGCTTAACCACTGAGCCACCCAGGCACCCAAACCAGCCCTTTTGATGTGTGAGCTCTGACATGACCACAGAAAAACTCATGTTGATTACAAAACAAGACAAAACAAAAACCTTCATAGAAGTGCTGTTCTGTCGAGTAGAAACTTCCCAGGGCCACAAGTCCTTGTCAGCTGCAAGTCAGGATCCAGTGCTACCGGGGACAGGGAGGTGGGAACTGCCTTCAGGCCTGGGGATGAACCTCTCAGGATCCCTGGCATGCAAGGAGGGCCTGTCTACTGCTTTTGCTGGGCCTAAAGCAAGTGTATTTTATTTTATCTCATTATTTTGTTTTATTTTCTTTTTAAAGCAAATATGTTTTATAACTTAAAATTAAAATGCATGAACAGGGGCACCTGGGTGGCTCAGTGGGTTAAAGCCTCTGCCTTCGGCTCAGGTCATGTTCTCAGGGTCCTGGGATCGAGCCCCGCATCCGGCTCTCTGCTCCACAGGGAGCCTGCTTCCTCCTCTCTGCCTGCCTCTCTGCCTACTTGTGATGTCTGTCAAATAAATAAATAAATAAAATATTTTTAAAAATGCATGAACACTGCAATGTGCACAATGCAACATACTGAATTTCAATTTCAGTTTCCTCTTGGTTATTTGTGAACTGGGTTACAGGGTGTGTTGGGTATGACAGGGAAAGAGAGACTATTTGCCACAAAATTATTTTAAAAAGACATAATTAAACAAAATAAAAATTCTACCCAATCTTTGAAAGAACATTCACTAATTTACAGACATCACCAAAAACTGAGAAAATCACAGAAGAACAAGAGGAATTGTTTGGGGCAAAAAGGGTCTGAGGTCTTAATAGCCAGGTCACGACCATGTCTCGCCTGAGCTCATTCTTCACTGTGAATGTCTGGAATGGGAACGAGTGGGGAAGAGGTCAGGTTCTAGGGCACGTTTACTGCCTCGCTTTGCTTTTCTCCTGACATCTCAGCTGGACCAGAGCTGTCTGTAATAACACAGTTAGCAGCACTAGATACCTGACAATTTTTTGCCTAATCTTCTCATTCCCACTTTCTTTATGGAAACCTGTCATGATGAAGTTCTTTGTCTCCAAGTTTTGAGGATTTCCAGACAAGATTAGAATATGTTAAGATACCACAGAAACCAAGACATACATAGTCAGAGCTTTTGGGTTTAAGCCAAAATTATGCATATAACATTAATTCAAATGCAATGAGCAAGAGTAAAATTTAAATGAAGCTGGTGTCACTAATTGTTTCTCTGATCCTGCCAGGGTACATTAAAAAAAAATTCACATTGACAAACTATATTCACTTAAAGAAGAAGCACGTGGGGTTCCCTCACACAGGACTTGACTTTTTACTAAAATGGCAACTTGGTTTTTTCAGGGGAGTGATGAGAGTGGATGAGACCAAAAGTTTAAAGTTACCTAAAGTTCCACAAATGGGCTCTCAAAGTCTGCCTTGATTTATCTTTCCTCTGCTTTTTCTAATCTTAGGAACACAAACTCTAGCCACTGTTAAGGGCAATTCAACACTGGAACAGTAGTGTCTTGTATTAAGGTGGAGGCACACCAGGATTTATATGTGCAGCTTTGGGAAAAGTCGATAGGGGAACCCAGTCAGAACTTAGAGGGCAGTATTTTCTTGTTATAAAAAGGGTTCCCAAATCACCATATTATGTGTAAAGGCAGTGTGATCTTATGGAACATATGTTAAGTTACCACAGGGACTATAATGGTCTGTGTTTTAAAAATGAAAATTAAGCTCATATAATGCCCCCTGAAGGATAGGGTAGGATAATAATTAGGAATATCCACAGGTTATCTTAGAGGTACTGACAGTCTGGCAAGGAATTATGATCAAGCAATTTAAATTGAGATTGAAAAATAAGATGATCCTGTCTGGTATCCACAGTTTGAAATTATTTTGGGAGGCCATACATAAAACTCCATAAAATCAAACTATAAAATTGCAAACTAAAGAGTAGATAACCCCTCAATGCCTGAGTACTTACTATGATAAGATACATTCATTTTGAAACAGCAATGTCACAAAAAGCCAAAGGCAAAGCCTTCTACCTCAAGGGTGTGGAGGTCAGGACTCCTCTGATGGGCTGCGTAGGGCAGCACCCATCACAACCATCTTGGGGGGGTCTGTCACCGAGATGTGCTCTAGCCCCATCCCAACCCCACCAACACTGCCTCAATAAAACTGCCTCCACCCACAAACGACCTCAACAAAACCGCCTCCACCAACCACGCTGTACACTTCTAGAATGCTTTAGGGGACCAGCAAGCCCTGTGCTGCTTAGGCTCTCAGCCAGACGAAGCCTATTAACGATGGAAAGAAGCTCAACTTCAACTCAGCAGAGACCTGGGGATTTGGGAGAAGATCCAACTGACTTTACTGCCCTTTTTTCAAGCCTGCCACTCAAGGTTTCATCCTTCTGTAAATTACAAAGGCAAACATAAAGCGTCCTTAAGCGTCGCTACAATGCAGAGGAGCATTGGAACATGATGGTAAACTCTGAAGGGGCTGGGACGCAGGGCCTGTAAATCCTATCTGAACAAAAACCATGATACAAATACACTTGACAGGCAACTTCAGGGTGGTCACAAGCTCCCTGAGGGGCCCTGTGCACCCGCCTCCCCCCCAATCCGTTAAGGGCTCCTGACCTGGGAGGTGAAAATGGACAAAGGCATCTCTGCCATCTCCCACACTCTGTCCAGGACAGCCGGGACCCAAGCGTCTCTGCCTTTAGCATCCGGAAGGGGCTGCTTCGTGCCTCAACCGTAAAGATCACCCAAGCTCCTCCAACCATGTTCCACATCACTAGTCTTCCGATTATAATTTGGCTTGTCGGGGAGATTTTCCTTCAGAGCTGTGAATGCGCTGTTGACCGGAGGACCATATGTTATTCTGCAACGCTGACAATTCGTCCAGTGACAATAATAATTTGGAATGTAGCATCAATCTATGACATGTGATTCTGTCCCAAAGCAGCTAAGCTGTGGGCGTGCAGACCTTTGAAAGTGGCAGTTACTGATTCTGCCACCCTGTGCGACCCGTGTGGAACAGCAAAAAGACGCCCCGTAACACTGTTGCGTCTCATTTCTCTAAAAGCCCAGTTCCCTCCTAACTCTACTAATGAGTAATTTGCCCTTCTTAAATCTATCTTCATCTATATTAAGGGGGAAATTCCGCTTACTTTATGAGGCATTGCCAGGTTCATGCAAGACTCTGGTCCTCAGGAAATAACTGGGTTGTAAGACTTGTAAGGAACAATTATTACCAGGAGGAATTTTATTTCGCTTCACCAGAACTTACATAGTCTAGTCAGTGGTTAAGTCTTGGGTTCTAGGCGAATGCAGGAAGGCCTGAATTTTAGAACAAGGGTCAGCAAACTACAACTCATGACCCAAATCCAGCCCACCCCCTGTTCTACTACAACCCACTAGCTGAGCATGGTTAGCCATTCATAAATGGGGAAAAAAAATCAAAAGGATAGTATTTCTGTTCTTTAAATATTTTATTTATTTATTTGAGAGAGAGAATGAGAGAGTGAACATGAGAAGGGAGAGGCCAGAGGGAGAAGCAGACTCCCCCCGAGCAGAGAGCCCGATGTAGGAAATGTCTGTCATTGTATGCTGTGGTCTGTCTTCTGCCCCTGTGGTTCCAATGAAATTAGTTGTGTGAGTTTATTAAAGTCCTCTAATCCCCCTTCCCATTACATCTTTTCCAATTTCTTCCATGACTCTGAGCATCTTCCCCTGACAAAGGTGAATTTAAGAAGCCCGGGGGACAGCGGTGGTGAGGGAGAAGGTTCTGTGTGCATTGTGATGCTGCCAAAGACCTTCTTGGGGACTTTGGCCTTATGTGGATGGGGAGCAAGTGGACAGTGTGGGTGGTTCTCAGGGAGGATTGAAGGCTGCTGGGCTGTCCTCCTCCCTCGATAAAGTATGACAAAGGGGAGATGTGGGAAATAGATGAGGACCAAGGCCTTTGGCCTTCTAACTTTGGGACTCTAGTGAATTTGAAATAGTGAAATTAGAAAGGATGTACACCGAGCCGCACACTATGTTGCAATGACAGTTCCCCTGATGAGTCCTGCTCATTTATAAGCCCAGACAAATTCTCTTGTCATCCTGAGATGTTCATGACCTTTTCTGTTTTCATGGGTTCATACCTGTTGCAAATGTGTTTCTCACGTATTCGATTGGATTTTTATTTTCTTATTTGTGTTGAAATGTATCTAATATTCATCTTTTAATAATTTGTAAGTCATGTTGACACATGAATGACACAGTTTTGAAGTGCACAGCCCCACTTACACATGAATGTTGGTCAATAAATATACTGGAAAATGTTTTGGGTATTTGTGATAATTTGAAAAAACACTGATAAACTGCATGACCTATAAATATCCAAAAAATTAAGAAAAATTAAGTATGTGTTGTATACATAAAAACACATATAGCCTAATCTGTTTTCTAATTTACTATCACACAATTCACACAATGCTATAAAAAGTTCAGATTCATCAAACCTTATTGACACAAACACGGGCCATGCCTGGCACCATTCACAGCCTTGGCTGTGAATGTAAGCAAATGTAAGCAAATATAAACGTGTAGTATCAAATCATAAGTTCATAAAAGTTACTGTAGTGCATACCTTCCTACCATCATAATTTTATAGCCACCTCCTGTTGCTTTTGCTGAGAACTCAGCTTTGGGGAGTATCTCCTTAAAACATCATGGTACAGTAATCATCTGCACAGAGGCCGTTCATCTCTCCAGTAAGGCATTTATCGCAGTCAACTTCTCTCAGGAGTCACCACATTTAGTGCAATACCATAACCCTTGAATAACACCATGGGACCCACACGAAGCACCACTAGTGGTTCTGGGTGTGCTCTCAAGCAGAGAAAAGTCATGGCATCAAAAGACAATGTGGAATTGCTTGGAATGCACCATAGACTTAGGTCTGCCACCACAGCTGCCCATAATTTCAAGAGGAATGAACCCAGCATAAACACCATTACAACAAAAGAAAAGGAAATTCATGAAGCTGTTGCAGCAGCTCTTCCAGCAGGCAGAATAACGTTACCCTTTTTGTGAAGTACCTTTCAATTTCATACGAAAAGTGCAGCTTTTATGTGAAAGCAGGACTGCTCTAAGAAAGTCATACCTATAAACTCTGAGATGATTTAAGAAAAAGCCAAGTCTTTATATTGCAACTTAAAGTGAAAGAAAGGTGAAGGATCTCCAGTTGGAAAATTCAATGCCAGCAAAGGCTGGTTGATAACTTCAAAAGGAGGTTTGGCTTTAAAAATGTCAGGATAACAGAAAAAGAAGTTTCTGCCAACCAAGAGGCAGCCAATGAATTCCCAGACATCATGAAGGAAATTATTGAGGAGAAAGGAGATCTACTTGGACATGTTTTAATGCAGATGAAAGTGCTCTATTCCGGAGGTGGGGGGAAATGCCATAAAGGACATTTATTAGGAAGGAGAATAAGTGAATACCAGGATTTAAGGCAATAAGGGAGAGGCTGACTCTATTGCTTTGTGCAAATGCAGTCGGATGTGTGACGAGTCCTGCCCTTGTCTATAAAGCTACTGATGCCCATGCTTGGAAGGGAAAAGAGAAACACCAGCTGCCAGTCTTTTGGTTGTACAACAAGAAGTCCGGAACAATGAGAATGCTTTTTTTCTGGATTGCTTCCATCCATGCTCTGTCTTTGAAGTAAGGAATTACTTTGTTAGTAAGGGACAGCCTTTTTTTTTTTTAAATTCTCTTGATATTGGACAATGCCACTGGCTACCCAGAAACCCATGTGTTCAACACCAAAGGTGTGGAAGTGTCTACTTGCCTTGAAACCCAACATCTCAAATTCACCTTCAGGGTCATGAGATTCATTATACCATTAAGATTCCTTATACATGATAGTCTATGGAAAGGCTTGTCACTGCTGTGGAAGAGAATATGGAGAGAGAGAACAATCCTCTTCTCAAGAAGTCATCATTGTTATAGAAAAATCCATGAAAGTCATCCAGCCCAAAATAATAAATTCCTGCTGGAGACAACTGTGTCCAGATGCTGCGTATGACTTCACAGGATCTATGACAGAGGCAATCAAGAAAATCATGACAGGCATCGTGAATATGGCAAACAGGTGGGGGCTGAAGGATTTGAATATATGGATCTTAGAGAAATCCGAGAGCTAACAGACACCACACCAGAGGAATTAACAGAAGACACCTTGATGGGGACAAGGCCTCCAAACAGTGTCAGATGATGAGGAAGAAGATGTAGAAGAAGCAAAACCAGATGACAAATCGACGTTAGACAATCTGGCAGAAGGCTTTTGATTATTCAAGACTGCTTTTGACTTCCTTTATGACATAGATCCTTCTATGATATGGGCTCTGGAACTAAAGCAATGATGGAAAAAGGAATGGAACCATATAAAAACATTGTTTGAGTAATAAGAAGGCAAAACTGTCAGACACAAATTATGTTGCATTTCCACAAAGTTACACTGAGGACACCTACTTCTCCTGCCTCCCCGTCCAGCTCCCCGACCTCTTCCACCTCTACCACATACTCAGCCTGAAGATGATGAGGATGGAGACCCTTCTGATCACCACCCTGGTAGGCAGGTCAGGCATTGAGGTGGAAATACACTCCTTCTCCACACCCTCACTCACACTCTGGCCTCCCTTGAGGCTGTGTCTTCACAGAAAAGATGAGAGCCATTTTCTTTTTATCCTGCCCACGGTCTCTGTAGAGATAGAATTCCTCACTTACTATGTTACAATAGTGGACTTAGGTATGTGGTGAACACAGGCAATAGAGGCAAATGAGAGCAAAAGTTTCTAGACCAGCAGGGAGGCAGAAGTTTCTTCAGGTGAGTCCATATGACCTGAGTCCAGGTCAGAGAAGCTGGCTGGAGACTATGCAAACTTGAGGTGGGAAAGAAAGTTTAGACCAGAGGGAGGGATGAGCAATCATTTATATTAAAGTTCTTTTGTTGACGGTACTTGAACATGTTGATAGCTTCAAAAAAAAAAAAATTCCTTTACAAAACCGTTCACAACCACAGTCTCCCTCTGTGTTATTTTTCACCTTGGTTCAAGCTTGAAAACCAAATGTGGTCTATGCCAAGGATTGTTTTCTTGATCATGACTGTTCATGGAAGAGAAGGAATGTAGGACACAGAATAAAATGGAGGATACCGTTCAGGAGAATGACAGACTAGGAAGCCTCAGGCTCTCTCTCACACAGTGAGTGGCAACATCCAACTGACAATCCAGCTAGAGTGAGAATCACTTGGGGTTGTCAGTTCAGGGGACCAAGAAGTGGCAGTGATGGTCTCCTGCTACATTTTCTGCTACAACCACTGCTGGGCCCAGGAGGAGGAACACCTGGCCACTGGGGTGCGTGTGTGTTTGGGTGTCTGTCCCCTGCCTGCTGGGAGAGCTTGGACCTGCTGGGAGCTCGGGCTGTGCTGTGAGGGCTATGGGCTGGCCAGCTGGGTGTGAGGCCTTGCTTATCTTGTTTCTCCAACATGGAGGGGACACAGTATTTGTAAGATGGGGTCCAGGAGCAAAGACACACAGTCCCCTTTGCTCATCTCTGCTATGGGAAGGGCATCCCTTCCCCCAGACGTTGGCCTGAGTCTCCTGGAGGGGCTGTGCTAGGTTGGAGGGGAGGTGGAGGGACGCCGGCCTTGGGGCTTGGACGGTCGGGGATGCTAACTGAATTTCCAGGGGCTCAAAGTATGTGGGAAGCAGTTGAGGATGTAGGGGATTGGGGACTGGCCCATCCTGGTTGACCCCTTGTATGGATGGAGCAGAGGGGTCAAAAAGCTGGGACACCACTTTCTGTCTGGGTTGAGTGGTGGGCGGGGCTAGAGAGGCAGGGGGTGTGGCTAATCTTGTGTCCAAGGATACTCTCATTTCTGGCTCCTGACACTAGGATCTACTGCATTCATTCCTATTTCTTGAGGCTCCTCCAAAGCACTGTTTGCCTGCATAGGATCCTCTTCCTCGATTTTAAAATTTGAAATGCATCATAGCACAACTCTCAGCCCTATTCTTCTATCTCTACCCCTTCATGGTTTTAAATAATCTCTGGGTGTTCTAATCCATTTCTAAGGCATTATTACCTCAGTGCTTATAAACCCCACATTTATCTCTGCCCCTAAATCATATACAAAATGCCTAGCTCGTTTTCTGAGTGCTGTGCCTCCTGGACACTACATACTAAAAAAAAAAAAAAAAAAAAAAAACACTAAAATTTTGGTCTTTCTCACGCTGGCCATTCTCTAGATTTGCGATCTGAATGGATTGTACCACTGCTGTCCTAGTGACTCTTTTCCAACTTCCAGAAGACTTTCCTCATCCTGTCTCTCCCCATGATATAGACAGTCCATTGCCCACTCCAGGCCATTCTTCCTCTGATATGATTCTCCAAACACGTTGTTCTACTTTTGCCCCATATCCTACCCCCACCTTCCCACCATTCGTTGAACCATTCACCCCTTGAAGGACATCCATGTTGTTTCCAATTCTGCTAAGTACATTCCTGTCCAGAATTTTGTGTGAATGCAAGTATTATCATGCATAGGGCTGGCAGTCCTGCAGAGCACCCTCAGGTCGAATATCTCACTCCATAGAAGAACTCACAGGACTCTCAGAGGATTCTAGAAAGTTGACTTCATGGAGGTCTAACTGATACCATGTGGTCCAAGGCCCCCCACCATAAATCACATTGTTGATCTAAATGACCTAAGGCTCCAGCTAAACCAAAATGCTCTTTATTGGGCACAACACTCCAAGGGTTTATTTTTTATTTTATTTTATATGTATTTGAGAGAGAGAGAGAGAGAGAGAGAGAGAGAGAGAGCATGAGCAGAGGGGGAGGGGAGGGAGACAGGCAGAGAAAGAAGACTCCCCACTGAATAAGGAGCCCAATGCAGGACTCCATCCCAGGACCCCAGGATTGTTACCTGAGCTGAAGGCATATGCTTAACCAAGTAAGCCACCCTGGTGCCCCAGGACATTCCAGGGCTTTAGACAGTCAAGGACACAAGCAAGGACACAGGCAAGGTCAGACCTTTCTTGGGAATGTGCAGGTTTGATTCTCAACATCCCCCAGACCTGCTCAGTCAACCTTCTACAGCACAAACTGTTCTCATTTGTCTGGGTTGAGTTGCAGAGTTCTGGAGCACTTGCATGGTTTTTGGTTCTTGAGGGTTTTGTTGCTGTTGTTTTAAACTGCCACACTCTTGACCAGAGTGTTTGGACCATTTTACTTGACTACCATCCATGTGTGAGTGACTGCGTTTCTCTTCATATTCACTAGCATTTACTACTGTGGCTACATTTTGTCTGAGACTTTCTGACAGAGGTGTCATTATAGCTCCCTCGGATCTTACTTTGTGTTCCCACAGATGAGTTTGTTTGCCGTTTGCATACCCTCTTCAGTGAAAGAACCTATTCATTACCTTTGCCTGTTTTGTCATTGGTTTGTTTGTGTTTTGCTGCTGTGTTTTGAGAGTTCTTTACACATTCTGGTTACCAATGCTTGGTCAGATATGTGGTTTGCAATTATTTTCTCAGTCTTGGTTTCTGGCTCTCAAGAGTCCCTTTCACAGAGCCTGGATTTTTAAGTTTGGTGAATTCCAGCTGATCCGTTCCTTTATATGAATCACACATTGCGTGTCAAGTCTAAAATCTCTTTGCTTAGTCCCAGAGCCCACATATTTTTATTAGAATTTTTCCTTTAAAGTTGTACAGTTTTACCTTTAAGCATGTGATCTATTTGGAGTTCATGTTTGTGCAAGTTGTGGGTAGGATGAGTGTTTTTTAAAAAGAGACCCCAAATCTAGACTTCAAGTTGTATTAGAAAGCTGTAGTAACCACAACAGTCTGGTCCTGGCACAAAAACAGACACATAGACCAATAGAAAAGAATAGAAAACCCAGAAATACACCTACAACTACATGTTCTGTTAATCTTTGACAGAGGAGAAAAGAATGTCCAAGAGGAAAAAGACAGTCTCTTCAACAAATGGTGTGGGGAAAAGAATTAAATTGGACCATTTCCATACACCATACACAAAAGTAAACTCAAAATGAATTAAAGACCAAAATGTGAGACCTGAAACCATAAAAATCCTGTAAGGGAGCACAGGCAGTAATTTCTTTGACATCGGCCATAGGAACTTCTTTCTCGATATGTCTCCTGAAGCAAGAGAAACAAAACAAAAGTAGAGTATTGGGACATCATCGAAATGAAAAGCTTCTGCATGGGGAAGGAATCAACAAAACTAAAAGGCAACCTACTGAATGGGAGAAGATATTTGTAAACGACAAATCTGATAAAGGGATAGCATTCAAACACTATAAAGAACTGGTACAAGTCAACACCCCAAAAAATTTAAAAATGGGCAGAAGACATGAACAGACATTTCTCCAGAGAAGACATCCAGATGGACAGCAGACACATGAAAAAATGCTCACCGTTACTCATTATCAAGGAAATGCAAATCAAAACAACGAGATAGGGGCGCCTGGGTGGCTCAGTCGGTTGGAGCCTCTGCCTTCAGCTCGGATTGTGGTTCCATGGGTCCTGGATCGAGCCCTGAGTCAGTCTCTCTGCTTGGCGGGGAGCCTGCTTCCCTTCCTCTCTCTCTGCCTACCTCTCTGCCTGCTTGTGATCTCTGTCTGTTGGATAAATAAATAAAATCTTTAAAAAAACAAACCAAACCGAAACAAAAAAACAATGAGATACCACCTCACATGGGTCAGAGTGGCTGAAATCAGCAACACAAGAAACAAGTGTTGGTGAGGATGGGGAGAAAGGGGAGCCCTCCTGCACTGTTGGGGAGAATGCAAATTGGTGCAGCCACTCTGGAAAACAATATGCAGTTTCCTCAAAAATTTAAAAATAGAGATACCGTCTGTCTAGGAATTGCACTACTTGGGTATTTACCCAAACAATACAAAAACACTAATTCAAAATGACACACACACCCCTGTGATTACTGCAGTATTCTTTAAAATTTACAGTGCCAAACTATGAATGCAACCCAAGTGTCCATCGAGAGAGAAATGGATAAGAAGATGGGGCATATATATACAATGAAGTATTATTCAGCCATAAAAATGAAATCTTGCCATTCACATTGACATGGCTACAACTATAGAATATAATGCTAAGTGAAATAAGAGAAAGACAAATACTGTATGATTTACTCATGTAGAATTTAAGAAACAAAACAAATGAGCAAAGGGGGGAAATAAGAGAGAGAGAGAAACCAAGAAACAAAGTCTTACCTATAGAGAACAAACTGATGGTGACCAGAACAGGGGTACATAGCAGGGATGGTTGAAATAGGTGATAGGGATCAAGAAGGACACGTGTCCTGATGAGCACTGGGTGATGTATGGAATTATTGAATCACATATTTTATACCTGAAACTTAACTATACTGGAATTAAAATAAAGTATAAAAAATAAAAATAAATGATACCACATAAAGCTCCCTAGATCTTTTCACCATGAGATCATAAGGAAAGTCTGTGACTCAGAAGAGGGCCCTCACCCAACCATGCCAGCGCCCTGACCTTGGACTTCTAACCTCCAGAAATGGGAGAAATACATTTCTGTTGTTTTAAAGTCACCCAGTCTCTAGTCACTTGTCACAGCTGACTGAGTTGGACAGCTCATAAACCAGAACACAAACGGATAGTATTGCATTGTATGGATACACCAAAGATTCATCTGGCTCCTCTGAATGGCTGTTCTTTTTTCCCAACTTTTTGTTCCTGTAACAAGGAATGCTGAAATTAATATTCTTAGTACATCTATATATGGCCGAATGCTCCCCACATCTATTTATTGTCTACTGACTTTCCTTGTGATTTATGCAAAGGTAAACTATACTTAATCATTATGTGGTCAAATTGATCAATCATTTTTCCTTTATGGATTCTGGTGCCGCTTCCAGTCAGTGAACGGGAGAAGAATTAGGCACAAACAAGTCAGCTGCAAGAGATTGGGAGCAGGGGACAACAGTCGCTGTTGCGACCCGAGCAACTCCAAAGTCCCACTTTTATTAGATAGAAACAATAGCCAACAGAGGAACCGATGAAGGTCTAACATTAGTCACACGTCTTGTGGACAAACAAGAAGGAGGGTAAAGTTTATAGTTAACCAAGCACATTCAAAAGACTCATCTAACTAACAACAGGCGCTTCTGGGAAGAGAAAGGAGCGATAACGGAAAAGGGAAGCAGGTGGTGTTTCATTCTGCCCTGAGCGAGCTGGGCATCCCCAGCTGCCCAGCTTCATGGTAGTATATTGTCCTTCTCCCCAAAGACCTGTTGCCAGTACATGTTTTCCTTAAGACCATATCTAAATGTGCTTGGTAACTAGTAAAATACTCCAGGGGTTATAGTTTAAGTAATACATTGTTCTGAGGGGCAGTAGCATTCTGGACTTACTTTTACGCTTCCTAAGACCTTGTCCACTCCAACATCATACACTAAAATTGATCCATCCACGTTTTCTGTGAGTACTTTCATGGTTTCAGTTTCACAGGCCCACCAAACCCTGTGGAATCTTCACTGTCCACCCTGGAGATCGAGGAGCACTCCTGTCCCTCTGGGAAGCTGGGGTAGGGAACCCGGTCTGCTGGCCTCTCCTGGAAACTTTGACATTTCCTGCTGGTGCAGGAGTCACCTAGAGTCTGCCCCCTTCTCCTTGGCTATCCTGGGCAGGGAAAGGCGGTTTCAGGAGACCACTTGGATAAAAAAAGTCAAAGCCCTCCTTCTGCGGTTAGAGTCGCGCGGTGCCAGGCACTGCTGATCCCGCTAGCCGGGAACTCTGAGCAGGGCTACCCCAGTCCACTCCTGGCGCCCTCTGCCCACCTCGAGCTGAGAAGCGGGATCCCAGTCAGACCCCACTATATCCAACTTGCTGCCGGACTGGGCGCCTGTGATGCTGGACCTGTGTGAGTACTTTTGCACCTGTTGTCTGGCGCCACCTAGCGTCGCTGTCTTAGAGTTCCTCCGGAGTAAGGGACGAGATTCGGCTGCAGTCTGCGAAGTAGAGTTCCAGGAGGCCCGCAGCGCTCACAGGATCTCCTCCAGGGGCCACAGCGTCCGCAGGTCTCGGATCTGCTGAGGATTGTACCAGTAGGTTTGCTAGGGAGGAGGTGAAACTCGCATTTCCCCAGCGGGTTGTGGGCCCGCCCATACCAGTCGACCAGCACACCCTGATGCCCGTCTGCCCACAGGAACTGACTGGAGGGCCGCGGGGTTACGGGAGAGGGCGGCCCGGGCCCAGAGATGGGGACCCAGCAGTGCAGAAAGGGCGCCATGGGTTCTCCCATGGTTCCATGTGGATCGCTGCCATCCCACGTACTCACCAAGGCCGACTCCCACTTCCTTCCCTACCTCGCCAGGTCTCAGCTGGAGCAGGGACAGGTTTGGGGAGAAGTGAGAATGACCGAGAAAGGCGATAGGACGCAGCGACTCTAGCGCGGTCCCCTTCCTAGAGAGGCGCGGACAAGGGGGCGGTGGGCTGAGTGTTGCACCCAGTGCACGTGAGGAAAGAGCCGGTTGGCAGTGGTCTTGATGCCTTCTGGGGTCCAGGTTGACCAGCAGGACCTCAGAATTGCTGTAGCATCAATTTGAGGTTTCAGATATGAGAGCCCCCTCCAACCTTTGACTGGAAAATCAGACTTAAAAACTGACTCCAAGATGCTGTGGGAATAAATGGACTTGGTCGCTGGGTCAAAATGAGGGCTGGAACACTTTTGTGTCACAGAGGGTAGACCAGGTGGACAGGCTGGAACCCCAAATGAACAGGTTAATGTGTGGTGTTTGTCAGATGAAATAGGAATAGGTGTCCTGAGATTCACAGCAATGATACTTTTTTTTTTTTTAAAGATTTTATTTATTTGACAGAGAGAGCACAAGTAGGCAGAGAGGCAGGCAGAGAAAGAGGGGGAAGCAGGCTCCCTGCTGAGCAGAGAGCTGGATGTGGGGCTCAATCCCAGGACCCTGAGATCATGACCTGAGCTGAAGGCAGAGGCTTAACCCACTGAGCCACCCAGGTGCCCCCGCAATGATACTTTTTATAGAAACATAAAGTATTATAAATACACAAGTGCTAAAAAAAATTTTACATACATATGAACTATAATATAAATTTAACTATAAATTTGAGCTACTACAAATAGTAAATAATTACTATTATTGTCATTGCTTTAACCATTATTGTAATAATATGGATATTTTTTATTATTTATTTTTCCTTTTTAAATTTAAATTCAATTATTTAACATAGAGTGTATTCTTAGTTTCAGAGCTTCAGTTCAGTGATTCATCAGTCTTTTTTTTTTTAGATTTTATTTTATTTTTTTGACAGACAGAGATCACAAGTAGACAGAGAGGCAGGCAGAGAGAGAGGGGGGGAAGCAGGTTCCCTGCCGAGCATAGAACCCAATGTGGGGCTCAATCCCAGGACTCTGGGATCATGACCTGAGCAGAAGGCAGAGGCTTTAACCCACTGAGCTACCCAGGCACCCCTCATCCATCTTATATAATACCCAGTGTTCATAACATCACATGCCCTCCTTAATACCCATCACCCAGTTGGACCTCATCCTATCCCCCTCCCCTCCAGCAACCCTCAGTTTGGTTCCTATAATTAAGTCTCTTAAGGCTTGTTTCCCTGTGATTTCACCTTGTTTTATTTTTCCTTCTGTTCCCCTATGCTCCTCTGTTTTGTTTCTTAAATTCCACATATCAGAGAGATCATATGATAATTGTCTTTCTCTGATTGACTTATTTCACTTAGCATAATGTAAGGGCCTACCTAATCAGAGGGAGCCATTTGTTGTTTATGCAAGTAAACTTAGATTGACCCTGCCCCTCCCAGAGGAACTTACTTGCAAAGCCTAGATACAAGGGCGGGTCAGGCCAGGTGAAGACATCCAATCAGTGGGGCGTGCATATATCTAGTAGGGTAAATTGAAATTCAATTGGCCACCCGTGTGTAACCTAGCAGTTTTTGTGTGTGTGTGGCAGACCTAGAATGACTGTGCAGTTTTCTCTGTGTATTGCAATCTCATTGGCCACCTATGTATAGCCCGGCTAAACTACCTCTATAAAAGTAAGTCTGTGAGACTGGGAGGGGTCGCCTCTTTGCAAGAGATGGCCGTGACCAGTTAGTTTGATTCTCGATGCTTGGCGCGAAATAAAGCTTTGCTGGACCTTCGCTTTGTATCAGTCTCGCTCCTTTGACTACGGACCCTAACATATAATACCCTCTCGTTCCATTCATATCATTGCAAATGGCAAGATTTCATTTTTTTTAAATATCTGAGCAATAGTCCATTGTGTGTGTGTGTGTGTGTGTGTGTGTGTGTGTGTGTGTTTGTGTATGACATCTTCTTTATCCATTCAACTGTCATTGGGTATCTGGGCTCTTTCCATAGTTTCGCTATTGTGGACATTGCTACTATAAACATTATAAACATTGGGATTCAGGTGCCCCTTCGGATCACTTGTATCTATGGGGTAAATACCCAGTAGTGCAATGGCTGGGTAGTAGGGTATCTTTATTTTCAACTTTTTGAGGAACCTGCATATGGTTTTCCAGAGTGGCTGCTCCAGCTTGCATTCCCACCAACAGTGGAGGAGGATTCCCCATTCTCCCCATCCTCTCCAACATCTGTCGTTTCCTGACTGGTTCATTGTAGCCCTTCTTACTGGTGTGAGGTGGTCATCTCATTGTGGTTTTGATTTGGATTTCCCTGATGCTGAGTGATGTGAAGCATTTTTTTCATATGTCGGCCATCTGGATGTCGTATTTGGAGAAATGTTTGTTTGCATATTCTGCTCATTTTTTGATTGGATTATTTGTTCTTTGGGTGTTGAGTTTGATATGCTCTTTATAAATTTTGGATACTAGCCCTTTATCTGATTTTTCATTTGCAAATATCTTCTCCCATTCTGTCCAATTGTCTTTTAGCTTTGTCAGCTGTTTCCTTTGTTGTGCAAGAGCTTTTTATCTGGATGAAGTCCCAAGAGTTCAGGTTTGCCTTCCCTTCCCTGCCTTTGGAGAAGTGTCTAGCAAGAAGTTGCTGCAGCCGAGGTCTCCGAGGTTGCTGCCTGAGTTCTGCTCCAGGCTTTGGATGGATTCCTGTCTCCCATTTAGGTTTTTCATCCATTTTGGGTCTATTTTTGTGTCTGGTGAAAGGAAATGGTCCAGTTTCATTCTTCTGCATGTGGCTGCCCAGTTTTTCCAACACCATTTGTTGAAGAGAATATCTTTCTTTCCATTAATCTTTCCTGCTTTGTTGAAGATGAGTTGACCTATTTATTATTATTACTTTTTAATTTTTTGATTTATGTATTCGAGAGAGAGAACATGAGTGGTGGGAGGGAGAAGCAGACTTCCCGCTGAGCAGGGAGCCCAACTCGGGGCTCAATCCCAGCATCCTGGGATCATAACCTGAGCAGAAGGCAGATGCTTAACAGACCAGGCCACCCAGGTGCCCCACTGTTATATTTTTTGAATAGTTTCTCTGTCCACAAAGGGTGTCCAGTGGACTGAGGACCACAAAGGAAGGATGGGTTTTTGTCTACAGAAATTTCTGAATTGTACTTGTGAGACTGGCAACGCTCACAATGGCTGAGAGGAGCCCAGGCAGGGTGCCCCTGGTGAAATTTTCAACTCCACTCTGGAGCCCAGAACCAGCCCAGCCTGGGCCTGGATGTGCCTGGGAGAGCCCATCCTTCACCTGACAGATGTCCCTGGCTCAGAGTCCTGTGGACAAAATTTCCAAGGCTCTGTCTGTGGTTGGGTTTGTATCTTTACAGCTAGTGCAGGCTGGCGAGCTCATCAAAACACACAAGCAGTTAATGGATGAATGTACAGAGGATTCTGGCTTTGTTATCTTGTGAAATCCATGTCAGCTTGCATTTAGCTGGTATAAACTATACTTTTTGGGCTGGTTTTAACATTTTGTATCTATTATCTAAAAATTGGTTTTCTTTTGTTTAAATACTTAAGACTTTTAGGAAAATATACCTATGTTATGTTGTATCTTGATTTTATACAGTAATCTTCCATTAAAAATATTTGAAAATGATAGAATAGTAATTAGTGATGCCTGCAGTGTGCCTAAATTTCATCTAATTCCTCTCAAAAACTAAAACAATGTCTTTGCTCTTACGAGTGGAATGAGGCAAAAAAAAAAAAAAAGAGTGGAATGAGGCTTCAGATGTCATCAAAGCAGCACACATGTTGTTTTTAAGTTTTTAAGGTTAATTTTACTATGGCAGGTTACTCCTTTCTGATAAAGTGATTAACTGAAGTTTCTGGTACTTATTTTTTCCGCAATATATAAGGTCAGTATACAACAAACAAACAAACCAACCCCCCCCCCCACACACACACAATAAAATAAAATCCCAAGATCTTGGAACTGATAGAGATCTTAGGGAAAGCACCAGTCACACAGAAATCCGCCCAAAGACCCAGGCTGAGTTCTTCATAAGGGATTGATTTCCATGAGCCATGAATTCCATCCACTTTCACACAGAATATAGAGGAGACAGTTAGAACAGAAGGAGGAGGCAGGCTTTGAGGATAAACGGAGAATCCAATGGTAAACAGAGAATCCATTCTCTCTCAGTTGTGTGTGCGTGATGTGAATGCCAATGATCATTCTTCCGATTTACAGAATATTCACTTGAATAGAAAGGAGAGTCTGAGATAACTAGAGGAATATTGGAGCTATTATAGACTTGATGCCAAAATAAAATAACAATGAGAAA
This sequence comes from Martes martes, assembly GCF_963455335.1. Taxonomy (NCBI): domain Eukaryota; kingdom Metazoa; phylum Chordata; class Mammalia; order Carnivora; family Mustelidae; genus Martes; species Martes martes. Next base: position 18,515,329 of record NC_137904.1, on the reverse strand, counting down.
TGAACACAACAGGTTCAAGGCCTTTGGGAAACCATTGTGTTCATCATATTTCATCTTCTCACAGCCTCACACCTGTCTTTTCCTTCTAATGAATTCATCAGCTGAGAGAAGCTGTCTTGCAGGACATGTGTGTCATCCAGCAAGTAAGGTTGAGGATCTAGCATTTTCTACATGCAAGTGGTTCAGATTCAAAGTAGGTTTTGGTCTCTTGTACTGAGTGAGCCCATGGCTTGTCTTGATGACGTGCAAATAGTAAAAAGGATACAGTGCTTAACCGTGGGTGCTGAAGAGCTGAATTGCAGTCCTTTTCTAGCATTTCCAGATCCCTTGAGATCCTTGGTAGTATTTCCAGATATTATCAGCCTCTTCAAGTTCTTTTATGTTCAATATGGCATTTTTTAAAGTAATCTCTATGCCCAGTGTGGGGCTTGAACTCATGAGCCCCAGATCAAGAGGCACATGCTTTACCCACTGAGCCAGCCAGGCGCCCCTCAAGATGGTATTCTAGAATACCAGTGCTTTTAAATACTAAAATCTGTGGTCAACCCAACACTGTACCTCATGCCTCTGTGCATTTATTTTTCATCACACCATTTGTCAAGTTGAGATCAAATTCTCAGGGCTTTCACTGAAGACCTTTGACAACAGAAGGGTCTTGCCATAGTTCGTGAGGCCCACAGAAAGCAGATCATAGTCTGGTCATGCAGGTGGTGGTCCCCTGCATAAAGTGCTCTAGAACACTGATAATCCATGTACAGAAACACTCAGTTATCTGGAGATCAGACACCTGGCAGCCTAAAGCATTGGGACCAGCTCAGAATAAGGGAGGAAAAGGAGCATCACTGGCTGCCATGTCATAAAATTTTTATTATTTAATACTTTTTAAAAAAGATTTTATTTATTTATTTGAGAGAGCGACAGTGAGAGAGAGCATGAGAGGGGAGAAAGTCAGAGGGAGAAGCAGACTCTCCAAGGAGCAGGGAGCCTGATGTGGGACTCGATCCCAGGACTCGATCCCATGATCTGGGATCATGACCTGAGCTGAAGGCAGTCACTTAACCAACTGAGTCAACGAGGTGCCTCTTTTTTAATACTTTTAAAATGTATTACTTTAGTATGTTATTAGTTTGGTTTATCACTTCTGTTATCATAATTATTATAAATATGTATAATTAAATACATGATATAAACATGATATGTAGATTATATAATTTTATACATATTAATATTTATACATCAAATAATATGTAGATGATTATAATTATTGTTGATGTTATTGATAATTATTGTGATTATTATGTACAATACTAATCATAATTGTTATGGAATACAGTTTCTCTATTCATAGAAGGTGTCCGAAGTTGTCTGAAGACAACTAAGGAGAGGGATTGCAGGCCATGGAACTTTCTAAATCTGCCAAGAACCCAGGGAGGGCCAGACCCACAACCTCTGCAGCAGCCCTCCTGGAAAGCCAAGCCACATCTCTGCAGCGATCAGCCCCAGATAGCTTTTCTTGTTCTTGCTTCCAACTTAGCACCCACCCCTGAAATTGAAACCAAGAGGAGGAACAGATATACTCCTCAGATATGGTGTATGATGTAGAGCAGTCCTCTTCTGTCGGCTCTCGTACTGCTCCCCTACCCCCAAAACCTGTCATCTGACCTTCCCCTTTCTCCACCCAAAAGCTTTCCTGCTCTTCCACCTGCCTTAGACTTGAGTCTCTGTCAAATGCAGGGAGTGGAGGTGTCCCCCTGACTCACTCTCCTGCTGTCAGTAAGTAGTTCCCATTCTGTCGTGGGTGATCTTTCATTATCTCAGGATTCTCTCTCCCTCTTCCCCTGCTCTGCACCTCCCTTTGCTCACACAAGAGCCCGCACATGCAGTCTCTCTCAAATAAATAAATTCAGGACCTCTGGGTGGCTCATTCAGTTAAGCATGTGCTTTTGGCTCAGGTCATGATCCTGGGGTCCTGGGATCAGATAGAGTCCCACATTGGGTTGCCTGCTTAGCAGAAGAGTCTGCTTCTCCCTCTCCCTCTGCCTGCCACTCCCCTTGCTTGTGCTCTCTCTCTCTTAAATAAATACATAAGTAAAATCTGCAAGAAAAATAAAAAGTCACATGAAATTTCCAAATTGTATTGTGGTTCCAAATCAGGACCCTTGGTCGGAAAGTAGCCAACTGAAAATAGTTATTGGCACTTATTGTGACTTAGGAGAGAACATTTCTCCCTGTTGAGGCCGACCGAGAGCCATGCATGCCTCCTGGAGTCCCTGCTTCAAACAGCCATGGAACCAGAATAGTGGGCCCCACAAGTACCCAGCCAGAGAATTAACCGAGTGCCCTCGGGAAGATGCAGTGCAGATATAGACATGACACAACAGGTGGACAACTATTTGCAAAACAGCAAGATGTCAAAGCTGCTTTAGAATTGTGTTATCTCAAAGAAGTGTTTAGAAACCAGCATTATCTAATAATACAGCCTGTAAGTGTGCAAATGCAGAGACTGTGAATGTGGCTAAGAATCTAGAGCCCATTAGTTGTTCCAATGAAAGAAAGACTTTGGTGGATTCAGAAACTTCTACCCTCCAGCAAAAAGAAGGGGAAAGATCAATTTGTCATGGGATTATGAGGAGGTTGTTTCTGAAAGATCATAATAAAAGAAATGTTTCTCCCTTCTGCAAGGGTTTGGTAAATGTGGGATGGAGCACTGTCTTTCCATGAAGGAGAGAGGAAGCAAGGGTGAGAAAAGGTACATGGGTCTTGTCCAGGCGTCTTGGCAAAGCTGTCTCTTGAGATGCCATCCACTTCAGTGCTGGGAAATCTGTACTTTTAGGTCACCGCATGGTGTGCAGGTCCCACAGAATCTGGAGATTTCCTCAAATGTGCCTTGTGAATCCGAGAGCCTATTCCCTGGAGTTTGGCAGCACAGGGTTGCATACCAAGACCTGATACAGGCCTTTCCAAAGAGCTTGAAGAGATTTTTTCTGGAGCTCTTTTCCAGTAGACAAGATCTCCAGGTTGCAAGATGGGATGCTTAAGGTCATCGCCTTAAATGCACTGGGAAACCACTCATCTCCCAAAGCATGGTTATTTTTAACATGAACAATTAGGCCTTTATAATATTAATTTCCATTTATTTTATTTAAAAATTCCCTTTATTAATTTTCATAGCCTGAAATTCACATTGCCTATGTGGACTGAAGAATCTAAGCCAAAATGTGAGTTTACATCTACTCAGATTTTAGGTACCTAGAGGAATACCTATAAAATTAATTCTTCAGGAATGTGCGTTAAAGCCAGGCATTAATATATCCCTATTGAAAAACTTTTGAGGAAATAATCAGAACCCACACAACAGTGAAGAATGTGAACCAAAGAAAAAGATGGGGGACGGGGAACGGGGCAGGGAGAGGAGTGGGAGGGGAGGGGCGGGAGAAGGAGAAGAAAAGCTTGCAAAGACCACATACTGCAAATGACAAAATCTGAATATTTTCAAAAGAATGTATTGACATCGAGATGAAAGATTACTGAAAATGTCCAGACACTTGAAAGGAACACAGGTGAAACTTCTAGAATTGACAAATGAAGTAACTAAAATTATAAACTCAGCTAGAGAGCTAAGCTGATACAGAGGAATTAATTAACTAGAAGCCAGATTCGAAGGTATTATCAATGATGCCACAAGGATTAGAACATGAAAAATGTGGATAAAACTCTCCATGAAATTTCAAAGCACTTAAAAGGTCCTCAAATGCACTTGCACAGCCTCCTAGATGGGAATCTCTCTTTTCTTCATCTGTGACCTCATTTGGTATCACTTCCCCATGACCCAGAAACTTCATTCACTCTTGTGAAATATGCTGTGATGGTTAATTTTTTGTGTTGGCTTCACTGGATCACAAGGTGCCCAATTGGGTGAAACTTTGCTCTGGGCCTATGGGAGTGTTTCTGGATGAGACTAACATTTGAATCAGTTACTCAGTAAAACAGATTGCCACTCCAATGCTGCTGGGCCTCATCCAACTGGTTGAGCCAGAACAAAAAGCCTGAGTAAGGGAGACGCCCCTCTTTCTAACCCTCTGTCTTTGAGCTGGGACATTGGTCTTCTCCTGCCTGGGTCATAACCGTGTGAGCCAGTTTCTAATAAATCTCTCTCTGGAGAGAGATTACATGGAGATGTAGGTATCGATGGTCAGTTGTTTCTCTGAAGAATGCTGACTAATACACATTCAATTCCTCCTCCTGACTTAGTTCCACTGATTCAACTCCTTCCTTTCTTTGGGAAATGAGGATCCTGGTTAGATGCCCTTTCTGACCTAAGCAGCTTTAGACCACATAGATCCTCAGTTCCCTCCCCAGTGAATAGAAACACCACTCTGTGGTCCAGAACGTGGATCTGCATTGTCACAGCTCAGTCATAGGAGGCTTTGGGTAGCTTGCCATGTTCTCCCCGGGCCACGAGAAGCCCTTATTATTTCCCAGGTGGAACGATAAGAGGCCACATCCTATGTCAGCTACAGGAGAAATAGAGCAAAACAACAAATGGATGAACCAAAAAAGCAGACCGTTTGCAAATGAAAAATAAAATGAAATGAAAAATTGAATGAAAAATGAAAAATGAAATGAAAAAATGCTTGTTCAATGAATTCTCATTTAAATTAGGAAATCTGGGTTGCAATTCAGATAAAATCAGCAATTTAATATGGCAGATGGGTATTTAAAATGTTTTTCTTATGAAGACAGGAAACCTGCACTGGGGAGAGTTAAAATCCCTTTTAACTGATGATTAAACAAGAAATTCAAATGATTTATTTGACCAAGACACAGAGTAACTCAATCTAAAGAAATCTCAAAAAAAAAAAAAAAGATTGATAGAATGAGAGTGCAGATTTAGACATTAACTAAAATTGAGTAGAGAAAATATGAAAATGATGGATATAGAAATATCATTGAAAGCCAGAGATTTGCCACATTCCTCATATCTAAATGTCCCAGTCAGGTATTTCCACTTATGCTCAAGTCCCAGGCCATGCTGTGCTATGTGATACGTCCCAGACCCAGAGGAGGAGGGAAACCTGCCAATTTCTTTGACTGAAGCCGTGTAGCCTGGATCACGAAGCCTGCAGGACACAGCGTGGTAGACAAAGCCTCCCTCCCTCTGCCTCACTTGTAAATGCAGACTCCAATGTCCTCACTACAATAATAGCAGCTATCATCTCTCAGTAAATTAAAATCCTAAAACAGCTTATGAAAAAGCCTCAGTAGAGGAATGTGGATATATTTCAATAACATGTCAAATGGTGTAGGGTAGATTAATAGTTGCACAGGCAGAAATAAAATGACAATAAAGGGTGGGAATATATTAGACATAACCTGAGCCTCCTCCCACCTTGCTGCCCCAGAGACCCAGAGGCCCTTGAGGATGACTCCTGACCCATGCCATCTGTACCCCCCGAGTGGCACCATTTGCATAGTAACTAGGAAAATGGACTGTGGGTCCAGGCCACCAGGATTCAAATCTTGGCCCCATCATTTCCTATGTGACCTTAGTGAGCTACGCAATTTAAGTGCCCCAGTTTCTATAACTGAAAAATGCTGATTATAATAGTACCTACCTCCTGGGTAGACATAAGGAAAGGGTGAATTAATATTCATGAAATGCTTAAAATGGCGAGATGACAGTTCAGTTTCCTCTTGTTGGTATTTGCATTATTATTGTCACTGTTGGTATCTTACTGAAGCCAGCTCTCTGAGATTTCCTCTTTCTCTCTTCCTCCAAAAGAGGGACCTAGAGGGGCACCTGGGTGGCTCAGTTGGTTAAGTTTTCCACTCTTTATTTGGGCCCAGGTCATGATCTCAGGGTCCTGGGATGGAGCCCCAAGTTGGGCTCCACTCAGCGGGTGGTCAGCTTGAGAGTGTCTCTCCCTCTGGCCCTCCCCACCCTCTCTAAAATAAATAAATAAATAAATAAACAATCAATCAAATAAATAAATAAATCTGAAGGAGAAGAGGAAGGAGAAGGAGGAGGTGGAGAAAGAGGAGGAGGAAGAGGAGAAAAAAGTAGAGGGAGGAGGAGGAGAAGAGAGACCTGAGGGGGAGAAGGGAGGATCGGGAAAATTTCTGTTGAGATCAGAAGGCAGCATCCCTGGCTAGGGATGTAAGAGACTAACATCTCTTTTGTTCAACCCATGGGATTTTTGTGTTTATTTACTATCACAGATACAGTTATGGTAACAAAGATGAGGCTTAATTGTTTGCCTAAAAAAGTAGTAGAGGTGACTGTAGCTGTTTCAAGTTTGGTTTTCAATTCTTGATGTTCAAAGGCCTTTTGTCTGTAAAAAGAAACAATTTGCCCTGGAGAAAATTTACCATTGTATACTTTTTACTACATGCTTTGGGAATCCACACATAAAGGTTTTGTTTAACAAAAAGAAATAGCAGGTCCAAAATGGAGTCATTTGTGCTAGGCCCACCAAGACTTAATATCTTAACCTAATTATTGTTTCAACCTCCCTCAGAAATGTAGTCTTAATTGGTCAGTGTGGAATTTTCTGGTCAGCACCAATAATGTAATCTGTCACATGGGTCCTTTCCATCCTCTAAAAGAAGATGAAGTAATCCTCCTAATATACCTACCTTTACCCTCAAAAGGAAGGTGACTTCACCTGGATCAATTAAAACAAAAAAAATATGACTTCCTTAACTCGTCTTTAAAAACCTTTCCCTTTCTGTAGACTTTGGAATGCCTTTCTAGTGTTAGGATGTTTCCTGACTCATGAATCATTTGATAAAACCAATTAGATCTTTTAAACTGGCTCATTTGAATGTTTGTTGCAGAGCAGTCTTGATATTTCTGGTTAATTCTGAATATTTGAGGAAAGTTCTGCCATCTTCCTATGTTTTCCCATTTGAAACGGACTCAGTTTATGTATGTTTTTATTAAGAGAATAAGAAGATTCAAAGATGGTTTTCATAAATGTAAGGATCTTGCTTTCTTCTCTATTTTGTTCCCAGGAAGTTTGAAATCTAAACATCTTTGAATAGGAGATCTCAAATAATTATTTTCTGGGGTCTCTGTCATTTTAAAACTACATGTGAAAAAAAACCCCTCCCTGTAACTTTTAATTAATTTTTCCTAAAAAGAAGCTACAAATAAGAGTATCAAAGGTATCTTTTAAATATTAAAGAATTTTTAAGTTGGTAGGTTTTATGAGATAAGATTTTGATATACAATACTATACAACTTTTCTAGTCTTTTTTTCCAACAAAATATTCACTTTTTTGAAAGAACTCATAGTTTTTTTTTTTTTTCTTAGTTCAGTTGTTAAATTTCCAAAGCAACATATATAATTAAAAATGTATGTTCATGGACTCAATCTGGAAAGTTAAGACAATATTTAAGCTAATATTGTCTGCATATCCCTGTGTTTTAAATATCACTGATAACCAAATAAGGTTATATTTACATATACAATATGTTTTAGGCATGCAACAAAAAGAAAGTTATTGAAAACTTAGAAAAATACATCATCAAATCATTCACTGATCTAGGTTTTTTTTTTTTTTTACATTCTTTAGGTTATTCCTTTGCTTTCTATTTCTGTGAAATAGAAATATAACAGAATATAACAGAACTATTTGTTCTGTGTCTCCATTTCAGGCACAGAACTAAAAACCTCTATAAATCCCGATGAGGATAGCAATAAAGGTTTCTTTCATTATGTTAATGTGGTGGCTTTTGGACCTCACAGAGGAACTGGGCTGGTTGGCAGTGGGGTCGACTTGTGATTAGAGGCATGGACCTTTGAGCCCCACCAGCCAGACCTCTGGGGAGAGTAGACAGCTGGATATGAAGATCAATGGCCAATAGTCAATAATGTAATCAATCATGCCTGTGAAATGAAACCTTCACAAAACAACATTTCTCATAACACTACACATTTGTAAGCCAGACTTTGATTTTAGACATTCTGTTTTAGCCAAACTAGTAAAAAGTGTGAGACTTTTGTTTTTGTACATTCTCATATTTGGAATCATAAGGGTTCTGTGCCCAATTCCACCACGGGTGTGGGAAGGGGTCTTCCCCTCACCAGCAATTCTCTGACACCAGCTAGGTGTCCTATAATGTAACTCAAATCTGACACTATCTATGTGGACATAGATACCTGGAGATAGCAGGGGCTCCGTCCCACAAGACTGTCCCCTCAACCTCTGCCCCACGACACACATGTTATACACTACACTTCAGCTAACAATCACACATCCAGGTTGTCACCTGTGCCTCCGACTGACAAGCTGAAGATTAGAGTTTCCCACCACCTGCTCTTTGGGTTTGATTAATTTGCTAGAGTGGCTCACAAAACTCAAGAGAAAATTTCCAGACTAGATTAAGGATTCGTTATAAAAGGCTCTAACTCAGGAATAGCCGGATGGAAGAAATTCACAGGGAAGGTGTATGGAACAGGTGCAGCGCTTCCATGCCCTCTCCAGGCGCCCCGCTCTCCCCAGACCTCCATGTGCTCGTCAAACCGGAAGCGCTCCAAACCTTACCTTTTTGGCTTTTCTGGGCCAGGACACAGAATCTTTGGTCCGAAAGGGAAGGCACAGATAAATGGGCTTTGACGTAGGGATCTCTATTTCACTGCCTTCAAATATTCCCTGGTATATATATATATATATATTTTTTAAAGATTTTATTTATTTATTTGACAGAGAGAGATCACAAGTAGGCAGAGAGGCAGGCAGAGAGAGAGAGGAAGCAGGCCTCCCACTGAGCAGAGAGCCCGATGCGGGGCTCGATCCCAGGACCCTGGGATCATGACCTGAGCTGAAGGCAGAGGCCCCAACCCACTGAGCCACCCAGGCGCCCCTCCCTGGTATATATTTTTGTTACTATCAATTTTTAAATATCCCATTCTCCCCAATTATAAGGTAGTTTAGAAGCTGTCCCCATGCTGCTTGCTCCACATACCTATGCTCTCCTGACCCCCGGGGATCAACCCACTGTCTCCCACCTGCTGCATCTCTGATATGTCCTTGGTCCTTCAACAGTCACAAATGCCATTCTTTCAGCACACAGTGCGACTTCTCCAGGACAAATATACAAAACAAGCAAAATGTCCTCTAGTGATGAATATCAAATTTTTCACCTTAAATGAGGAAATCATAAAATATTTTGACATTTGTAAGTGAAAATAAAAATATGTATTTGTGGTGATTTAAACTGGGTGAAATCTGTGCTCCAGAATTACCAGCTGAGGGAAGAAGATGGGGCAAAAATGACAAAACGATAACACAAAGCCCAGAACACAAGTGACCAGCACGTGAGTAGGAGACTTCGCAAGAATTGACTTGGGAAGAAACAGGAATAAGGATTCCTTGTCTCAGGAAAATCTGTATGAAGGTGGCCTGAAGTTAAGTGAGAAATGTCTGATCAGAGAAATGGAGGGAGGACTCAGAACAAAAACATTTTCAAAAAGGAGGATAGAAAATATTCTTAAAATTACTCTCCACAAGCCTGATTTTATTTACATATACTGCTTTTGTGATGAAGGCATTCATATTCTTATCCTTCTGTTTTGCCACAGGAAGTCCATTCCACCTTCAGGACTCATAAAAGATGAATATTCAGGGCTCAGTCAGTTACAAGTCTGCCTTTGGCTCAGGTCATGATCTCAGAGTCCTGGGATCAAGCCCTGCATCAGGCTCCCAGCTCCATGGGATTTGCTTCTCTCTCTACACTTACTCTCTGCTACCCCACTTATGTTCTCTTTCTCACAAATAAACAAAATCTTTAAAAAAGGATGACTATTCATTGGTGATGATATTTGTAAAGCAATCAACATAGTAGAAAAATAAAGTACTGTCTGCACAGATTCCAAGAAGAGGCATATATAGAACAAGAGAAACTGTCACTTGGGCACAACTCACGTTTCTTACATTTGCTACCGTCAATGGAGACAAGATGAAAGAATAAAAGGTTGGGATGCCTGGGTGGCTCAGTTGGTTTAATGTCGGACTTTTGATTTCAGCTCAGGTCATGATCTCAGGGTCATGGAATTGAGCCCCATGCTGGGTTCTTCGCTGGGCATGGAGCATGCTTGGGATTCTCTCTCCCTCTCCCCCTGCCCTTCCTCCACCCACTGCCACTCACCACTGCACTCTCCTTCTCTCTCTTTCTCTAAAAATAAAAAAAAAAGAAAGAGAATAAAATTTTGCAGTAGAAACAAAAATGTATTCTACTTAGTAATAATAGTATTGAGATCTGATTCAGATCAACTTGTGGATTTGAGGAGGAGTTCAGAGAAACACAGACACATGGTGACAACATAGTTTCAGTGTTAAAGGGACTCCCAGAAAAATAAGCTCCAGCCCTGGGGAAGTGAACAGCTTTGCTGTCCCCCCCAACCTGGTCTTGCCCTGCCCCTGGCTCTGTCTTCTCCAAGACTCAGAACAAAGCTGCTTCCCTGAAGGACACATATGGACAAATCCCTAACAAGACTAAAATATCTATGTCAATGAGCTCCTTAATTTAAAAAGTACAAAACAATGGTAAATTTCCAATTAGCTATTTACAGTATTCTCTCCAGTATGCCTCCATGATTGGAATTATCTTGAAAGAATTAACAATCAATGGGAAATGTGTCAATATATATGAATATTTTTCTATGTCAAGTATTAATTCCTCTGTGCTAATTACAATCAGAAAAATAAAATAGGGCCTGATAATTAAGACTATAGTGAGGAAACCAAAATGAAGGGAGCAGATGATTCGACTATAGATGTATAGCTAACCCTTGAACAACACAGGGATTAGGGTACTGATCCCACAGTCAAAAATCTATGCAGAACTTTGACTCCCCCCAAACAGCTACTAATAGCTTACTTTTGACTGGAAACCTTACCCAAACCATAGTCAATTAACACTTAAAATACACTTATGTTATATGTATTGCATACTTTTTTTTTAAATAAAGTAAGTGAGAGAAGATTTTTTAAAACAAATCTTGAGGAAGAGGGGGCGCCTGGATGGCTCAGTCTTTAAGCATCTGCCTTCGGCTCAGGTCATGATCCAGGGGTCCTGGGATCAAGTCCCACATTGGGCTCCCTGCTCAGCAGGAAGCCTGCTTCTCCCTTTTCCACTCCCCCTGCTTATGTTCCCTCCCTTTTTGTGTCTCTCTGTCGAATAAATAAAATATTTTAAAAAATCCCAAGGAAGAGAAAATGCATTTATAGTGATCTATTGTATTTAATGAAGCAAAACCCACATATAAGTGGAAATATCCATGCTGTTTAGGATCTCGGAAGCTACTAGAAAACCTGCAACATTCCCATGCCCATCTCAGCCAACTCACTCCAAAGCATGCCCCCAGTCACAAGCACCGAGGAAACTTTGCAAGACCAGAGACACTGCTGGAGTACATAAAACTACAAAAATATGGTACCACAGAATCCACATTCATGAAAGGCCCCACCCTCTCTCTGATGTGGGGAAGAGTAGACTGTGCGGATCACTCCTGTTGCCTCCTCCCTGGGACTGGCTGCACAAATTCCGGCCACTGTTGCCATCGCATTCCATGTAAACATCTCTGCCAACTGCCCGAGGAGTGAGGTCATGTGGAGGCCTTCATCACCTCTCCACATAACTGGCTAAATGTGCAGAAAGGGATTCACACGAGCCCCTCTTGAGGGAGTCCAGTGGTTGTCCTTGTATGAACTCTTTCCCCCACAAACCCACTCCTGCACTTTGTTCACAGTTTGCTGAGTTGCTGTCTCCCCCCACAGAAAACCAGGTTCCCAACTGGCTGGCATCCCCACCCACCACTTTCAATCTTTCTTTTCGTTGAAATCCATGAATATCAATCAAGATTCTATAAGACAGAGGAGTAGAAGTTGGGGTTGGGATTCTGGAAATGGGTTCAGGAAAAGGGGGAACTCTTCTTAGAGTCTGACAAAGGTCCTGTCTGGGCCACTGGCCTCCAGCTGCAGCTGTCCCAGCACCCTCCCTGTCTGCCCACCAGCCCCTGCCTCCCAAGCTGAATAGGCTTGCCTCTTCCCTCCATCCCTGGGTCCTCTCAGCCTTTGGCACTAGTGACTCTTGATGATGGGTCAGCGTTCCCTGGAGGGACCTTGAAGTTCCTGCAATGGGGACAGGAAATCTTCTTGACTGTGTAGCTTCGGTGCTCTGCAAGAACAATATGACAGGACTTAGCATATTTCTGCTGCAGGAGTGCTTGGTATTTGCTTTTGGAGAACTCAAGAAGCGGAAGGTTCGGGATGCAGATGGGTACTGGCATTGGGTGAGATCAGGTGACCTACTGTTCTCTGGAGAGATGAGTCTGCAAGCACTCAGATTTTCAGCATGAAGTTGAATGAGCAGGTCTTGAGGTTTTCTTGGAAATCACGGGAAAGATGTTGATGTAAATTGTTATTTATTTCTCGGATTAGTCCCTTGGACAGTGGTGAGGTAGGTGGGTGTCTCAGCTGGGCACAGAGCAATTTTACTGAAGGATTGGAGTTCTGGTCTCATTTCCTGCAAGAGCCCCTGGTGTTCCACTGGCCCCTCTGATGGACAGCAAGCTGCACTGGGCAGGGCACAGGCACCCTCCAGGGTTCATTGCCTCCCTAGATCTCCCTTAAAGTCTGCTCCAGGTGGCACTGAGGATGGAAGGTAATTTCCCCAACTTACACGAGAAGTCCAGAAACCCCCACAGTAGCCCACAGTATGCGAGCTGTTACTGAACACCCTTCTCACTTAGAGCATTACTTCATACACAAATAAACAGACACAAAGTCAAACTTACAGACTGAAAAAGAGTGGGCCTGAGGCCCCAGCCCACTGAGTTTTGAGACTATACTAAGGCCTCCAAATGGAATCTTCAACAATATATGGGGTTCAGTTTGAAAACATCTGATTCTAGTTGATTGTATTTCTCTTCTCTCCAATTTTTGATGTCATTAATCATGTCACTATTTTTTTTTTTTTACTTTGCATGGGGTTAATTCACTGGTTGAACCCAATACCCAATTAAGATCTTGTTGAAATAAAATCAAGAAAGCAGTTTTCTGCCTCAAAAAAAAAAAAAAAAAAAAGAATCTCGTGCTGTTTCTGACTTCTTACTATTCACAGAACTGTGAAGAAGGTCTATGTAGAAATCTTTGCAAACTTGTACAATAATTCCTTAGTATAAATTAAAAACTCTCCAATGCTGGGGTGCCTGGGTGGCTCAGTGGGTTAAAGCCTCTGCCTTCGGCTCAGGTCACGATCCTGGGGTCCTGGGGTCAAGTCCCACATTGGGCTCTCTGCTTGGCGGGGAGACTGCTTCCTCCTCTCTCTCGCTGCCTGCCTCTCTGCCTACTTGCGATCTCTCTCTGTCAAATAAACAAAATCTAAAAATAAATAAGCAAACAAACAAATAAATAAAGGGGCGCCTGGGTGGCTCCATCAGTTAAGCATCTACTCAGGTCAGGTCAAACCTGCTCAATGAGGAGTCTGCTTCTCTCTCTCTCTCTGCCCATCCCCCTGTTCATGCTCTCTCTCGCTCTCTAATAGATAAAATCTTTAAATGAATGAATAAAATAAAAGTATAAACTAAGTCATGCTTATCTGTTTTAGGGAGATCTACTAAGAGACAAAGTTCTGGATCAGTTAGTACCTGACTTGAGATTTTTTTTTAAAGATTTTATTTATTTATTTGACATACAGAGATCACAAGTAGGCAGAGAGGCAGGCAGAGAGAGAGAGGACGAACCTGTCTCTCCGCCGAGCACAGAGCCTGATGCAGGGCTTGATCCCAGGACCCCAGGATCATGACCTGAGTCGAAGGCAGAGGCTTTAACCCACTGAGCCACCCAGGCGCCCCCTGACTTGAGATTTTAAATGGAAAGCTACATGTGTGGATTTTCTGAGGTTTGAGCTTTAACATTCTTTTTAAGCTTCCACAAAAAAGACAGAAAGGAAGAAAATGATAAAGCGGTCATCTTACAGTACAAAGAAGATACTTATGGCTCAACTGCACGTTTTTCTAATGAACTGATTCTGTGCTGGAAACATTTCGGGCCATGTAGCAAGGGGACTGCAAGGTACCCCCAAGCTCTGAGAATTAAAATAAAAGAAACACTGCCTGATGAACGAGTCAATAGGTTCAGAAGTTACCAGAGAGATGAACTGTCTCCCAGGGTAGGACCTGGAGACTCAAGCACTTGCCTAGAGCCAGACCGGCGGTAACTTTTAGAACCAAAGGAAGAACTCTGTTTGCAGGAGGGACATCAAGAAAATGACTCAGAGAGGAAGAGACGAAGCCAGCAACCCCTCACCCCCAAGGCAGGCAAGGGCTTCAGGAAAGGGGGGCCCAGCTGTGGTCAGGCGTTCGGGTCATCCAAACCACTCCCCACACGGATTCCGGGCCCACCAAAAACTCTCCGGTGATGGGTCTGGCTTTCCATGTAGACCCTCTTCCTGGGGGATTAACACCCAATTGGCTACTAAGTCAGAGGGAACTTCTGGAACAATCATGTACCTCAGTTCAGAAATGAGTAAACGCGCACTCTTGTGTATATATCCGTCTCGGCGAGTTTGGTTAGTGTGACTTATCTCCTTGGTTCATACAAGTCTGCCCAACCTCAGCAGAAGCTTCCAAATTCGTCTAGTGAGTGAGGGGAGGGCTAGCCCATGACTCCCCGAAGGCTGGGCACCTAGGCTCTGTGCCAGGCGTGGGCCCCTCCCTAGAAATGTCCCCTCTCTCCACTGGTGGTTGGCTCAGAATTGCCAAGAAAATGTTACCTAATACACATTCTTCACAATTCTGGGATTTCACTTCCAGAAGTCACAGTTTAAAAACTGTGCTGAGGGGTGCCTGCGTGGCTCAGTGGGTTAAAGCCTGTGCCTTCAGCTCAGGTCATGATCACAGGGTCCTGGGATCGAGTCCCACATTGGGGTCTCCACTCACCAGGGAGCCTGCTTCCCCCCCTCTCTCTGTCTGCCTCTCTGCCTATGTGTGATCTTGGCCTGTCAAATAAATAAAATCTTTAAAAAAATAATAAATAAAAACTGCTCATTTGTGAATGTGAGGTAGCTAAGAGACAAAAATTACCTCTAATTTAAGAGTTCATTTTCTATATTGTATGCACGAGGAAGACTAGGGCTAAAACCCAACCATTTAAATGCTTTTATTAAAATAAGTTACATATGTAATATTTTCACAACTATAAATGGAAAAGCGAACAAACCTGAAAAGCTGTATTTTACAATACCGGTAATAAAGTCATTCAGAGAATCCCACCATTTTTTGGCATTTCAGTGATTATATACAGTGACCACATACTGGATTTAGAATTTAAAGATTTTATTAATTTGACAGAGAGCGAGGGAGCCTGCACAAACAGAAGGTGTGGCAGGCAGAGGGAGAGGCAGGCTCCCCACTGAGCAGGGAGCCTGATGTGGGGCTTGATCCCAGGACCCTGGGATCATGACTTGAGCCAAAGTTAGATGCTTTTAACTGACTGAGCCACAGAGGTGCCCCTGGATTTAGAATTTAAAAGGTGTTTAATATAGCTGTTCAGGGGCACCTGGGTGGCTCGGTCAGTTAAGCATCTGCCTTTGGCTCAGGTCATAATACCAGGGTCGTGGGATCAAGCCCCGAGTCAGGCTCCTTGCCCAGCAGGAAGCCTGCTTCTCCCTCTCCCACTCTCCCTGCTTGTGTTTCCTCACTCGCCGTGTCTCCCCATCAAGTAAATAAATAAATAAATCTTAAAAAAAGAAAAAAAAAAGAAAGATGGGTGTTCAGCACCATGACTGCACTAAAGGCCAACGAACTGTACCTTTTCCATGGGTGGACTGTGTGGTAGGTCAGCTGACTCAGGACAGCTACTTTAAAAAGTGGTTAAAGAAGACAAAATTCAAAGAATCCTGAGGCGTGAGCAGGCCCCAGGCAGCTCAGAAGCACCGCCGCCCTCCTCCGATGAAGCGCGTCGTAAGCGCCATACCCAAGCCCACTGCTCATCGAGGAGAGGACCAGTCGGGTGGCCACGCACTCGTGAGGCTAAAGGACTGGTCTGGGAGGGTGGTCTCCCCACGCTGACCACGAGCCTAAGTGTCCCCCACCCTGGAGCCTGGCCTCCCGTGACTCAGAGGTGTTTCCCTCTGTTAGGGTGATTGGCTCCTGGGGGACGCCGTTTCGGGATTCCTAAAGGTACTCACATTTCCATGCAGCTTCCTAGGACCACAGTGGCTGGGCTTAGGGCCCGTGGTAGCATTCCACGGGACAGATTCTGCTGGGTCCTCATGAAGCTAAATGTTTACGCTCTGCACTCAGCAGACACACCTGGCTGCCGACCGGCTGAGCATACTCTGTTTCCCACTGCCCTAAATTCAAAGGCTGGAATCCTTCATTTTGCTCTCATTTTCTACCTCTACTCTACTGGGTAAGTTTCTAGAGGTGAGGAACAGGTTACCTCTCCATCCCAATGACGAACGTCACAGAAAATTCTCAAACTTCTAATAGAGAAGGGGGAGGACAGAAGGGAATCAAAGAGACAGAAACAATTGTTTCAAGGTGAAGGTTGTTCAGGGCCTTAGTTAGTATCCCTCCATTTGTACCAGGTTAGAGTCCTCCTCTTGCTCTTATGTTGTTTCCTCCCCCACTAGGACGAGCCCCTGGAGTAGATGGAGTGGATCTAGTTTATCCTATCCTATCCTTTTTTCTTTTTTTTAAAGATGTTATTTATTTGACAGACAGAGATCACAAGTAGGCAGAGACAGACAGAGAGAGAGGAAGGGAAGCAGGCTCCCTGCCTAGCAGACAGCCTGAGGTGGGGCTCGATCCCAGGACCCTGGGATCATGACCTGAGCCAAAGGCAGAGGCTTTAACCCACTGAGCCACCCAGGCACCCCATATCCTATCCTATCCTACTCTATTTACTATCCCAGTCTAGTTGACACGCACCATCACATGGGTTTTGGGTCCGTGTGGTGATTCGACAATGCTAAACCTTGTGCTGGGTTCACCACAACAGTAGCAGAGCAGTTATTTTTCATTCTCATTTTACAGATGAGGAAAGAGAAACGAAAGCTCACGGCGCCAGCAAGGGGCAGAGAAAGGACATCCCTCCAGGCCTTCCCAAGGCTCGGTGGAGCTGGGCCGTGGAGACAGGGAGGACTGGTGAGGCCCCCACCATGGCAGCCAGGTCAGACCCAGGCTCTCATGGAGGAGTTAGGCGGCTGGGCTCCGTCCCCTCCTTCTCTTCCTGCTGACTCACTAGCAGGGAAAGAATGGATGCTCTTTCTTGCTCTCCATATTCCCAGGAGTTCTGAGATTTTGAAAGTTTGGTGCAGAGAAAGGAAAAACCCTCTACATTTCCCTAGTAGCTCCTTGGGTTAGGATCTGGGCGATCCCCTGACATTGTTCCAGTGAGCGAAGGGGTTTAAGGAATGTCAAAGACCTCGGACCTGGATGGATTAATGCATAGCTCAGAAACCATTAAACTTAGGATGAGAGGTAGCCATATTCTGACTCTATTTTTTTCCCACCAAAGGATTAAGAAGAAAATCAATAGTGTTGGGAACACTGTGACTTCTTTATAAACTTTAAAGATGTGTGCATCCGTACACTTTCCAACTGGACACATCAAAACTACATCCTTTGTGTGTGAAGTACAACTTCACAGGGAGCTTTAGTCGGGCCTCAGGGTCCACGCTCTTGGCCCTTCACACCCCGAGAAGGCCACGCGTGCGGCCCACTGTCTAGTTCTAATTCATTTGAAGGAGTGCTTACCTCAGTAAGGCCTTTTATCTTCAGGTATCCACAAAGGTACGAGTTCCCTGTGTCCACATGCTGGAAGGAAAGGACACACAGTCTGGTTACAAATGGAGGAACCCGGGGCGCCTGGGTGGCTCAGTGGGTTAAGCCTCTGCCTTCGGCTCGGGTCATGATCTCAGGGTCCTGGGATCGAGTCCCACATCGGGCTCTCTGCTTGGCAGGGAGTGTGCTTCTTCCTCTCTCTCTGCCTGCCTCTCTGCCTACCTGTGATCTCTCTGTGTCAAATAAATAAATAAAATCTTTAAAAAAAGAAAAAAAAAACAAATGGAGAAACCCCTGGGACAAGCTGGGGATGCTGTGGAAATCCACGTGTCCTGCGGGCACAGGCCGGGTGGGCTAAGGGAGGTCTGGAGGTGGGTGCCCACCGAGCTGGGCCAGGGATCACCGGCCTTCAAGACTTTCATGAGTCCGCCCTACCCATGGGCCTGTTCAGACCAAGCAAGCTGATCCCAGGAACCTCTCAACCTCCTCTGAGTACCTTGAGACCTAAGTGCCTTTCTGGAGCAGCGAGCCCACGTACACAGGCCTCCCACCGGTCTCAGGAGTGTATTCCTCCCCTACACTCACACTAAGCACAATCCTGCATTAGTTCTTTTTTTTTTTAATATTTTATTTAATTTATTTATAAATAAATAAATCTCTCTGACAGAGAGAGACACAGAGAGAGAGAGGGAATGCAAGCAGGGGGAGTGGGAGAGGGAGAAGCAGGCTTCCTGCTGAGCAGGGAGCCCGATGGGGTGCTTGATCCCAGGACCCCGGGATCATGACCGAAGATGAAGGTTCAGAGGCTTAAGGACTGAGCCACCCGCGTGCCCCTGTACATTAGTTCTTTATGAAATGGGCAGCATATTCAGGAAAGACCTCATACGAAGACTTCTTGGGCAAACATTTCCGTTATGAACCAAAATGCTGACCCCCAGATCGGAATATATTACTGAGTGTTCACTCTGCCCATTTCATAGACGAGCACCTGTATTTCTTGGTGAAGAGTTGGGAGGCTACAATGAACAGGGGTAACAGGCGTGGGAGATGTTAAGGCTGCGTATCCACCACTTATGGGTTGCTGAGACACTGCAGGGTGCCTACCCAATAACCAATTTCCTACCTTTCCATGCTGCCAGGGCCCAGATCCTGTTCTGGCGCCCACCCTGGCCCCACAGGGCCTGGTCAGCCCTGACCCAAGGCAGACAGGTGCCCCTGTTCCCTCGTGAGTCATTAGTTTAGGGGTGAGTGACCCAACCAATCAGGTATGTGTGTCAGTCTCCTGGGGGCCTCTGGGAAAGATGCTGGCTTTTGAGGAGGCCCTCTTTCTTCCCCTGGAAGTGGCAGTACCTGTACGAGCGCCCAGGCCCTCGGCAGCCATCTAGAGACCATGAGGACAAACAGGCCGGGAAATGCCAGGGATGGCAGAGGAGAGACAGACAAGGGAATGAGGCCCCTGAATGACCAATCTGGAACCAAACCACCCCCGAGTTTCTTGTAATCAGAAGTGCTAGGTCCACTCATTCTTTAAATTATTTTGAGGTGGCTACGGTTTACTTACAGCTTAATGCACCTGAACTGATACAATTCACCCAAATCTATACAGACTGGTCCCGAACAGGCAGATTTTCACATTTCATGATAACTTGGGCTCCCTTAAAAAGCAGAACCCTGGAAAGAAAGCAAACCCAAGTACAATGACACTGGCACGCTGAGATTTTAATGTTAAGCGAGGTCTCATTTTAAGCAACTAGGAAAGTTTTGTGGTATTTTTCAGATTTGGAGACTTAACTACTTTCGTTTACACCGTAAATCAAATACTCCAGCAATCCTTAAAAACTGTAATGAGCACAGTCAGCCAGAGGAGGTCAGCACCAAAGCAAATGGGCTTCAATGAAGCTGAAATGTTCCCACAGTTTGGACCCTGTGACAAAGGTAGCCCATGGAAAACTGCCAAAGCACTTGAAATATCCTCATCAGCTGGCCTTAGCCTTGGATGTAATCTAAAGTGGTTGATCTGCACTAACGCGGTTCAGCGAAGGACTTTATTTAAAGGACACACAGCTCTAACCTGGGGCCTTAAATTTCATGTATGCAATTCTCACTGAATTCAATACACTTTGGGGTTTTACAGCTGCTGGAAAGCTTATCAGGTGGCCAAGATACCTGCTAATAAGATTAAAAACCGAACTGGGAGTTGGCTAACATTTTGCATGGATTATCACATGCTCAAGAATCAGAATTTCAGTCTGGCCTCTGTTCAACCATGTATCCCTCCCATTAAGCCCCAACTCATCTTGATGACAGTTGGTGAACTCAAACACAGTACAATGCAGAGACCTTACACCGAACGCCAGGCCAGCATCTCGATGAGAAAGATAACAAGGCAAATGTTTAGCAAGAACGTCTCACAGCACAGCTGTGTCCAACAGCTGCTCTTTCTAGTACCCGTTCCCTGTGACCCTGGCCTTCACTTTGGTCTTGGCTCCCTGCGTGGCAGAGGAGAAACAGAGTAGTTACAGTAACAACGGCAACAAGGGAAACCCAGCCAGAATCTCACGAAGGTTTGGGAAACTCTATAAACTAGAATTAAGAGGAAAGAAAGAAGGAAGGAAGGAAGGCAGGGAGGCAGGCAGGCAGGCGGGCTCCAGAAAGCCCAAGCAAAGATGTGCAACACTGTTAGTCATTAAGGAGATTCCAGTCAAAACCACAATGAGACACCACTTCACACCCACTAGCAGGACTGCGATCAAAGAGACAGGCAGTAAGTTGAAAGTGTCAGCAAGGCTGTGGGGAAACTGGACCCTCATGCGGGGCTGGTGGGAATGAAAACTGGGCTAGGCACTTTGCAAATCGGCGTAGTAGCTCCTCGGAGTGGTAAGCACAGAGCTGCCATCGGACCCAGCATTTCACTCCCACGAGGAATGAAGATGTGTCCACATGAAAGCTCATAAAGCAATGTTCACTCCATCGTTAAATGGTTTCCAAAGTGGAAACCACCCAAATGTTCACCGACTGCTCGAAGGCTCAACAAAATGCTGTATATCCATACAACAGATTATCATGCAATGATAAAAAGGAACAAAGCACAGCCACATCCTATGACATGGGCGAACGTTGAGGACATGACACTCGGCAACAGAAGCTAGACACAAAAGGTCCCATAGTGTATGACTCCACATACGTGAAATGGCCAGAAAAAGCAAATCTTCAGGAACGTGATGGCTAGGAGGTGAGGTTTCTCTTCAGGGTGATGAAAGGGGGCTAAAATTAGGTTGCAGTGATGCTTATCCAACTCTGAGTACTCCAAAAACTACTGACCTGAACACCTTCAGTGGGCCAGTTGTGTAGGATGCGAACTGTATCTCAACAAAGCTGTTAGGAAACAAAGCAAGCAAGCAGGAAAGAGGCTGATGTATATTCTAAAAAGGCTGAGTCCAAGAAACTGGTCCTGGCTGAAAAACCAGGGCAATGATGGGCCAATTCACAGGCCACTGACGGTCTCAGTGATGGGCAAAGAACTTACCAATCCAGATGTAGGGCGGCATTCCTGGGCACGACCACAGCTCCCACCAGCAGACATCCTACTGAGGCCTGAGCCGGGCTTCTGCTCTGGGCTCCCGTGAGACCAGTCAGTCCTGCACCAACTTAATCACCACTTCTATTGGGTCACAAGGACACGGGCACCCAACAGGATGTTGGAAACAACACACCAATGACAGAATCGGGGAGTTGCTGAAGAAGTCAAAGACCACTTCTCTTTGACACTTAGCGACCCTGCTGGTCTACCGCATCAGAAACTGTCAAAATAAACAATCGGCACAAATTCACGATCATTCCAAACACGACCCACACCAAGGACCTCACTGCCAGAATTTTATGATGTTGCCCCCACAATAAAGAAAAAAGAGTCTTTACCTTTATACTAAATTCTCACATTTCAAGCAAAAGACAAGCGGGATCACCACGTGAGGCATATAATTATGAAGACTGAATGAATCAGTCACAACAGTTTTCCAGCTATAACAAATGCCACCGCTCACGTGAAAAAGTTAAGTTTATGGAGCAAAGATACAATTAACATGAAGAGGCAGTTTCCTCCACCGAAAAAAGATGAAACTATTGATTCCCCCAAAACAGTAAGAAAAAAGAGGTTAATGGTGCTCTACAGTTAGCAGAAAGAAAATGTATCTGCACTGTCTTTTGGGAGGGACACCCACTTGCTCAGAAGAGAGGCTGTCCAAAATTTACTATTTTTAAAGAGCCAAGGGCACATAAGGCAAAGACACATCTTAGGTTCTGTCCTCACTCATGGGAGCAGTAAGGTGGCACACTAGGTCCTCAGAGTTTCTGTAAAAGGCCTTTCAAGAGGGCAGATGGGGAGGGGCTTTAGGAGGTGGGGCCTCACACTAAGGAAAAAAGGGGCAAAGGGAGGAGGAAAGTGGATCCTGAGGCAGGCAAGGGTAGCTACACAGGAAGGGTTTTTTCGGGGAAGGGAGAGAAAAAGGAGTATGGACTACTGTTGATCTCTGCCTGGAGAAAAGAATGTCAAGTGTGTTCCTATTTGCGTGAGAGGGGTGAGGTGCAGAAAAGGGCCAGAGTAGGTAAAGCTGTCGCTCCAAAGCCACCAGGGGCTGGCACCAGTTATTTAGAAATCCAGGTCAAATTGAGGGGGGGCGGGGGGAGGTGTACATGGACAGCAAGGAAATACCGTGTGAGAGATAATACGGGGTGAGTTCGATTTCCCAGCACATGGCTATCAGAGACCAGGAGGAAGCCCTGGTTGTGTAGATAAAAGAACACAGAAAGAGGGTCCCCTGGAGCCGAGGAGGAGGAAGATGAAGGTATGGGTTGGGGAAGCAAGCCGGGGAGACTGGGAGGGGACTGGAGGTGGCCAAAGAATGGAGGCAGGGAGCATGAGAAGCCTAGAGCGGGAGGCCTGGGGCTAGGGGCAGCTGGGTGCCTGGGCCAGGAAGAGACTGGGACAGTTGTGGGGGGAGGGAGGCCAGGAGGCAAGATCCCCACAGACTTGGAGGAGCTCCACTCAGCAGCACCCAGGATGTGAGTGCCTGGTCTTGAGGGAGTAATTACCAGAGGCTAGGAATCAGTTGTGGGCTGGGGGGCGCTCAGGGCTCAGGGGCTAATGGAGGGAGTGTGCGCCAGGTCGCCAGGTCCGAGGGGACTAACTAGGCTCTCCCAAGGAAGAAATCCTGGGAGGAGGGCCCCAGGGTTTGAGGATCCCTGGAACTTAGGAAAGGGGAGGGGAGGAGGACTGTCTCAGGTCTGAGATAATTTGACATGGGCCCAGCCACGGGTAGGGTCCCCAGTCAGGAGAAACCAATGGAGGGCTCTTCAGCGTCTGAGAGGGACTGGAGGAGGGGGCGCTGATCTCCGGAGGAAAGGTCCTGGGGAGGAAGGACTCAGGTCTGAGGGTGGCGAGTCACGGGGCGGGGGGGGGGGGGCCCTTCCTGATCCCAGGCAGGCCGGTCACTGGCTTCGAGTCTGGGACAGTGTTCAGGGTCTGCCAGGAGCTGCTCCCGACAGGCTCCGGTGTGAGGGGCAGGTCAGGGCTGGGGCTTGGAGAGTGTGAGACACCAGCTGGGCAGGTCCCGGGGGGGTGAAGCGCCTGGTGCAGGAGGCCATGCGGGGAGGGCCTGGTCCGCGGCGGCGGGCTCGAGAAGCCGGGGGCGGACACTGCCCGTGAGCGCCGCGAGGAGGCCCGCGGGCCCGGCTCGGCGCTCCCCTGCAGCACCACCTCTACGTCCTACGAGTTCCCCTTGCTCTTCTGGCGGCCGCGGAACTGGAGCTGCTGTAGAGCAGGCTGGTGGCCACGCCGGGCTGCTGGGTGTTGATGGGCAGCGGCGGGATGAGCGAGGCCGCGAAAGCGGCCGAGGCACCGGCCGGCGGGTGGCGCGGGGCGGGGGGCGGGGGGGACTCAGTGTGGACCGGCATCGCGGGGTCTTCCGGAGCCAGGGCAGAGGGGGGGGGGAAGGAACGGCCGCCGCCACGCGGGAGCCGAGGCGGGTGGCAGGGAGGGAGGGGCCGGGGCGCGCACGCGCGGGGTTGGGCCGGAGGGGGGACCACCCGCTCGCTGCCTGCGGACCAAGCGCTCCAGCAGACACCGGGACCCGGGGACCTGCGAGCAGGGCCCCCCCCCCTTCCCCGCGTCCTGAGCTGAGTCCTCCTCCCCACTTGCCTTCGCACACACACCACCCTTTTGATTGGCTCAGGCGCACCGGGGGGGAGGGAACAGGCTCACGCGGCGCTTCCACCCATTAGCTGGCGGAGAACACACGTAGGGGGGTGCGCGAGAGGCCCTCTGGGACTTGTAGTCTTCTTCCCAAGGCACAGCATGGAGGGGGCGGGGCAAGGTGGGTTAGTGATACTGATTGACTGGGGGTGTGTGCAAGAGGCGAGCAGGAGCGACAGCTCGCGCTGGTGTCAGGCGGAAGATGGCGGTGTCCAGGGGAGGCAGAGGACTCTGGGGAGGTTGTGAGAGGTTTCCGTACAACCCCAGCCTGCGGCTTTGGGAATCCCTTCGTTCAGTTTCCTGCTCTCAGGTTTCCCGCCGGTTGTCCCCCAGGCTCTCGGGGGCGATGTGGAGGAGCTGCCTCCAGCTGCGGCGCCGGGAGCCTCCTCCTGAACCGGCCGGGGCTGCCCTCACCACCTCCGCCAGCCGGAGCCAAACCCACTGACCCCTGATCGGGCCTACGCGCCCCCAACAGGTGAGGGAGGCCAGGGCACGTTCTCTTTGGGCCAGGGCCCGAGGCGGGCTAAAGTGGGCTGAGGGATTAGGCTGTGTAGGGCGGGGTCACCGAGGCAGGGCTCAGGCCCCTGAGGTTACTCAGTTCACCGGGATCCTGCCAGGGATCGGGAAAGATAGCAGGCCAGGCAAGGGCACGCATCGCGTCACTGCGTGAGACAGTAGTTGCCATTTGGCACGTGCAGTTTTTCTCAAAGCTTATGGGTTTCTTTTCCAATAAGGAAAGCAAATAGCGTTCTTGTTCTCAGACAGGGTAATTTGGGTTCTTAGATCAGGACTACACCAAGGTCACAGAGCAGACTCACAGGTTTGTGGAGGGCATCGGTCAGCCTGACCTTTTTCTGTGTACCCAAGGCTGGGCATCCTGGAACCGGGGCATTCAGTGGGTCTTCAGTCTTCCATCCTGGACAGTTTCTCTGCAGGTTCCCTGGCCCTCGGTCCCACTGTCCTATCACAGTCCCTGGCATTTCTCCTAAGGAGTTGATCCTGGTGCCTCCTTTCTCTCCTGACTGATAAGGCCTAGATGAAAGTAGTAACACTTTCACTGATTCTGGGAAGAGGTTTTAGGGTAAGAGTGGGAATGACTCCCTTAAATGAGTGCAGAGTAGTAACACTCTTTAGTTAATTTTTCTGTGCTGAGAGCTGGAGGCATGGTGGTCTTCAAGGTAGGTGAGGTCCTACCTAATGAGCACTGTCATTATAGTCATTATAGCTCACTGCAGGTTATAATAGTCTGATTAAACAACAATGTATGATATGCTGTGATAAGGGAAATACAAAGAAACTGTGACAACATAAAGAAGCACCTACTCTCATCTTGGGGGTTTTGAGGGTCTGGAAAGGATCTTGGATGAAAGGACATTTCAGCTGAGTCTTTTTTTAAAAAACATTTTATTTATTTATTTGACAGAGACATAGCAAGAGAGGGAATGCAAGCAGGGCGTGTTCGAGAGGGAGAAGCCGGCTCCCTGCTGAGCAGGGAGCCCGATGCAGGACCTGACCCCAGGTCAGTTGGTGACCTGAGCCGAAGGCAGATGTTCAGTGGCTGAGCCACCCAGCCGCCCCTCAGCTGAGTCTTGACAGGTAAGTTGGAGTTCAGTGGAGAGGAGGAGGAAGAGTGTTGGGTGGACAGAACAAGTTCAGAGGTGACAGCAGGATGTGAGGGACCATGCTGTGACATTATTTACTTTAGAAAATCTAGAACTCTACAGATAGTTTGACATTGTGGCAGAAGTACAGACCTGGGGTCTAATGCTGGCTGGAGGTACAGCACGATCTTGGGCGCTGGACCGCTTCCTTTGGGCCTCATTTTCCTCTGTGAGTTGAAGAACCAGGTTGCCTATGAGGGTCCTGTTAAGTTTCATCATTTTATATACATGGGGGAGAGAGCTGGATGCAGCAAGGAGCTGGCATTTCCCCTATGGTGGTCCAAGTTGAAGGGCATGAAAGTGGGCCATGAAGAACCAGTAAAGAGGGAGAAGGAAGGGCACTTGTGACACTGTGAGTTATAAGAAGAAATATACAGTTGATGGGGCGCCTGAGTGGCTCAGTGGGTTAAAGCCTCTGCCTTCAGCTCAGGTCATGATCTCAGGGTCCTGGGATCGAGCCCCGCGTAGGGCTCTCTGCTTAGCGGGGACCCTGCTTCCTCCTCTGTCTCTCTCTGCCTTCCTCTCTGCCGACTTGTGATCTCTGTCAAATAAACAAATAAAATCTTAAAAAAAAAAAAAGAAATATACAGTTGACTCTTCAAACAACATGAGGGTTAGGAATACCACTACAACCCCCCACCATTGAAAAATCACATACAACTTTTGACTCCCCCAGAACTTAATTAGTAATAACCTGCTGTTGACCAGAAGTGTTACAGATAGCAGTCAAGTAACACACATTTTGTATGTTAGATGTTATAATACTATATATATAATATAAATATATTTTATATATATACTTTTGTTATATATTTATTATATGTATTATACATATAATATATATAATAATTCCTATTTATTTAGATTCTTAAAGTAAGCTAGATACAAGATCTTCTTATTTAGAAAATTAGAATGAATCATAAGGAAGAGATCAGGAGGAATAGAAAATAACATTTACTGTATTGTTAAAAAATCCAGGTATAAGTGGACCTGTCCAGTTCCAACCCACGTTGTTCAAGGGTCAATTGTCTCTTTTGGTCTCCCTTTAGTTCCTGAAACACATCTCTCTCTCTTTTTTTTTAAAGATTTTATTTATTTATTAGTCAGAGAGAGAGAGACAGTGTGCGCTTGTGCACACAAGCAGGCAGACTGGCAGACAGAGGCAGAGAGAAGCAGGCTCCCTGTTGAGCAAGGAGCCAGATGTGGGACTCGATCCCAGGACCCTGGGATCGTGACCTGAGTTGAAGGCAGCAGCTTAACTGACTGAGCCACCCAGGCATCCCCTGGCACACATCTCTTAAAACCCTTGTAATTTACAAGCAATAAGAGCTATGGAAGAGGTTTTTATTATAATATTTGGTCTTTTGTCCTAAAATTGCTCCAGAGATACAAAGTTGAAAGTGGTATCTTATTCATAAGCCTCTTTCAACCACACCTGAGGTTATGTAAATGAGGAGGCTTTTGGAAAGCATCTAAGGATGGGGCCTGGTTGCCAGGGGAACCAGCCACAAGATGAGAGGTTTGGTACTTTTAGGCCTACACCCGACCTCTGGGGAGGGGAGAAGGGCTGGAGAGGTTGACTTGATTGCTAGTGGCCTGTGATTTAATCAATCATGCCTATATAATGAAGCCTCCATAAAAATCCCTGAACTTCGGGGTTCAGAGAGCTTCAGGGGTGGTGGACACTCGGAGATGCTGGAAGAGTAGCATGCTTTTCTCAAAGCTTGCTATGTCTCTCAGAGAAGGCACGGAAGCTCCACACCCTTTCCCCTATACCTTGCCCTGCACATCTCTTCTGATCCTGAGTTATAATGAGCTGGTGATCTAGTAAGTTAAATATTTATCTGAGTTCTCTGAGCTGCTCTGACAAATTCATCAAACCTGAGGAGGGGTCCTGGGAGCCTCTGATTTATAGCCAGCAGTCGGAAGCATAGGAGACCACCTGGGCTTGTGGTTGGCATCTGAAGGGAGCAGAAAATGCAGTCTTGTGGGACTGAGCCCTTAACTTGTGGGACCTGATGCTATCTCCAGGCAGATAGTGTCAGAACTTCATTGAACTGTAGGACACCAGCTGTTGGGTGGCAAACCCCCCAGACGTTTGGAGCAGAGAGTGTCTCTGTGAATGCATAAAGGAAAATGAGAGTTTCCTTTACAACATCCCGGGAAGGTACAACACGGCCAAAGGGGACATGTGCAGAGTTCACTGAAATTGGCAGAGGCAGAGCGTTCATTTGGGTCAGTGGTGCCATTTCCCGTTACTGTGACACGCGATCTACCATCTCTGTTTCCTTTCTCCTGCAGACTTTACTAGTTTAGGCTCTTGGAAGTAGCCGGCACATGGGAGGTAGTTAAACATGAAAGAGAAGAGGAATGTAAGAATGAAGCCCAGCGGGAGAGAGGTACATGACCCAGGCCTGTGAGTGCACTGCAAAGACACTACCACTTTGAGATTCTGTGAGTCTTGGGAATGGTGGAGTATTAAACCCAAGTGGGGGCCTTCCCCATGAAGACTCCGGCAGGCAGCTTGAACGTGGCTCCTTAGGAACGGCCAGGCCAGTGAAGGTTGTCAGAAGAGGAGGGGTTTGGGAAAGGGTTGCTGGGGTGTTAGAGGAGATTTTGCAGCAAGGAGGCCTGTTTGAGTGGTGGCCCAGCTCTGTACCAGTTCTCAGAGATCCATCAGCTGGTTTAGAGGGGAGGGTGTTCTGGAGAGGCTGTATGTCTGACTGAGTACAACACCCGGTGAAGCCAAGGCTGGAAGTCTTGTCTCTTCTGTTGTCAAATTGTCACCTGGACAAGTCATTTGGCTTCTCACCGTCTCTACTGCCTCAGAGGCATTACTTGGCCTGTCTTCACAGAGTGATTGTGTTGGGTTGAGGGAGATTCTGTAGATAAAGCCCAGCCTGCCACCTGTTGTTCAAATAAAGTTTTATTGGAACACAGCCATGCCCATTCATTTTCATGTCATCTCAGGCTGCTTTAACTACTGAGTATAGTAGTTGCCACAGTAATGTTATGTTATGTTATGTATGTTATGTTATGGCCAGCCGAGCCTAAAATATTTACTCTGGCTCTTCATGGAAAAAGTTGGCCAACCCCTCCTCAGGATGGGTAGAGCAACTTGGAAAAAAAAACCTGTGTTTAGTTATTTAGCTCCTTTATATTAATTGCTGTGGCAGATGCATTTGCCCCAAAGAGTTTTTTAACAGCTTCATTGAGATTCAGTTCACTTATAGCTTACTCATTTAAAACGTATAATTCATTGGCTTTTAGTATATTCACAGAGTTGTACAACTGTCACCACAATTCTAGAACACTTTGATCACCCCAAAAGCACCCCTGTACCCTTTAGCTACCACTGTTACTCCCTGCAGGCCCTAGACAACCACTATTTTACATTCTGTCTCTATAGATTTCCCTAGTTCGGACGTTTCATAAATGGAATGTGGTCCTTTCTGGCTGCCTTTCTTACAATGATTCTGGTGAGGTTTATCCAGTTGTAGCATGTATCACTACTCCATTGTTTTTCATAGCTGAGTAATATGCCATCATATGGCCATATGACATCTTATTTATCCATTCATCCACTAATGAACATTTGGATTGATTCCCTCTTTTGGCTATTCTTTTTTTTTTTTTTTAAGATTTTGTTTATTTATTCGACAGACAGAGATCACAAGTAGGTGGGGGCAGGGGGGAGCAGGTTCCATGCTGAGCAAAAAAACCAATGTGGGGCTCGATCCCAGGACCCTGAGGTCATGACTCAAGCCAAAGGCAGAGGCTTTAATCCACTGTGCCACCCAGGCACCCCGAGCTTAGTATAATTTCTAGTTCAAATTTAATTTCTAAATCCATCTTTATTAAAATATCAAACAAACAGGGTAACACAAGAAGTTAAAATAGTACAGGTTCCTGGCTATGTTTTAACCTCTCGATACATATATATTTCTGCTGTTAAAGGCTCTAGACTCTGGCCCTCCCCACCCTCTCTAAAATAAATAAATAATCAATCAAATAAGTAAATAAATCTGAAGGAGCAAAAGAATAAGAAGAGGAAGAGGAAGAAGGAGGAAGAGGAGGAAGAGACTAGAGACGTAGATGGGGAGGAGGGGGGATGGCGAAAGTTTCTGTCGTGGGCAGAAGGCAGCATCCAGAGACTAACATCTATTTTGTTCAGCCAGTGGGATTTTTGTGTGTATTTACTGTCACAGATACAGTTAAGGTAACAACGATGAGGCTTACTTATTTGTCTAAAAAAGTAGTAGAAGTCACTGTGGCTGTTTCAAGTTTGGTTTTCAATTCTTGATGTTCAAAGGCCTTTTATCTGTAAAAAGAAACAATCTGTCCTGGAGAAAATTCATGACTGTATACTGTTTACTACATGCTTTGAGAATGCACACATAAAGGTTTTGTTTAAAAAAAAAAAATAGTAGGCCCAAAATGGAGTCATTTGTGCTAGACCCACCAAGACTTAATATCTTAAGCTAATTACTGTTTCAGCCTCCCTCAGAAATATAGTCTTAACTGGTCAGTGTGGAATTTTCTGGTCAGCACCAATGATGTAATTTGCCACATGGCTCCTTTCCCTCCTCCAAAAGAAAATGAAGTAATCCCCCTAATATGCCCTTTTATGCTCAGAAGGAAGGTGACTTCACCTGGAGCATATATATGACTTAGTTGACTTGGCTTTCAAAACCTTTCCCTATCTGTAGACTTTGGAATGCCTTTCTAGTGTTAGATAGGATGTTGGCTGATTCATGAATTTTGATAAAACCAATTAGATCTTTAAAACTGACTCATTTCAATGTTTGTTGCTTAGCAGTCTTGACATTTCTGGTTAATTCTGAATATTTGAAGAAAATTCTGCCATCTTCCTATGTTTTCCCACTTGAGATGGACTCAGTCTACTTATATTTTTATTAAGAGAATAAGAAGATTCAAAGATGGTTTTCAGAATTATAAGGGTCTTGCTTTCTTCTCTCATTTGGTCCCAGGAAATTTGAAATCTAAACGACTTTGAATAGGAGATCTCAAATTATTTTCTGGAGTCTCTGTCATTTTAAAAGTACATGTGGAAAAACCATCCCTGTGACTTTTAATTAATTTTTCATAAAAAGAAGCTACAAATAAAAGTATCAAAGATATCTTTTAATTATTTTTCTTTTAAATTTTTTTAAGATTTTATTTATTTATTTGACAGACAGTGATCACAAGTAGGCAGACAGGCAGTCAGAGAGAGAGGAGGAAGCAGGCTCCCTGCAGAGCAGAGAGCCCAATGTGGGGCTTGATCCCAGGACCCTGGGATCATGACCCAAGCTGAAGGCAGAGGCTTTTAACCCACTGAGCCACCCAGGCGCACTTCTAAATTTTTTTTTACTCTTTTAAATTCTTAAGAATTTTTAAGTTGGTAAGTTTTATGAGATAAGATTTTGGTATATAATACTATACAACTTTTCTAGTCTTTTTTTCTAACAAAATACTCACTTTGTTGAAAGAACTCATAGTTTTTTTCTTAGTTCAGTTGTTAAATTTTCAAAACAACATATATAATTAAAAATGCATGTTCTTGGACTAAAATGTCTGGAGAGTTAAGACAATATTTAAACTAATATTGTTGGCATATCCCTGTGTTTTAAATATCACTGATAACCAAATGAGATTATATTTATGTTTACAATATGTTGTAAGCATGCTACAAAAAGAAAGTTATTGAAAACTAAGAAAAATACATCAAGTTTATTCACTGATCTACGGGGTTTTTTTACATTCTTTAGGTTATTCCTTTGCTTTCTATTTCTCTGAAATAGAAATATAACAGAACTATTGGTTCTGTGTCTCATTTCAGGCACAAAACCTCTGTAATTTCCAATGAGGATAGCAATAAAGGTTTCTTTTGTTATGTTAATGAGGTGGCTTTTGGACCTCACCTAGGAACTGGGGCTGGTTGGCAGTGGGGTCAACTTGTGATTAGAGGCATGGACCCTTGAGCCCCACCAGCCAGATCTCTGCAGAAAGAAGACAGCTGGACATGACGATCAATGGGCAATAATAGTCAATTATGTAATCATTCATGCCTGTGAAATGAAACCTTCATAAAACAACATTTCTCATAACATCGTGCATTTGTAAACCAGGCTTTGATTTTAGACTCTCTGTTTTAGCCAAACTAGCAAAAAGTGCGAGATTTTTGTTTTGTTTTTGTACATTCTCATATTTGGAATCAAAAGGGTTCTGTGCCCAATTCCACCACGGGTGTGGGAGGGGGTGTTCCACTCACCAACAATTCTCTGACACCAGCTAGGTGTGCTACAATGTAACTCAAATCTGACACTATCTATGTGGACGTAGATACCTGGAGATAGCAGGGGCTCAGTCCCACAAAACTGTCCCCCCAACCTCTGCCCCACCACACACATATCACACACTTCAGACAAGAATCACAAATCCGGGTTGTCACCTGTGCCTCCGACCAAACTATTCTAGGAATTATAGCCATTCCTGTTACGGCTACCACTGTGGGAATGGCCTTGCATCAGGCCGTACAAACCACCCAATTTGTGCAAAAATGGCACGAGAATGCTAGCAAGGCTTGGCATCCACAAACAGTCCTAGATCAAAGATTTCATGAAAGAGTCTCTGATTTAGAAGAAGCCGTAACATATATAGGAGAGAAGATCTTCCAAATATAAGGCTTCACCTTCTGTGTGATCAGAATGTTTCTTCCTTCTGTGTTACTCCCTAAACCTATAATGAATGAGAAATACCGTGGAACAAGATTTCGCCATATTACTAGTCATTATGCTGGTAATTTAACTGTGGATATTAAACAGCTTCAAGATACTATTCAGGGCATTCCTCGCTATCCTTACAATCAGTTCCAAGAGTGAGTTTCGCCCAAAGGATTAATGATATTCTGTCTGATGTAAACCCCTTTGCTTGCATCCAAAAACTGGTCTTGGCATTATAGGTGGAATGATGACACTTTTTATTGCTATAATCTTTTTATGCTTAGTCCTCAGATGCTCACGAAAATCTTTCTGACGACAAATGGTTCGAGAACTTGCAAAACGGATTTTGCTGCTTCTGCATTAACAAAAAGGGGGAAACGTAACAATCCCTCAGAATGACAGACTGCTTAAAATATCACTAATGAGAAATTGTACTGGTCACGCAAGCATGCTTGACAATGACCTTGAGAAAACGGGTACTAGCAGCAGGCCTCCGGAGGAGAGGAGGATACACGTCCTTGAAGCCCAGCAGCTGGGGATGCCCTGGTCACTGACCCCTGCCAGGGTCATTAAAGCCTGCTGTTAGAATAATCCCTTTATGTGCGCTTGCTCAACTATCAATTCCACGCTGCTGGGCCAGGCACACCCTCCTCTGTTTACCTACAAGACTATGGCCGACATAGGACTCCCATTCCCTCTGGTTGACCTACAAGACCCCTGACTAATGTATAACTTTCTCCTTTGTTGGTTGTTATCAGATATCTAAAAAATACGGGACTGAGGAGTTTTTCGGGGTGACAGCCCTTTCAGCTGTCATCCTTGCGCCTTCCCTCTCACAGATGAGTTGTTTGCACCTCATTCTTCTCCCCAGGGCCATCAGGAAGCAGCACCCCAAATGCCTGGTAGAGGGAAGAGATGCACTGAGGGAGGCTGGTGCTTGTGTGAAGTAGGATGTCACTCAGCGTTCAGGGAGCTGCCGCACCCTCAAGGCAAAGCTGTCCTCCTTTGCTCTGAGCCACAGTCTTTGATGCTAGACCCATACTCTAGGCCAGGAGTGTCTTTACATTGCCCCAGGGTTGTGAAGCAAAAAGATTCCGTGGGGTCCCCAGTGGGAGAGAAGCAGCGCTTCCAATCGGCAAGGGTGAGTCTCCCCATTTTGCCCTCCCCAGGCCGGTGTTCTCCCAGGCCCATCCCCAAAACTGAAAATCTACTCTCACTCTTCAAGGGTCCATCCTTCTAGCCCTACCCACTCTGCTGGGGCATGGGATCCTGGAAACGATGGCGTCTGGCTTCCCATTCTAGCACCCAACTCCCATTCGAGTCCCAACTTTTGCACACTTGACCCACAAAGGAGACTCAGGACAGCTATGCAAAGAAACTAGAACAAGGCTTTAATTAGTGAAGTAGACACTCCCTAAAGGTTCTGGGAAGAACATGGGGAGAGGGGAGGGGAAACCTGTGGGCAGCGGCAGGAGTCCCGGGTGCTGTGGGACTGGAGGCCTAAGGGACACGGATCTCCGTGTATTGTCCCAAGGCCCGTGGACCCTGGGATCACGGACAAGGGCTCAAGCCCCCACCTTCCTTCAAAATGGTGGGTCAGGGATTGGGAAGTTTCCCCAATGTTGGCTGGCTGGCTGGGAGCCTGGTTTTGCTCTAGGCCCGCCAAGGTCGGGGCTCGATTTGTGTCTCCCATTGCACACTCTTCTGGCACCGGTGTCACCTGGGAGGAAGTGCAACACCGGCTGCTTCTCCCCGAAGCGATTGGCTCAGCCGAGCCTCTGCCTCTTGGGCCCCCAGGGAGTGGGCTCTGATGTGGAGGAAGATGGCTTGTTCCATGGCGCGGCGCTTTTGCGTCTCATCAAGGGCTGGGCAACGGATGAGGGGGTCTTGGTGGCAAGGCTGCTCTGGACCGTGCTGATCAGCGAGGTGGGGCTGCTAGGAAGAGAGGCCAGGACACCCCCGCCCCCGCCGGCGACCTTGCTGGCAGTGCTGCAGCCATCTGAGCTGGACCTCTGCTTGGTCAGGTGCCTGGGGATGTGACTGGAGGGAGGGGCCCTCGGGGCTCCCGACACAGCGTGGTTCGTTGTGCTGACTCCAGCGGTCCCTGACAGGGTGCTCTGGCGTGGGCGGCCCCCTGTGTTTGGGCCCTGGCTTGCCCTAGAGCCCTGCAGGCCACTTGGGGCCCTGCTCGTTCCTGCTGTGATGCTGAGAGCCCCAAAGCTGGAGCACAGATCTCCAACATCATCTCCTCTCCGCAAACCTGGGGGTGCAGCTGAAAGCCCCATGCTGATGGGGGCCGGCATTGTGCTGCCAGCTGGGGGGCGGGGCTGCTGGCTGTTGGGCCCAGCATAGGACACGGCACCGGGCACCTTGGGGGCAGCTGCCAAGCCAGGGGCAGCGGCTGTGCCAGGGGCGAATACAGCAGTGGAGGTAACTGAACCTGGCTGGGCACTGGCACGGGTGCCCCGGGAGGCAGATGCGGGTAAGGGAACCACATAACCCGCCTGGGGGCCGCTGCCCAAGGATAGCTGGGCTAGAGCTGTGCTCAGGGCCTGGAGTGGGTCTGGAGCCTGAGCTGCCGGCTGTCCATGCTGGGGAGAGCTGTGAAGGGTGCCGGCTCCGGGCCACTGCCCACCAACAGCCCCGAATGGGGCCTGGGCAGTGGGTCCCGGGTTACCACTACTCCCGGGCAGTGCAGGCAGGCCTGGGGGGACTGTGACTGAGGCCCTGCGCTTTCTGGAGAACATGGAGAGGGCCTGGGTAGGTGGCAAGGAGCTCCCACTGCAGCCAGGGTGAGACCCCAAGAGGAGAGGCTGCGAAGGTGGGGAGCAGCCCATGGGGGTGACCTGGGTGTCAGAGGCTGGCAGGGGAGCAGCCACTGCAGCAGACGGGGCCAAGGCACTGGATGGCGCACTTGGGCCACAGCTGCAGGTGGCCTCTGTGTCCCCTCGGAGAGCATCTTGGATGCGCTGGAGAGCAGCTCTCTTTTCCTGGTCCAGGTCCTCAGCGGTCACTCGAAACCCCGGATCAGGGGGTGAAGGCAGCCTCAGAGGCTCCCCTCGCCTGTGTGGCAGCAGACAAACCCTGCGTTTTCGGGGCCTGGAACAGTCAGCTGGGGACGAGCAGTTCCTCTGCGTTGCCTTCTGCCCGGTGGTGGTATCGGCATCCTTTCCCAGCTGGTTCTTCTTCTGAGAAAGTGCAGGCACTCCGGCGGGACACAAGGGGCTCTCTTGGCTGACTTTTTTGGGGGACCTTGGGGGCCGCGAGGCCTGAGTTGTGGCGGGACACAAGGGGCTCTCTTGGCTGACTTTTTTGGGGGATCTCGTGGGCCGCGAGGCCTGACTTGTGGCCAGACCCCTCCTCCTCTGCACCGGGTGGCAGTCCCTGGTGGAACTATAGGAACTGGTGATGGCATTTCGAGT
Organism: Martes martes; assembly: GCF_963455335.1. Classification (NCBI taxonomy): domain Eukaryota; kingdom Metazoa; phylum Chordata; class Mammalia; order Carnivora; family Mustelidae; genus Martes; species Martes martes. Next base: position 18,479,473 of record NC_137904.1, on the reverse strand, counting down.
GGGGCAGGAGCTCCGATGGGAGCTGGGGGACTTCCCATTGTATGGGTCTTCCGAGCTCTCTTGCCGGGGGACAGCTGTCTGCAGAGGCCCAGGCCTGGGCACAAAGGAAGAGAGGCCTCCCTGGACCCCCGGCGGCCTAAATGCCCCCTGTGGGGCCCCAGTGCCTTTAGGGTCCTTTCTGTGAGTCTCTTGCCCCTCTGAATGTGCAAGGTTTTCCTCTACCTGTGCCGTGCCTTTGCTGCTCCCTCTGGGGTCTCTGCACACCCTCTCCCCCGTGGGGACATCATGGACACTTCTGGGTTCTGAGGGCAGCAGCCCGGTGATGATCTGCTTCTGCAGCACACAGGGGGTGGCCGTGTCCACGACGGAGTCGCAGTGGCGGTGGCAGGACACCTGTGATCGAGGAGCCGAGAGCATTGCCTTCACCCGGCAGCCCCACCTGCAGAAAGAGGCGAGGAGCCCCAGAAGAAAGTGCCAGGTCTCCAGGATCAAGGAGTACCTTCTGCAACCTGCTAGGACCGAGCGCGGTTGACACCTCGCAGGGTACTTGGAGGACCGCCTGCGAGTGGACCCCGGGGCGTGGACCGCCAGACGAGCCCTGGGCGCCAAGAGTAGTCTGCGGCCACAGTGAGCAGGGTGGGAGCGGACCAGCCCTCCTGGCAGGTGCGGACCCCGCAGAGCTGGGGGCTGGGGGGAGGGGCACGTCCTGCTCAAGGAGGTGCCCATAGAGCAGTCGGGTAAGGCCAGATGCTGAGGATAGCGAACTAGGCTCGCAGCGCTCTCCTTCAGCTGCCAAGTCGCGGCAGAAGGCCTAGAGCACAATGCGGGGCCTGTTGCCAGGACACAGCTTTGGAACCTGGAACCTGAGGAATGAGCACGTGTGCAGGAACCCCTGTGCTCGTGCACATCTTCTGTTGGGCCACCGCCCAGTGCATGAATCAGGCCTGCAGGAAGGGTCGACTCTCTCGTTCCCCACCCTCGGGGGGTTCACAGATCTCTCGGGCTTGAAGGCTGAACTGAGGAAGAGGAATGGGGGTGCAGAGGGTGCCAGCCATTTCCCCGGGTGGGAACAAGGGAGACTTCACTTTTCACTGTACATCCTCTAGACCATATTTTGTTTTTAAGCTTTTAATTTTAAAATTAAATGTTAATTTTAAATTAAAATTTAAATGTGGGTCTCCATTGTCCCATCAAGTCATTTCTCAAGGCATTGAGCCCAATGTGGGGCTCAGACTTACAACTCTAAGACCCGGTCACAGGTTCCTCTGCCGAGCCAGCCAGGCGCCCCTAGACTATAAACTTTCATGAGGGAAACATTTTTTTGAAAACACTCTTTCTTCCTATCTTGTCTCCCGGCTACCCTGATCACAGGAGGCCCCATGGAGCCCAGCAGCACAATAGGAAATGTTGTGTCAGGTGTGGACCTCAAAGCTAACTATGCAGTCATTCCTTCCATCATTTCCCAAAAGTTCCATTCATTTCTGTGCAAACTTGGAATTCTCCTGAAGACAGGCAAGCATTCTCCTAGAGCAGTAGGATGTATGTCTCTTGCGTTTCAGAAATCCCCCAGTGTCCCTGCCTTCCAACGGGGCTTCAGGGTTGCCATGAGCCCACCCTCCCAAGGCAGGGGGTATCCTTGCACGGACTCCCCAGCTGAGGCTGGTCACAGCAGGACGGAACCTGCCCAGCTGCTGAGGTCCACCTGTGGCAGCTGTGCCCTTGGCCTGAGGCTCCTCTGCGGGCCACTTGCTGTCCACGCCTAGAGCGGTCCTGCCGGAGGACTGGAAACTCATCCATCATCTGTGGATACTTTGTTAGGGTCCTTGCAAAGTGATAGCTCAGATCCCTTGTGCGAGCAGGGGAATCTACACAGTTCCTGGTACTGAAACCTAGGATTTTCCTTACCAATATTTCAGTACTTCTGAAACCTCACAGAAGTGGAGAAGGCAGGATCTGGAAGTCTAAACATACACAGCACGCCTCCTATGATACAGACCAACAGAGATTACTGCTCATGTCCACTGAAAGTTGTGCAGGTAGTTAAAAGCTAGAAAAGGCAGACACAAAGCAATTTTATATCAGTAATAGAGGACATGTGTATCGTTTGATATATTAGACAGCACAGTGCAGAGTAATGAGGAAATGAGCTGTTGCTACATTTCACAAATATGACCTTGAGTGAACAAGCCAGAAATGAAAAAGGACCTAACGTGTTTCTGCATCACTGTTGCAGCTTTGCACTGTTTGTTTCCTAACTTTGCATTCATCGACATTCCGGCACAATAGCAAATAACATTGGTGGAAACAGACGTTATTGCCCCTTAGCTAATTTTAAAGGAAACACTTCTTTGTAATTTCTCCATTTAAAGAGACACGTGCTCCTGGGGGCTCAGTCTTTTAAACACCTGACTTAGGCTCAGATCATGATCTCAGTGTCCTGGGCTCGAGCCCCAGTGATCAGGTTCCCTGCTTGGCGGGGAGTATGCCTCTCTGTCTCCCTGTAGCCCTCCCCCCTTCTCATGCGTGCTCTCTCAATCTTTCTCTCTCCAATAAATAAAATCTTAAAAAAATAAATAAATAAAAGAAAGAGAAACACGAATGACCTTTTTCCTATGGGTCAGTCTATTCCTTCCTATTCAGGAGTCTTAAAATTTTTAAGATGTGTTCATAACTATCTCACATTACATTTGAGATGGCAGCTCTCTTTTTGCACATTAAATGCTAATTAATACATGTCCAGTTGTTGCCCGCAGTTGGGTGAAGAAGCCATGTTCCTGGTGGCAATTGTCAATTGTGATAACTAGTTGAGACATACTTTGATCACTTCCCTTTCAAGTATCATTCTCTCTGAACACTACATGTATTTTTGTGAATGCAGAATTTAGTAAATAATGCAATATACATGGAGAAAATAAGCTTAAATTTGGTCATTTTAGTAAGATATTCCTTCTGTATTCTTATTTATATGATTCAATCTGACTCCACTGGATCTTTAGTAAAATTAATTTTGAGTGAGTTTTGGTTATTTTTCCACCCTGGTTTGAATAACTTAGCCATGTCCTCTGATATCTCATTGTTGAGAAATATCATGGTAAAAACAAAAGGCTTGGTGTGTTCCTTAAAGATGTGTGGACCTGCTGCAGGTCCTGGAGTTAGGTCAGTCAAGCAAATGCACAAGAACCAAAGAGGCAGGAAAGCCTGCAGCGGCTTTCCAGTCCCAGATCAAGGAACACAGTCTAGTGACTAGTGTTTTGCTGCCCTCTTCTGGTTCGCGTTGGAAGCCCTTGTTTAGACACATTCCAAGAACGTGGCTTTAGGATACAATTTTTGTCAAAATCTCCCATCCCACAAAATCAGCAAAAATAAAATAAATAAAAATATGAAACGTTTGATGTATATGCACTTCGTCAAATATTCAAAAAGCAGAAAGTATTCTGATCCCATAGAAGATTTCAGATCTACACTGTTCTGCTCTTCCTGCCGTTTGAACTTGATCAAAACTCTGCAACATTTCACCCAGAAGGTAAGATTCTCAATGAATAGCGGTGTTCAGTAGTGACTCCTCTTGGGGGAGCAGCTTCCCCTGGCCATTTGCTGAACAGATCGCTTCAGTGGCAAGCCCTCCTAGTCGCAAAGGCAGAAAGCACGCAACGTGGGGCGTGTCCAAACACAATTCAAGCTGACAAAGTCTTCATATTCCAAATGCTTGTTACATGATCTTGTCTGGGAAGGCACAGAGATTTTCAGCCCCGAAACCAGAGAATGTCTACCTGGTTCAGGCAAAAGCACACGCACAGAGGGGACACACACAAGAACAGACAAAGAGAAACAGCCAGGATGACACAGAAGCTGCTGGACCAGGCAGCCCACACTGTCCCAGAACACACGCATGGCCCGAATAGTTACTTGTTTCCACCTGAACAATCAAAGTGGCATTGACTCTGTGTTGCCTTCCCTCTCCCTCTCTCTCTCTCTGTCTCTCTCTCGGCAGGATATTCTCCTGCACTGGGCATTTCCCCATTGGGTGAGGGGGACTCTATGTAGATGTGAGGACCCAGAGCACGCTCTCGTTGTCCAGTCACCACCAAAGCAGAGAGTGGAGAGAACAGAGTGGATACAGAGCTGCTGAGAGACGCCCAGGCCTATGACCCAAGCCCTGATCTGTTGTTTAAATGCACATTCTTATTTCCCGTCTGTAAGAGTGCACCCAGCTCTTTTCTGGTCCATCTCCCCAAAGCCCACGAGTACAGACATAGGGATTATCACCCTTGAGCCATTTCAGCCAAGAGCCAATCAACACCTTCTAGTACTTGTCGAGAGGACCAGGAGGGGAGTCATTACTATGACAAGGTCACTTTCTCTAACTCAAGGATAAAGTTTAAGAAGCAGAAATCAAAATGTCCTTTAAGTCAGAAGTCCTGCCAGTTAAATTGTTCAATAATTATGCATTTTAATGGAAATACAGTCAATAGAAACCTCAATTCATAATCCATGCCCATTTTCTTCCTTCTATGAGGCTTGAAGTGTATGCTTTTCCTGTCATCACCCGAGGGGCTGGAAATTGTCCTGTGTTTTCAGAATCCAGTTCTGTTCTGTTGTAAATAAAACCGCACTGATGTCTGCACTCCCCCGCGCTCCAAGGCACCTGGAACTTGACAGTTTCATCGACTCAGGGAAGCGGAGGGGCTCAGGTCCTTAGTGGGGTGCAACCCCCACCAGGGGTGGCCACTGGTAGAGGGACACTTCCTTCTGGGACCCGGTCCTGCCGGCACTTTTGAGGACACAGCAGACAGAACCCAGACGTGTGGGGCAAACGGACGCCCCGTGGTGTGTCTGCACGTGGACCACAGCTGCAGGTTCCTCCACGGGGATCCAGCGTGGGCACGTGGATTTCTGAGGGAAGGGAAAGTCTGCACCGAGGGATCCTGTTTCCAGTACGTTCTAGGGTAGCTGGACGACCACGGAGCACAAGTCGGAGCCTCGGCTGACCGTGGGAGGAAAGGGGACCCAGTGATTCCCACGGGCAGAACCCGAGGGCTCAGCAAAGGGATGGGGTCTCGTGGGGGTGGGAAGGGTGTGGTGGTGTGAACCGGGGTGGCTAGTGAAGGCCTCTCAGGGAAAGGGGCTTGAATAAGTGGGGGAGGTCTGGGGGCAGGACATTCCAGGCAGAGAGAACAGCAGGTGCAAAGGTCCTGAGCTCTGCATGTGCCAGTGGTGCATGGCCAAGGACCGTAAGGACCCCAGTGTAGAAGGTCACCACAACTGCCCGAACAAAGTGCCACAGATAGGGGGCTCGCACTTCTCAGGGCTCTGGAAACCAGAAGGCCAAGGTGGGGTGTCGTTGGGCTGGTTACTTCTCAGGACTCGTGGGCTCACAGACGGGCGTCTCGTGACTTTGTGTTCATAGGGTCGTCTGCATGTGTGTGTCCGAATCTCTTTTTATGACCACACTAGTCGGATTGGCTCACACCCGCCATGGCCCCATTTTAACTGAATTACATCTTTAGAGACCCCGTCTCCGAGTATACCTGCATCCTGATGTGGGGGTTGGACATGGGCTTGGGACAGAGGCCGTGTGGTACAGGGAGATGGCTGGGGGCTCCGCCGGTGCTGCTTCATGGCCTGGTCCAGGCCCCAGCCCTACATGCCAATGCGGGCCCCGCTGCGGAGCCCGAGGGTGGGCTGGTCGGGGGCTGGGCTGCTGTGGCCATGGGCGGGTCTGACAGGTGCAGTGGGGGTGGGACTTCCGACCTTCCAGGCATGGGGACCTTGGAGAGGAGCCTACGGGCAGAGCGTCAAACCCTCAGGTCCCCCAAGCATGGGGGGGCAGTGGAGTCCTAAGAGATGAGAAGGGGCTCGCAGACAGGGAAACTGAGGCACGGAGGTGTCAGGGTCAGTGTGGGGATCTGATGGGCTACATGCCTGCTTCTTCCTCCATGGTCCCTATGTCCAGGAAGCCCAGACACCCTGAGCTACTACCTCCCCCGTCCTCCATCCTCCGAAAATCCCTGTCTCGAGCCTTGTCCAGAAAAAGCATGGAGACCAGGGCTCTGGTCCCAGGGGAGAAGACAAGCTGGTGAGGAGGCCAGAGGGAAGCCGGGTCCTCCTCCTCTCCCAAGCCAGCAGCCGAAGGACTTGTCCGTTTTATAGAGACTAGCATTCTGGATGGGGCTCCCGGGCTGTTTTAGGGCTTTTCCCGCATGGGGGGGGGGCTCGGTGCTGTAGCAGCGATGGGCATGGGTGGTGGGGGTTCACAGGGGTGTGTGGTGGGGGTGCATGGGGGTACGTGATGAATACACACAGGGGTGTGTGGTGGTTGGGTGCACAGGGGTGCATGGTGGGGGTGTACAGTGTCAGAACAGCACAGGGTCTAGGCTTCTGTCCCCAAGCGGCAGCTCAGCCCTCAGAGGTACCGGGCTGGGACCCCGGGAGCTCCCGGCAGGGGTGCAGCTGCCCATGGGCGTCCAGGAGGAGGAGGGAGGTGGGGAGAGGCTCTGGTGGGGGTGCACAGCACTGGGGGGCACAGGCCTGAACACAGGAGCCCCCCCCCTGCCACAGGCTCTTCATCACCCCCCTCCCAACCACCATGGCTGGGACTGGCCCAGCGACTTTCTAAGCACGGAAATCCTCACTTTGCCAAGCCACGCTCAGAAAACGCTTTTGATTTTTCTTTTCTTTATTTATACGAGATTTTTGCTGTAGCAAAAAATAGAAAGATCCGTGTGGCACTGCCTTGGCCTCCCGCCTCCCTCCCTGCCACCTCCCTCCCTGCATTTCCATTGGCAAGAGGTAGGGGCAGGCAGGGATGATGGGGCTGGGTACCCTGAAACACCCACACATGTCGTGCCCCGTCCTGGGCTGCCCTTATAAAGGACATGCGAAGTGGATTTGATTGCCCATGTTCGGTGGTGAAGGGCAGAGAGGCTCAGCACCTTGCCCGAGGTCACCCAGCACCCAGCGGTCTCCTCTGTGGGGTCAGAGGGAGCAGGGAACGAACCCCACAGAGGCGACCAGGGAGGCCAGGAGACGGCTTCACCATGAGGTGTTGCCCTGCCCCTAATCCTGGCAGGGCCGGCAGGGACTTCGGGAATGTCCTGGCCTGCACCCCTGCCCCCCGCAGCTGGGTTGGGCTGGTCTCCTCCCCAGGGAGCCCCAGCAGGAACGCCAGAGGTCCCTTCGGGCTCACGGCCAGTGGGCCCACAACGCAGTACGTGTGCTCACCTGTCCCATCCTGACCCTTGCACACACTGGCTCCTGCAGACGCCCCTGTCCCAGGTGCCTGGTCCTCCCTGTGCTCCCTCCGGCCCCCCAGTGTTAGCCCCGGGCCTGGCTCACACTGACTGTTGTCGGGTCTCCGACCCGCTCTGAGCTCCTGGGGGCAGAAGTCACGTCCCGTGTGCTGTGCCTCCCCTGGGCTGGCACGGGAAGGATGGGCACCATCCATGCTGACAGGAGCCAGGAGGACTGGCCCCAGTGGGCACCCCACATGCTTCTCCCTCCTCGCTCCCCAGCAGGAGTTCCCCCTGGCCATCCTGCGGGGCTGGGAGTGCTACTGTGCTTACCCCACGCCTCAGTTCAGCCTCCGGGACGTGGTGGACAGTGCGCTGTGTGGCCAGGAACCCAAGGCACAGAGGCTAGCCGAGTACTGCGAGGTCTACCAGACGCCCGTGCAGGGTGAGTTCGGTGCCTGGGGCATGAGGCGTGCGGGGCCCTCCCCGCCATGTCTGCCACGTGTGCTCTCCGGGCATTTGGAGAGACCAGTGTGGCCGTGTGCGGCCTCGGGTGGGGAGGGGAGGCCACCATCGTCCCTGGAGGCTGGACACGGGACACACCTGGCCTTTCCCTGAGTCTGGGGATGGAGGTGCTTTGAGGAACAGCAGGACACCCGCAAGGTGGGGACCCACAACCCTCGGGCAGAATCTGGAATATTCTGTGCTGTTTGGGGAGCCAGGGCTTGCTGCCCAGGCCGTGGGAGGCCTCGTCATCCCCAGAGCTCTCTCTGGGCACAGGCCTGTGCAGCCAACCCCTCCCCCTGGGCCTGCCTCTGTTCCCCATCGGTGAAGCAGGAGACTGGGGGCGGTGGGTCCGGGTGGGGCGGTCGGTGGTCAGCCTCTGGCCTTTCAGACACTCACTGCACGGATCCGTGGTTCCTGTCCACCAAGGCCAGGGTGTTTGTGGCTCTGTCGAGCTTCCCGGGAGCCGGGAACACGTGGGCGCTGCACCTCATTGAGCACACCACCGCTTCTACACGGGGAGCTTCTACTTCCACGGGACCCTGTGCAACAAGGGTGAGTGAGGGCCACAGGGCCTGGAGTCCCGGGGGAACCAGCATTGCAAACACATTCCCAGCCGTGTGGCCAGCCCAGGACTCGGGACATCCCTTCTGGTGGCTTGTGCTCCCATGCTATGAGCACTTTCTGAATTTCCCTTTGTTGTCAGAACCCGCAGTAATTCTGTGAGATGTCACTGGCTCGTTTGTCTGATTTTCTGTGAGGCCAGAAGGAGCTCCGAAAAACGCTGTGTTTTTGAAGATAGGTGCAAAACCCCCCGGAATTGTGTGGCCCCTAGTCTCCCCCTGCAGAAGCGAGAGGCCTCCCTGTGCTGAGTAGGACCGAGAACCCCAGCCAAGCGAGGGGCTGTCGGTCTGCCATCAGATGTCACCCCCGTGCGTCCAGATTCCTGACCGGACTATGGTTTAGGAAGAGAAACTCAGGTCCACAGGGTCCTGAGCTTGGTGGGGGGCTCTGGTCTGCTGGGAGAAGCCAAGAAAGCTGGTGGCTCATCCTTATGCCCTGTGTGTTACTGGCACCCCCAGGGGGGTGGCCGGATGACGTGTTCCAGGGTCCTGCCTGCTGTGGCCTGGCACCCGTGGAGTCCCATGGCACGGGCTGCTGGCCACCTGCTGTCTAGAGGACCGTAGCCGTCTGCACAGCTGGTGGTCTTGGTCTGCAAGTGGCCCGGGGGCCCAGTGGCTGGAGTGGCCACGTGTGACGGCCCTGGAGGTTCCCCCTGTGAGGCTTATGGGACTGGCTCGGGGTGGTTGCTGGCCTCTGCACCGACCCCCTAGTGACAGGCAAGGGCACTCGGTCTGTCCTGGGCGGCTGTGGCCCATGGGACACAGAGTGGCCACTGTGGGGACAGCCCGCAGCGCACCCGATCCCGATCCTGATCCTGTGTTTACACCCATGATCTGGCTCCTCCTTCCCTCTTCCCCCGCGCTGGGCAGTAGGAGCCCCGGCGAAGGCTGACGGTTTTTAAGCCTGGGGCAGAGATCTGTTTGAACTGTGTTGGGTTCCAGGAGCAAACCTGACTCAGAGGAGCCTTGTTCCCCAGCATCAAAGAACCTGGCCCTGCCTGCAGCACCTTTGCGTGCCACCCTACCCCCCACACACACTCACGAAGTAGGTGGTGTTGGGGCTCGTTGCTGTCCCTTAAGAGCCCAGGAGACAACTCAAGCTCGTTTATGGAGCATGGGTCCCTGGCTGGCGGACCCCGGATCTGTTGGGAAGTGGCCAGAGTCTAGGTTCTGGGGCATCCCTCCAGGGGTCCTTCTGTGACATCTGGCTGCACCCCTTGACCGGCCCCCTACTCCTAGTTCCTGGGAGGCCCTGTGCTCCGTGGGACCGCACATGGAGCCCCTCCATCCCCAGCATAAAGGCCACCGCTGAATGAGCCCACAGCATCTTGCTGACCCACATGTGACTGTTACAGGTGGGGAGGGCTGGGACCTCGCCACAGGACCCCGGGGCCCACTGCCGGGCCGGGGCTGGAAGACCGGCATCACAGGGACACCTGCACCAGGTGTCCAGAGCCCCGTGCTGCCCTGTGATCCTGGCAGATGTCCTGCCCACTCTGAGCCACGCCTGCGGCCACGACTCCCTCTCAGGTTGTCGATGACGCTCGCGGGAAATCACCGTGCAGACGCCCACACACACATGTCTACAGGGTCTAGAGGGGTGTCAGGCCCCTGCTGCCAGACTTGTGGGGTCTCCTGGAGGTACGCTCAGCTCTGCCTGCTGCCACGACGGGGTCCATCACTGTCCTCAGCAGCCCCTGTCTCCCCCGCAGGGTTCAAGGGCGAGAAGGACCACTGGCGCAGCCGGCACACCATCTGCATGAAGACCCACGAGAGCGGCTGCAGGGAGATCCAGATGTTCGACTCGGCCATCCTGCTGATCCAGAACCCGTACAGGTCCCTTGTGGCTGAGTTCAATGGCAAGTGTGCCGGGCACCTGGGCTACGCGGCCAACCGAAACTGGAAGAGCAAAGGTAGGAAGAAGGGCGTGGGGGAGGCCAGGCAGCTCTTCTCCTGTGCAGACACCCGTCTCCGGCCCTGTCCGGGCTCAGCTGCTCCCCTGCAGTGTGGCCGGGACACGGGTCCGGGGGGCCAGTTTTGGGACACTGAGCGATCATAGGGCAACAGGGCTGTTGGGCAGGCAGGCCCGCCCCCGCAGACCCTGCCCCGGCAGACGTCCCCATCGCCTCCAGCCCATCCTGCCCCTTGCTGGCACCACAGGTGCAGGAGGCTGAGCTCTGGTCCCTCCTCGGCTCCCAGGGGCCTCAGTTTACCCACCCAAGACACCAGAGCAGTCCCTGTCTGAGGGTGGTGGTGAAAACCAGGGAAAGCGAAGGGTTCCCATGCCATCCGAGGTGGCAGGATGGTCACAAGCTGTTTGTTGATATTGACACCGTCCCCACCAAGACAAGAGCCCCAACATGTCTTAATTTGCCAGGACAGAGCTCTCACGGATAGATCCTCCCCGAACGTTGCCGGCTGCCCGGCGGCGTCATGGGGTGGACTGGCCACCCCTGTGGGACATGGTCCGCATCAGGCAGGGACCTCGCTCACTTAGCTTCAGGCCTGTGCCCGTCCTCACGGTGCCCCAGCTCGTCCCTGTCACCCAGGCAAGGTGAGCATGGATGAGGGTCACCCCGTCTCCCACCTGTGACGAACACCACTATGCCGCATGGGCCCTGTGGTTCTCCCTGCCCCGGCGTGGGCCCCGCGGGCAGGGTGCTCACCGTCCAAGATACAGGGAACTAGCTCTCTCCACACATGCCTCATCTGTCCTCGTGTGGGGCTGCACAGCCACCGAAGCAGACGTGGCCCGGTGACCCAGGCTGGCCCCGAGGTGCTGCTCTTACTGCCCACGGGTCGTCAGGAGGGCCTGGTCCGAGGGGCTGCCGGCTCTGGTCTCCCGCCTCCCCGGCTCCCCACCCACAGCGCCCAGGAGGTGGGCTGACCTGTGTGTCTCTCCCCGCTGAGTGGCCAGACTTCGTGCGCAGCTACGCCGCCTGGTGGTCCTCGAATGTGCTGGACCAGCTGCGATTCGGCAAGGGGCTGCTGGTGGTGCACTAGGAGGAGCTGTGCCACAGCCTGCTACCCACACTGCGGGAGATGGTGGCCTTCCTCATTGTGTCCGTGAGCGAGGAGTGGCTGCTGTGCGTGGAGAAAAACAAGGAGGGCAGCTTCCGAAGGTGTGGCCAGCCCCTGCACCATCCCAAGCCCTTCACCCCCAGGATGAGGGCGCTGATCCACGGCTACATCTGGACGGTGGACAAGGCGCTGCGCGACCACGGAGGGCCGGGCTTCCCAGAGAGTATGTGCCCAGATGAACACCCGGCTGCTCCGCCCGCGCCGCCTGGACACTGCTCCACAGGGCCCCGCTGCCGGAGCCGCTGCGGGAACCCTGCGCTCACAGACCCGCTGCATGCACCGCTGCACGCTTGCAGGGACCCGCTCGGACTTGGTGACGCTGGCCCGCCCGTGCACGCTGGGTTCCCAGTGTGGTTCTCCTGCTTCCCGCTGCAGGCTTGCTGGCCGGGGTCCTTGCCCCCTAGTGCGGGGCTGGGTGGGCATCAGCACTGTGGGCAGCGAGTACCGCAGTGTGCACGTGAGCTCATGGAGGCTGCTGGACCCTGTGACCCTAAACGGCACATCTGACGCCCTGTGAACACCTGGGGTATGGCCACCAGGCTCCCGGGTCCACAGCCCTGCATCGTCCTTCTCCGTAGACCGGCTGGCAGTGCCGAGTGGAGCCTCCCCTGACCCCATGCTGCACATGACCTCAGGACCTGCCACAGCTCTGTGCACCCCCCACTACCCCATCCAACGTCAGCACTCCATGGAGGGGTCCCCTTGCCTGGACTTTTCATCTCATGTCCTAGAGGCAGGGTGTGGGGCAACGGGGCATGGGGCAGGGAAGGGCTGGCCTCCAGGGGCTGCACATGGGGAAACCCAGGAGGGATGGGTCTTGGTGTCACTTGGACCGGTGGCCCCACCCATCTTGGTCATGTCCCCCATCCACACAACCATCGGGGGAGGAGCCATGGCCAAATCCTCTGAGTTTACACCCCCACCCCAACCCCCCGCTGCCAGCCAGTCACCTGGACATTGGCGTCAGGTCACTCACTGATCTCGTCCCCATTGTCTGAGCCCCACACCCAGCCGACCCGGTGACTCACGCCCACCTCACAAGCAGGACCCCTGTCCCCTGCCAACCCAGTGACTCACACCAACCTCGCAGGCAGGGCCCCTGTCCCCTGCCGACCAGGTGACCCACGCCCGCCTCGCAGGCAGGCAGGACCCCTGCGCCCGGCCGACAGTGCTACTGGCCGAAGTTGAGATCACACCCCACCATCATCAGCTGGGCCGCTTGCCTTTGCCACGTGACGAATTACCACGAACCCAGCAGCTCAAGCCAAACCCCAGGCACCCTCCCCTGGCTCCCATGGGTTGGGCGTCTAGGTGGACCTCCCTGGGCCACCCGCCATCGAGGTGGTGTTAGCGGTCTGTGTTCCCACTGGAGGCCTGACTGGGGCATGTCCGTACCCAGGCTCCCCCACACTGTTGGCAGAACTGAGTTTCTGTGGTTGTAGGACAGAGACCCTCAGTCCCTCCAATCCACACTTGGTCCTGACATGTGGGCCTCTCGCAGGAAGGTCGCTGCAGAGCGGCTGCTGGCAGGAGGGTCCCAAGTCTACCATGTGATCCCAGTCACCGTTGCCGCATCCCATGGGACAGAACCCCACTCGGGGATGGGGGTCCCACGAAAACACGAGCCCCAGGAGGTGGGGATCCCTGCGGACCAAGTCGGGGTCTGACAGTCACAACATCAATGTGGGAAAAGTCTGGAAATCCATACTTTCTGCTCCCCTGCCCCGCTGGTCTGCACTGACTATGGGGGGGGGTGTTTGAGGATATCATCCAGGGCCCCGGCTACACTCGTGTCCCCAAGAGTCGGGGCTGAGTTCCCAGTCCACACTGGCCACTCGGCACTCCTTTTCAGTTAATCTTGCACAGCACACAGTGGGACTTTCAGTATCTGGACTTGTCTAGTTTTAAGACGCCATTAACTATTTTGGGGATGAATGTTGCCCCTCCCTCCAACATCTTTCTCGAATTCCTCACTCGCTGGCACACGGACTCCAAAGCCCAGCTGCATCTGGGAGCACACAGCAGGCGGTTTCCCACACGTGCTCTCTTGATCCCACCACGAAGGTCCTGCACTTTGGTCTTCAAAAATGATCATTTGCTCTCCCCTGGGTACAGTTCCCATTAACCCACCTGCCCATTTCCATAATTAGATATATATTTTTTTTAATTCCTGGAACTTCTAATTAATTTTTATCACGGTCTGCCCCAGTTTTGTGGATGGTGCCCTTTCAGGTCTGCCGGCGGACATTAAATGCACTCAGTGCTGTTAACTCTATTTCCTCGGCTGTTAGTTTCTCTCGTTGTCGGGTTTGTGGTCTCTTTGGCAGTTCTGGTCCTCATCGGAGTGTCGGCGGCTCTGCGTTCATTCCAGGAGAGGAGGATGGTGCCCAGTCAACCTTCCTGGCAGGCCCAGGTTTGGGACCTCAGCCAATGACCCCGTGAATCACGCCTGGGCCACCTCCTGCTCCCCGATTCCACCGACTCCCGGTGGGACATGCCTGCCTTTCTGAGGCATGAGCCCGGCTGTGTGCTGAGCGCTCACCACCTCTGACCTTCTCATCAGTTTGCCGCTTCTCAGTGTTTGTCGTTGCCGTCCCTTCCCCGCCTTCCTGACCATGTCGCCATCTGCATCCGAATCAGGGAAGGAAAAGTTGAGTGAGTGCTTCCCTTGGTTAACCAGCTGCCGTGAGAACCAGATGCCTGATCACAAAGACTGGATCAGTTGACCTACGAGCGTCGCCAGGAGATGCTGTGTGACCTTGGGCTAGCATCTTCTCCTCTCTGAATCTCAAGTTCTTTATTAGGAAAAAAAAAAACCAAAAAAAACCCCTGAGAAATTTGAAAGAAGAGCTGTCTAAGACCTCACCCGTCTTGGCTGTCTGACAGTTCTGCTGAGGCCGTCCACACAATCTGGGGAAAAAGCATCACCTTTGTACCTGCTCCAAACACTGACCTCACCAGGGACATGGTAACAGCCAGACCTTCACTCGAGAGCCCAGTCTCTGTCAGGCCTTCCCCAAAACAGACAATGCCATGGAAAACACACCAAAAAACTCTCTTAAATCAGGTTTTGTGTGTTCCTTCCATTCTTCATGTTTTAAGTTGGATAAATAATCATCATTTTCAATTCACTTGAAAGCTCTATTTACACGTTTACTTCACTGGATTTTTTAAACCTGTGGGGACAGGGACAGTGCTATATTTTGTATGGACCTTCCTACCCTCTGCTCCTGGCACAGGACTCGCAGGCCGGAGGTACAGCAACTATCAGGGGAAGGAAGTAGGGATGCACGAAATTCCTAAACACACTGCTTTTCAGGTTTTCCAGGAAAGCAACCACTGCCTCACGCTTCCTGTTTGTGAGCTGGTGCGGGGACAGAGCTGATGACACCTGTGAGCCCCCCTCCCCCACGTGCTGAGATGCTGGGGGACAAAAGTGAGCTATGGGATCCCCACGGCAGGCAGAACAGCAGTGCCGAGCACTCCAGGGAGTTGTCTGAATGGAAGACACACATTCTTGGTCAGTCTGTGTCCCGTTTGCAAAACCGGAGATAAAGCAGTGGGTTTTGTCCAAAGTCCTTTGGTGGATGGTCGGAAAGAAGGTCTAAGGGCATCGGCCGACCTTTGCCCCCTGTCCTGCTGCTCGGTACCTAATGCTGAGCCCCAAACCGACACCAATGCTCTTTCTTCTAAACGGAAACCTCCTTTTCAGCACAGGCCCCGAGGTGTAAACGGAGACGCCCCCTTCTCCTGCGGGCAGCACGAGGACCAGTGTTTGGCTATGTAAGGAGGAGAGGGAAGGCCGTGGTGGGGCCCCCAGACCATGCATACACGCTCGTCCGTGGGGAGGACCGGGCTTCTCTCCCAGCCCCGCCATCCAGATGAGGGGACAAGGAGGGGGAAACACAGGGAAGCACCCCTGCCCCGCCAGCAAACGTCTCTGTCACTGATTCACCGCCACACAGCCACCACCCCAAATCAGCCATAACTTAGAGCCATGGACTCAGAGTCCACGTGGACCGGGAATCCAGGCACGGCCTCCGTGGGTCCTATGGCTCACAGACCCTCTGGAGATGGCAACTGGGAAGTGGCCGGGCCACATGCTCCTCGGGGGCTCCCCCCTGAGCCTCTCTCCCTGCCGTGGGCAGGACTCCTCGAACGCGAGGGCAGAGGACCTCCCTGTCAGCCCCTCACCCACGCAGCTCAGCCTGACGAGGGGAGGAGGGTACAGGGACTGAGCCCCCTTTGGAAACCGCAACCCCTGCATTGCAGTCCCCGCACATCTGACCGCGGGAGCTCCCTGCCCCTGCCCTGCAGAAGGCGGCCTCCAGCATCCTTCCTGTGGGCTCTGCCCTCCGACCGTGTACGCGCCAGCAACTGTCTGTCCCCACACACAGCCTAAGAGGGAGCCTGCGAGGCTGGGAGACTCCGGCCCCACACGGCTCTCCATACAGCCCCAGTCTCCCCTCCGCCGTGGCCACGTTAACCTCTGTCAGGTAACAAAGGGCTCGGCTCTCCGTGGGAGACCTTCATGGTCACCTTTCTGCCAGCCAGTCACCTCCGACAGGCACAAAGTCTAATGAGACATGTTCAAACCGAAGAAGCCAAAGGCTCCCCACTTTCACCACCACAACATCACTCCGCCCGACCACCCGCTGCATCACACACGGTCTCCACGGGACCCAGAGCACAGAGTGTGACCTTCAGGGAAACTGTCCATGTCCTCTCCCTTGCCTCATTAGCATGTAATTCCAGGACAGATTTCCAGATACATGGAAGGGGGAACGGATTGTGGCACAGGAGCCAAAGGCAGTGGGACCGTCCCCGAAGCCACTGAGTCTGGGGGCTGATGTGTCCCCCGCACTCAGGGCAGTTACAAGGACTCATCCCAACCACGAGCGCCAGCTCTCAGGACCCTGTGCTCGGATCCCCTCCCTGTCTCTGTCCCTTGTCCGAAGGCTGAGCTGTTACACATTCCTGGGCCCTGAAGAGGATGTTTGATGCACACACCCAAGAGTCCTCCAATCTGTTGGAAGCAAGAACCTCACAGTGCAGATTCTCCAGTGCAGACGAGCCCCAGGAAGAAGGGATCGAGGGAGCCCTCCTCCGCTCTTTCCAGGGCCACATTCTGCTCCATGAGCCTCTTGGCTGCATCCCATGTGAATGCCCCGCTGGGACCCCTCTGGCCTGTCTGAATCCCAGAGGTCACTGGCCCTCGGACGTGGGCAATGAGAAAACTCGGAGGTGCCAAGAGCCCAGCCACCCTGGGATCTGGGGGCTCCAGCATCCGTGCAGGATGGGGTAGCGAGGCTGACACCTGCTCTGACCCACCACCTTGTCTCCCTGACCTGAGCCCAGCTGTCGGGTTCTCTGTGTCCAGCACTTGGACTGAAATGCACCAGCCTGTCTGCTTGGTGTGTGTGTGTGGGGGGGAACAATGGCCGTGGGGTCTGTGGAGCAAGGATTGGCATCCCATGCAGAGAGGAGGAGGGCTGGGGGAAGAGCCCCCACGTGGTGGCTGCAAGTCCCTTATCACGATGATGGCCCAAACCCAAGGCAGGATTTTTGTCCCTCGTCAATTTTCTTATGCAGTTCTCCTCCCCGTGTGAACTCAGGGGTTTACTTTCTTTCCTACTTGGCATTACATTCCGAGTATGTCCTCATTTTGTAGTATCTTTTTAACATTGTCTTTTCCCCCTTCCCCGTCCAGCCCATGCTGTGGCCCCAGGGCTCACGGCCGAGGACGGAATTTTCCGTCTTTCAGGTCCCCACTCGATGGTATGCTGTGGGCTGTGGGGAGGGTGCATAACATCCTCCAGCAAGGACCTCCGACGTGCGGCACGTACGCCCCGCTGGCACCAGGGAAACATCCAACGTTTGACCTCATCTGTTTGAATCCTCCTGCTTCGGTCTGTCTATCCCATGCTTGTAATATTCGTATATGCACATGAAAATCTATGCTTTGGAGGTGCGCGCTGACACCCCGTGAGCAGTCAGCAGTCCTCCAAGGCCACGGGGCTAAGGAAGTGGGAGGGACTTTGTCCACGATTCCCCGCTGGCTGGAGATGCTGTTTGTGGCTGGGGCCACTGCTGGCCTCATGCAACAAGGGTTGCTCGGTACGAACGCTTACATACGAGTGCTTTGAGGTCTGTAGGACCCAAGCTTAAAAGCTGACTCAGGGGATAGGTGGCATCCTAATCCTGACGGATGTTGGTGGCCTCCTCTCCAAAAAGCCATAGCCATCCACACCCGCCGCAGAACATATGAAATTCTGGCGTTCCTGCATCTTCCTGGACCTCGCAGCTTCTCATCTTCTCAAAGTTTTGCCAATCCAGTGGGTGGGTTGGGAAGTGGCCCCATGTGAAGCGGTACCTTTGTGGGTAAGTTGGGGCATCTGGCAAGATGAGCCCTTGTGCCCCTGATTCTCCAGGTGTCTGTTCTCAGAACTCACCTGACACAGATTCACCTTCAGTGCCTCCCCGACCCCGAGAGCTGCGGAGGAGGAGCAGAAACCCACACATCGGGGGCCCGGGAGAAAGAAAGCCGAACGCCATCATCATCTCGACAACACTGCTCAGCTTGTAAAAACCATGCGTGCCAGATCCCTGCGATTTCATCCAGAACAAATAAAAAGGAGCAGCATGTAATAGTTCCAAGATGAGCATATTTGTAGTAAATATTTTAAGATCAATGGCTGCATGAAATGCATTTCCTAGGAGTTTCACTAAAATGGCTTTGTATTAGAAGTGCCATTTCAATAAATATTCATGGGGAAATCCATTGATGTGTTTTACCACTTACAGCGAAAATTTCAAAGGTCCTGGAAGAAAAGACATAGGATGTGAGCATTGCCTACTTGGGAGAGGGGTGGTAAAAACTGTGTGAAACCCTCCCAGGCAGGAGCTGTGTGTGTCTCATGCCCCATCCAGCCCACCTGTGGCAGGGCCCGCTGGCAAGAAGGGCTGTGGGAGCAGGGGTGGTGGGAGGTGGGAGCAGGTGCGTGAGCCCCTTCGGGCTCCGAAGCCCCCCACTCCCCCACAGCTGCCATTTGAGGAGCACCTGCTGTGTGCCCCACAGTGCATCCCATTCATTCATGCTGGCCCTGAGTCCTCACAGCCACGGCCAGTGCCACAGAGCTCCCACAGTGACAGGGACACCGTGTCTTGGGAAAGTTAAGTGATCTGTCTCAGTGTCACAGAGCAAGTTCACGTGGGCCCCATCACTCCCTCCTTACCTCCGTTTCCCGCGTGTGGTTCCTCTGGGTTTCCAGGAGCTGCTGAGGCAGTGAGGACAGGAGGAAGCCCGGCACGGGGCCAGAGGCCCCCTGCGTCACGTCCCCTTCCTCGCAGTCCCTGGAAAGCCCAGTTGGTTGCCTGCTCTGGACGAGAGGCCTCCAAGCTCCCGTGATATCCCCCTTCCTGGCCCCTTTCCCTGCGGCAGGAAGCAAGCACACACAGGTGGAGTAGTGAAAATCTGGCCGAGCATTCCTGCCAACATCCTTAGTGCGGGGTAACGTATTTATTTTTATAATGGCAACTTGTCCCCCTTGGCACCGATCGGATCCCACTGCTCCCTTGTTTAAGACACTGGAATCCCTCCCCACAGCCAGCAGATGCCCCACTTGGTTTGGCATGCGAGGCTCTCTAAGGCTCTCTGTAATCTGCCCACAGAACCTTCCTCTTCACGGCCGCCATCCTCCATCCACTCGGCCATTCGTGCTCCTCCATCTTCCTGGGATGCCTCCCCTCCGCCCACCCCCACTGACTAGTAGCCTTTTAACTATCCTTCAAGGCCCAGCTTGGAAGGACCTGCCTCCTCCCTCAGCCTCTCCTGATCCCCTGGGACAGAACAGACCACAGGGAACCTTCATCCCTGCCTTTGCTGGAATGTGAGCCTCCTCGGGGTTTAACGGTGAGGACACCCATGACAGCGACAGCGGCGGAGAACTACGGGGCCTTTAACACGGGATTGTACCGAGATCCTCTGATCAGCCTCAGGAGGTCCCCTGAACAGATAAGCAAACGGGCTTCTGAGCAATCAGGTGGGGTGATCGGCTGCAATTTGAACCCAGCTCCTGCACGAACAGCTCAGACCCACTGGCATCAATAGGTGCTTGCTAAATGTTTGTTGAATGACTACTCAAGCACACGGATGAGCAAATGAGTCATGAGAGGGGAAATCACACAAACACAGAGTAATTACCTGCTTGTTGACAAATACAAGGATTACCTAGAGCCCACGTGGCGAGACCTGGCATTTCCTGCCACTTGGGAAAACCTCGCTTACAATCATGCACCACCGCACACACTCCCAGGGATACAGACAAGGATGGCCTATCCTTCTGGGTTTAGGCCTGCGACGGTCTTGGGGGACACAAACTTGGAGGAGGACCCAGGCTCACAGGGTGGGAACTCTGGCGTGCTCACAGACCCGCACGGGAGCCTCCAGGAAAAGCAGGTTCAAACACGGCTACTCAGTGTCAGAGAAAGTGCAGGTAGGAAGTGTCTGCAGAGCCAAAGAGAGCCAAGCAGGCTACAGGAAGCAAGAGGGCAGATGGAGAGCTGCCACGGCCCAGCAGATGCCTGGCCACGGCCCAGGAGATGCCCGGCCAAAGCTGCGACTCTGCTTGCGGGAACCGCAGGGGCTGGCAGAGCAGCGGGCACAGCGGAAATGCAGGAGGAGTAACCTGCTTATCGGTCCCAGAGAAGTCCAAGGCGCTGGCGGGCCTGGGGCAGACATGCTCAGCTCAGGGAGAGGTCACATGCCCATGGGGCACAGCCAGGAGCACATACAGACGGGGCCTGGCCCCCTTGCCTGCCGGCCGCTGCCCTGCCTCGCCTGATGCTGCACGGAGCCCCAGCCCTGCAGCATATCCTGACCTCTCGTCCCCACTCACTCACCACGGGGGGCTTCTGGAGACATGGGAATACACAGTCATGTGTGCGCACATGGACACACACTTACGTGAACACCCATACAATCACTCGTTCACATGCACACACAATCACACACATCATACATGCATGATCACATGTACACACATGACCCACATGTGCACACTCAAAGACACGTATGCACGTGTACACACATGTTCCCTGCGCACTAACACAATCACACGTGTACATGCATGCTCACACACACGAGATCACCGTAACAGACACGACACGTGCTCACACGCTCACACACACATGATCACAGTCACACACACACGCACCTACTCAGAGGTCTGTCCAGCTCCACAGTACAGATAGGAGGGTGGGTCCTGTGGGCATCCTGAAGGCTGTGGAGGCCCCTCCCTCCAGAGCCCAGGCTTTGTTCCCATCTGTGCTGCTTTCAGTCTCCCCCAACCAGGACCTCAAGCCTGCTCTTAATTATCTCCAGAAAGGACTGATGCCTGTTAGATGGGCTCATCCTGTTTAATTCAAATGCACAACAGGATAAATGCTCTCAGGTTTAAACCCCCTTGGCTGGAGGACAGCTGGACAGTCAGTGCTCACTCTCACACGAGTCCTTCTGCCCCGGGTGACCCGTATGGTCGGGTCAAAGCCCTCCAGGAACCCCACGCCTGCCGCCTTGGGAAGTTGTTCATTTGGGCTTCACGATGGCAGGAAGCTGAACAATCATGTAAGACTGTGTTTCTGCGACAAGTTTTTGGATTTACTTTGAAAGATGCAAGCATGTGCCTATAAACCATGGGGGAAATCATCAGCAAATGTTTTAAAATGACCAATAAAAATGAAAATATCATTGCTCATTGTTTTTTATGAATCATAATGTGTTTTTTTTTTTTTTTTCTGATGGAAACATCCAACAAACTCCCCTCCTAGATGCCAGCTACTAATTACACAGCTAGCACACGGTAATGCAGGCATGCGGTGCCCGCCTGTCATAATTCATCTTCATAATTGTAATTGGCCCAATGAAAGAGCACAAAATCACTTTGCAAAGAGCAGATTCAATAAAGACTGATTTCACTCTCCTCTCTTCCAAAGCAACAAGCTGGGGACGGGAGCTCTTAAGTACATATCAGGTCGCTTCTCCGATTGCCACTCCCACCCCAATTTGATGATTTCTTGCCTATTTACTGAGGACCTAGTCCACTGGAATCATTAGCTAGGTACTGGGGGAAAGCAAAGCTTGAGGCAAATCCCCCATGGCCAGGAAGCGCAGTCAGGTGGGGAAGGAGATAAGTTGCACCGTAATGAATGCCCCAGAAGAGAGGCTGCGTGGATGACTCCTGCCAGAGAATCAGGGGGGGCTTCCTGGAGGAGGCGGCATTTACGCGTGATGAAGAGGCAGGAAGAGGGTGGGCAGGAGCTCAGACTACCACGGGGGCAGTGTTAGCGGAGTGCAGGGGGGAGTGTGGGAGGGTGCCGAAAGGCAGGTGGAAGGTCCCTGATGTGGGAGAAGCAGGTGTTGAAATTTGTAGGTAAAGCCCGAGCCCCTTCCCCTCGTGTGGCGTGGTCAGAAGAGCAACCCGCCCCCTGCCAGGCCTTGGGCGGTCCAGCTCCCTTGGCTGCAGGCCTGCCCCCAGGACCCAGAAGGGCGGTGCAAAGGACTCTGCCAATGCCGTTTATGACAAGAGGCAGGGCAGGTCACTGGGGTCACTGCTCACATGGGGTCCCACAGGTCTTTGAGGAGCTCGTCATCCACCCAACCCCACATCACAGGACATGCTGCTGGCAGGAGGCTCCCGGCGCTTCCAAGGCAAAAGATTTTGGACCATTTACTGTTAAGTGCTTCTCTCCATCTGTGCTGCCGACATTCCCCTCCTTGAACATTTGAATGCGCCAGGAAAAGACACTGAGGAGAAATGTTCAGGGGGACGGGAGGGAAATGCTAATGAGACCCACAAAGCAGAATCCCCGGGAAGGGGAGGTCTCCTGAAGGAGTGGCAGCCTGTGTCGCTCGCTAACAGGGAAGTCGATTTGGGGAATGGGCGAAAAAAGCGGGGCCCGGGGAACAGAGGCCGGGTGGCAGCCAAGGATGGTGGGAAGGAGACCCACGCTGGCGCAGGTCTGCTCGCCCGCCCGCCATCCAGACCTCCACGCGCGGCGGGGTATTTGCTAACAGACCGACTGACTGTGGGGAAATTAGGGGTCACAGCTTCTCTGCAGGGGAAGGCAGGTGCTGCTGTGACTTTTCCATCACGGAGGATCTTGGCAACCTGTGGGCTGTGTCCCTCAGGAATGCCCCACCTATACCTGTGGCTCTCATCTTTCTGGGGCTGAAACTCAGACTCGGGGGATCTGGGACAGATTCGCCCCTTCCCTCCCCACGCACACTCTACCCGCTGCCCACTCCGTGTATTCCCTCTGCTTCTCCTGTGTTTCTCTGCTCCCCCCCCCCACCATGGCTTCCTCTGGGACAGACTGAATCTCTGCTTCCAAGGCTTCACTGCCTCATTATAGATCTTACTTCTCAACCTTCCCTGGCCCCACAGCCCCTCCCCCGGCCCCACGGCCCCTCCCCCACACCATAGCCCCTCCCCCAGCCCCCAGTCCACCCTCCCCCGCCCCACAGCCCCACCCCCAGCCCAATGGCTTCTCCCTCAGCTCCACATCACCCCCCCGCCCCACGGCCCCTACCCCAGCCCCACGTTCCACCCCCCTCCTGCCCCCCACCCCCCCACCCAGCCCCAAGGCCCGGCCCTGCTCCCTGCCCTTGGGAGGGAGATGGACATGGGTGGACCATGTGACCTGTCTGGGCTAATGAGATATTCGTAGATGCACCTGCCAGAGGCTTGCCACGTTCTTGTGCCCTGGAGTTGGGCGAGCTTGCATTCCTGGGATCCCCCAAGAAGGTTATGCACCAGGCAGAGGCACCACTTCAGATGTGGCCTCTGGAGAAACCCCGAGGAAAAGACCTGAGTCTACTGAGGAGCCTGGAGCCATGCCCCACTCACCCGCCCCAGAACGAGGGTAGCCCAGATCAGCTGTAGCGAGGTCAACCCACAGAGCCCTGCTCATGAGAAGAAATAGCCTTTGTCTCAAGCCCCTGAGGTTTAGGATGCTTTGTTACGTGGCATGGCTGCTCAGTTCGCTGGCTGATGCAACCCTGGTCGTCCGAGCTCCCCCCTCTTCCTCCTTAAGCCCAACTATCATACGGATGCTCATTGTAGCAGGAAAGACTTCCCCATCAGGGATATTCCGACTTTCTTCCAGAGGCTTATTTCTCAGTTCATGTGCCAACATACAGAGGTCCATGCTCAGCCTTAGCAGGGGCGACAGGGGGCAAGAGTGGCGTGGTTCTGCAGGAGGCCGAGACGTATGCCCTTTCTTCGAGAGTGAGAGCGCCGGGCCTGAAGCCAGTAATCACATGGCAGGGTACCGGCCACGTTTCTGACCCAAGAGCAGACCACGGGGAGATAAGGTCATCGTTCTGCAGATGCCCGTGTTTCTTCTCAAGACAAATTATCTGTATTTTTTTTTAAGTCCCCAGTAATTATTAGTTTCCCTTCTTTTGCACAGACCGCATGAGCCAGTGAGAAATCAGAATGCAACACAGTCTTCCCATATGTCAGTCCCAGTTACGTCTCCTTTTAAAGCGTGTTCTGTGCATCTTTCTGGAAGGAGGCAAATGAAATGTTCTTGTAAACAGACAAATGATTCACGGGATCAGGACTGCTTTGCATCAGCTGCATCAATTCTAGGCAGCGATGGGACTTGGTGAGATATTATTTACAACTTGTTAAAAACACTCCTTGAGACACTTCAGGCCTTGTTCGGTCCTGGTGAGCTCAGCTGAACGTGGCTGGGCTGGCAGTCAGCCGAACCTGGTCCTCCTGGCACACCCACACTACAGAGGAACCGCATGCCGGGGTGGGGAGGCTTCCGGAACTCTTTCCTTTGAGATGGAGGACGGGGAAGTTTGAGACGTGCACGGGACTTTACTGGGCCATCAACGAGGCATTCGATCAGGCATCGAGCCACGTGACATTGTGTCTGCTGATGGGGTCACAGCTTCACAGGGCAAAGGACAAACACACAGTCCTGCCCTCAGGCAGCCTATGGTCTCACAGAGACACAGTTGCCTGTCTACTATGTAGTCTTCAGGAAAGAAATGACCTGGCTTACCTGTCCCTTAATCCCCTCCTCCGTCAAATTAAGAAAATGGTAATCACATCCCAGGACGGTGGGGACAGCCACGTCAGCCGACACCTGTCCACCATACCCCCTTGTTCCCTGAGAGGACCCTGAGTGTGTTGGGGCGGCCATGCTTCCTAATGATGGCTCACCTTCGCAGGCTCCCTGCGGCCACATGGGCCATGCGCCCCGGTTCCTGTCTGTGAGCACGGATGGAAATTTGGGTGAGTGCATTCCTTTCCGAGTAAAAGGACAAAGTTTCTCGAGAGACACTGCTCATTTGCCTTCTCTCCAGAAATACCTGTACGGAACCTCTGACCACCTGGGACCAAGGGGACAGTGACAGGCTGGAGGGGCCTTGGGCTCCGGATGTGCTCCTGGGCACCTGTCTGAGCTGTGTTCTACTTAGTTCCAGACAGTTCGCTCTTACTTCAGCAGCTGTCTCACGGGTGAATGTGCTCCAGAGAGTGTGAGCCCACAAACTGCCGGACGGGCGGGAAGCACTCCATGGGGCCGCACTGTGTGGTTACTGATGTCGTGAGCACACAGCATGGTGGCGTGGTGAGCGGGGTGCGGACGCCAGATGCTTCACAGGGCCTGCAGTCCCAGCCAGTGCCGCGGGCTGTGAGCCTCAGAGGTCTTTCTGGGCGGAACCCCTCTGCTCCTCCCAGCCATCGTCCCCTCCACGGGGCCTCTACGTTGGCCGTTCTGGCAGGTTCCAAGCCGGCCTCCTGGCTTCAGTCCTTCGCGAACCATCCGCCTCGCTTGTTTCCAACACGGGTCTGCTCCCAGCTCACCCCCAGATGCAACCTCCCCGGAGCCCCTTGAAGCTCCCATCCTTCGGGCCCCGAGTGCCGACACTGCCATGGACACTTCAGCAAGGCCTGGGGAGACACAAAACATACCTCACTTTAAAAAATTCAATCTTAGGGACGCCTGGGTGGCTCAGTTGGTTAAGCAGCTGCCTTCGGCTCAGGTCATGATCCCAGGGTCCTGGGATCGAGTCCCACATCGGGCTCCTTGCTCGGCAGGGAGCCTGCTTCTCCCTCTCCCTCTGCCTGCCACTCTGTCTACTTGTGCTCACTCTCGCTCCTCTCTCTCTCTCTGACAAATAAATTAAAAAAAAAAAAAACCTTTAAAAAATTCAATCTTAAAAGAAAAAAAATCATGCAAAGTTTGCTTTTTTACTGTGATATATTCTTGTTGGCTTCAATATAAAAATGTTTTAACTTCCCTGCTGACGGGGAGAATTAATCGTATTTGAGGAAGATGCTGGGTGTTCAGCCACGGTTCTGAGCGCCCCCTCAGAGGGCGTGCGGGAGCTCCCTATCCTGTCGTCCATGGGTGGCCTCCTGTGACCCCCTGTTCCATACACCCTCCTCATGGAGTATGCTACCTCTCTGGCTGCTGGCAAACTCCCGGGTGTGTTCCCGTCTGAGAGTGCCCAGCGGGCCGGCCGTGCTAACTGCTTCGGCCTCTGGTCCCACCGCACACCTGTCAAGCACAGGGAACATTCTGTTCACCGTGGAAGGCTTCCAGTTACTCGTGTGTGACCAACGATCCCCACACCTAGAGACTCCTCCTCCCGACTGGGGCAGGTGCCCCAGGACCAAGCAGGCGCCAGCTGCCAGAATGCACCTCGGTACCGCAAGGGGTGGGGCACGTGAGGACAAAGAGAGCATCTGAGAAGAGACTTGCCGGCCAGCGACATCTCCACACACCCTCGCAAGCCGTCTCTGCCCCGCACCCGAGTGTGGAGGTTGAGGCTGGAGCAAGAGGGCAGGGAGGGACCCACTTGCTGCTGGGAGGGACCCAGCAGGGAGGGACCCATCTCTGGCTCCCCATTCCTGGTATTTCTTACCCCCAGCCCCACACGGGAAACCGAGTGCTTGGTGTTCACTCTGAGCGTGGGTCAGTGGTCTGTAAAGGAAACCGGGATGGGCTCTGGTATTACCCGCATTCCCCTAGAGCCACTTCTGTGTCCCCCACTTTCAGGGGTCTAGCAGAACAAGGAGGGCTGTAGGCGGCTCCCCCCAGCCCCTCCCCCCAGCCCTCAGGAGAGGCAGCCCACCATCCGAGAGCTGTCCGTGGCTGTGGGCTAAGTGTCCGAGGTCTAACAGCCCCTCGTCTGCCATTACGAGCTCCGTTATGGGAGCCTTCATAGCAGGTGTCATTAACCAGACATTAAGACCCAAAGCGGCCATGGTTTAGGGGACCATTACCATATGCCCGATATTTGTCATGACAAACGGAGACCCAGCCAAGCACACATGTGATAATGGGCCGGGAAACACCCCCTGGGGGGAAGTAACAGGATGCGGGGGGGGGGGAGGCACGCCCTGCCTGGGGCCCTCGGAGCATCTGTTGACTCTGAGTCGGCCTCGCCCTGGCCTCCCTGGGTCCCCAGCTCTCAACCAGGGAGGTGGGGACCGCTGCCTGCCCGGCCAGCCTAAGCATGCTCCAGGGAAGCCTGCCCTGTGACGGTAGGACAAAGGGTCACGCTGCTTCAGTTTCCCCTGAGCTGACGGGTCTTTGGGAGCCGAGGCCAGTGTCAAAGCGAGCCGAGCTCATTTATGCTTCTGTGGGTGTGGAGGGTGCAGGGCCGTCAGGGCACCGACACCCCACCTCCAGCGGAACTGCGCATCCGCACTGGTGGCCGGCCCCACCGACCCACTCTTCCACCTGCAGCCTTCCGCGACCAGGAGGCGGGGCAGTGTCCAGTGCAGGTGCGCGCTTTGGGTTCTGGCCTCCCTGAGTTCGAAGCCCAGCTCTGCCCCCTGCAAGTCAGGCTCCTCTTTCTGTTTCCATGGGGCGCCGCGCACACCATCCCTCTGGTCTCCCAGGTCCCTCTGCTCTGCGTTCATGCCCACGCCTGCCGGAGAGTGGAGGGCCCCAGGGTCTCCTGGACCCTGCCGCTCCCCAAGGGAGCAGACACCCCCTAAATCAGGTTCCATCCATGAAGGTCCCTTCCCTGGGCCACGCCCGAAGGCAATGGCAATGGCAAGCACAGCCGGGGACTGTCCGCAAACCCACCAAACTGCCCGCTGACCAGAACTCGTGCCCCCACCTGTGTACCCAGCCCCCACCATGCCCTCAGCTTGCTCCTGCCATGCTTTCTGTTCCCAGCACCCCAGGTACCACTTCCTCCTACCTGCTCCTCCTCCTCCCCTTCCTGAGCCCTCCCCTGCCCCCACCCTGCCTTCTCCCAGACTGCCCCTCCCCCTGAAGCACTGGCTCCCTGAAGCCTCCATGTCCCTCAGCCTGCAGGCCCTGCCTGCAGGGCACGTGCCTTCAGGACCGAGCCTCGGGCAGCCGGGTCCTCCTCCTTCTCTCTCCCCGCCATGTGCTGCGGTGTCCAGCTCTGTGTGTGAACGTGCTCTTGCCGGACTCACCCCGGCCCTAACTGAATGTCAGATGCACTCTAGCCGCCTGCTGAGCCAGTCCCATGGCTGCGCCCGGCTGAAGGGGTGGGAAGGGCAGCGCCCCTCGTGCCGGGCCTGTGACCTCAGACACTTAGCCCACAGCCACGGACAGTCAACAGCCCCGGACAGTCAACAGTCCCCGGTGCCCAGAGCGCAGGGCCCGCCCTCGCTCCCATGGGCCGTGGCCAGCCAAGCACGCAGTGTCTCCCGTGGGTCATCCAGGCCCTCCCACGCGCACAAGTACCTCCTCTAAGATCTTCTCCTGTCTCCTATGAGCAGTGGTGCTTTTACTCTTAGGACCGCCTTCACTGTGGCAGGCATTGCGGTCTACAGTGGGCTGAATGGTGGCCACCGGAGAGACATGTCTGCGTTCACAACCCTGCAACCTGCAGCGGTTACCTTTAACAGGTCTTGCCTGATGTAATTAAACGAAGGATCTCAACATGAGACCGTCCCGGATCATCCCCCAACCCAGGGACAAGCGTCCTTACCAGACACACACGCACAGAGGAGAGGACACACGGACACGGAGACAGATGGAAGGACGCAGCCATAGCCACGGACACCGGGGCCATAGTTCTGTGCGGGGCTAGACGGACCCTGCCTCACAGCCTGGCTGAGTGGCTGCCGTGGCCTTGCCTCGCCTTTGGACATCCGGCCCACCCGGGACACTGATTCCTGATCCCCCAGGGACAGTTAAGGGGTAACGGGCATCTTGTTAGAGTCTCGTGGGTGCTGAGAGGCAGAGTCCCAGCCTCCGCGTGTCTGGGCGGCACGAAATCTGGGCTCCACGGCTCCCAGAGGCCAGGGCTCGCCCGGATTCTACCCCCAGCATGCAGACCAGGAGCCCTGAGATTTGGGGCAAAGTGCTTAACCCCTTGCCCCCAGTTTCTGCCTCTGTAAAACGGGGGGAGGGGGGTTGGTAAAAACAACCCTTTGCCCCCTGGGTTGCTGTGGACTCAAGGGTGCAGATAATAGACATCTACCGTGGACAGCAGGGAGGGCCCACCTGAGACACAGTGTGTGCTTGGAAGGCACCTGCTGTTACAGCCCATCTGCGGTGTCCCCAGCTCACGCGCTCTGGTCTCCGGGTTCTCCGGGCTCACACGCTCTGGTCTGAGGGATTCCCCCTCTCACGCACTGTGGTCTGCGGAGTCACCCGCTCACGTGCTCTTGTCTGAGGGGTCCCCCGCTCATGCACTCTGGTCTATGGGGTCTCCCGGGCTCCCGGTTTCTGGTCTGTAGGGTCCCCGGCTCACCCGTCCTGATCTGCAGAGTCCCCTGCTCATGCGCCCTGGTCTGCGGGGATCCCCTGCTCATATGCTCTGGTCTGTGGAGTCTCCTGCTCATAAGCTCTGGTCCACGAGGTCTCCCCGACTCTGCACTCCGGTCTGCAGAGATTCCCTGGCTCATGCGCTCTGGTCTATAGGGTCTCCCCCTCACGCACCCTGGTCTGCGGCATCTCCCTGGCTCGGGCGCTCTGGACTGCGGGGTCCCCTGCTCACATGCCCTGGTCTGTGGGGGTCTCCCGACTCTTGCGCTCTAGTCTGCGGGGTCCCCCCAGCTCTGCACTCCAGTCTACGGGGTCACCCCCTCATGCACTCTGTGTCCACCCCACCACACAGCATGCGTTTCCCAGGTGCCACACTGCTGACACTCCCTGCTGAGAGGCTGTCCTGGGCTCTGTTGGATTTGAGTGGTGTCCTTGCGCTGCATTCGTCCTGGCCTGGCTCCCTGTCATGCAGAATGACCCTGGCTCACTCTGGCCCAGGTTGGGAGACACGGCTGCCCTGGTGGAGAACAGCCCACTAGGTGGAAGGGCCAGGACTTCAGAACCTGGGCCTCCCGCTTGCAGCTGGCTTGGGATGCAGGCAGTGGCGCTGGGTGGAGCACTGGAGCTGGCAGATGGTTAGCAAAGGCCCAGGGGTGGGCAGGCCACGCAGGCGGTGCACAGACAGGGCCCCGGTTCGCCCTGGGCAGTGGCACCAGCCCCACGGTGACTGCAGGTGCTTCGTGAAGCCGCGGATGTGACATGAGCCATCTGCCGGGCACGGGGTTGGCTGCCCCGCGGCCGTTCCTGCTGTTCCTGCCCGCTGAGCGAACCCGTAACGGGATGTGGGAGGAAACATCTCTTCACAGGGCTGCAGACCCTCCAAATCAACTTGTCAAATAACAGGCACGTACCCAGGATGAGGGTGGGGGTGTGCAGCGTGATTTGGAGGAGTGTCTCTGCCAGGGCTGAGATTTATGTCGTGGTGACAGAGGTTCCTAAAGAGCCGGGTCCCCCCGGCCTGTGATGATGATACTGGCTGCTAGCAGACGCAGCTGAATCGGAAAAAGAAAGACTATGCTCGGGGACTGTCACTTCATTTTCCTCTCCTGTGGCTGCGGTCCAGTCCCCACGGTGGTGCCAGCCCCTCCCTGGGGAGCTCCAGGGTGGCCCTTCTCCCCCTCCCCCTCCCCTGTCCTCCGCCTAGAAGCTGAGGGGAGGAAGCACGAAGTCCCTCAGACTCTGGAGGTCTGGGTCCATGCGGCTCTGCCCTTTGCTGCTGTGTGACTTCAGGCCAGGCATGCCTGGACCACCTTTCTGAGCAGGACAAGGACGGCCACGATGACATGACGCCTGCTGACTAGTGGCTTATTCCAGAGCCCACACGAGTCAGGATAGCACTCTGAGGGCGTGTTCTCACTACTCCCATCTTACAGAAGAGAGAGACAGGCTTCGAGAGGTCAGACAGTTTGCCGAGGCCAAGCAGCTCATCAGGGCCACCCTGTGTGGTTGTTCCGGTTGTGTACTGCACAAAGGACCTCCACCAGGGCGGCAGTTACACTGCAGATGATTGCTGACGTCCATGACAGCACGAAGTGGGCACAGGGCTCCCAGCGCCCCACAGGGCACGTCCGAGAATGATGTCCTTCATGACACACCCAGACGCCCACGCCCAGGTCCCCATGCAGGAGCACAGGAGCTCACGCTCCCTCTTGGCCTGACTCCTGCTGCGGAGCAGACCCTGAGTCGGCTGTGGCTGCCTGGCTGGGGGATGGAGCAGGTGCACGCCGGTGTCCACGAGACTGGGAGCCCGAGGGAGCAGCAGATGGACGTGGGGCACCAAGCAGGACTCCACCCAAGGACCAGGACCACAAATGCTGCTCTCTAGCCGTCTGGAGGGTGGACATCCCAAAGCAACCTTGCTGGCTGGACCCGGGCGTCCGCGGGGCCAGCCTCCTTGGCCTGACCTGTTTCCTGCCTTTTCCAACCTCCACAGCCCCATTCCCTGCCCCTCCAGGCCCGGCCTCCGGCCTCAATGGACGTGTTTCCTCCTACAACCAAATTTCCTTCTGCCTCCCCCTTGAGGGGACTCTGCGCGTGCACTCAGGGTCCCGCAGGTCATCCAGCATCAGTTCCCATCCCCAGACCCTAAACCCAGTCCTATCCACGAAAGCCCCTTTGCCTTTCCAGGATCAGGACCTGGGTGTGGCGGGGTCATCACCCAGAGTACCCAGAACGCCAGGAGAAGGGTCTTCACATGCTAGGCCACCTCGACAGATGAGTGGCTTAACTTGGGCGGGGAAGGGGCACGGCCTCTGGGGAGGAAGGCGGAGGAGAGGGAGGAAGCATGTTTCAGTCAAAGGTGCACCCGAGGGGTGTGCCTAGAGCCCTACTTCTGGGGTGTGCCAGAGCGCCTGCTGAGCTCCCCGCCCAGAGCAGAGGAGACTTTCAGGGCATGGACGGGGCACAGCTCTGCTGTGCCCATCAGAGCAGCAACTGGAAGGAGGATGACCGGTAAGAACCTGCGGGGCTGGAGACGGTGCTGGAGAGAGAGGGCGTCCCCGCACAGGGGCCAGCGCTCCACCTCAGGTGTGAAGGGAGCACCCTGCCCCTCGCAGCTCAGGAGGACCACCCATTGGGGGAGGTCATAGAGAAGTGCTGGCCCCCGGGCCCTCCAAGGTGCCTCAACAGCACCCCCATCCTTGGAATGTGGGTTTGGGGTGGTTTGGGGTCTCAGGTCCCCAGTGCCAGGCCCGGCCCTGTTTCCTGTCTGTGAAGGGCAGGGTGTGTCTGCAGCCCTAGATGCTTGGGGCCTTCCCAGGATGGCGCGTCCAGGCCCCGGGGCCAGCACTCTGGTGGTGGGGTCCCCGTCTGCATCCCCCGGCGCGGTCTCCTCACATCCCTCCTTCTCCCACGTGGCTGTCCGAGTCTTGGATTCTAGCCACGGCCTGGGACTCAGGGCAGGGCTCCGCACTGCTAGCTGCCGAGGCTGGATAGGACCCCGGAACCAGGCTCAGGGCCGTCGCACCCTGGGGCTTCCCTGTGAACACGCGATGGACGTGGAGTCTGTGAGCACCGAAGGGGAGCCGCGGGGGACCACAGACCCCTGCGAGCATGTTAGGCACCTCAGGCCTTACCCCAGGACCCCTGAGCCAGAATGGCAGCCTGCAAGATCCCCGTGGGGCACTGCAAAGCACTGATGGCACAGAACCCGCGTGAACCCACGTCTGCCCGTCCCCACTCAGGTCCCTTTTCCGCGGTGCTCCCATGCCGGCTCCCGTGGGTCTCCTCCCGACAGGTGTGACCGGCCTCCTGGCTGGAGGGCCGCCCCGGGGCTGCTCAAGGCCCTTCTGCCGGCAGCCAGAAAGGCCTGGAAGTTGACAGCCCCCCAGGGCAGCCCTAACCCTGAGATTCCAGAAGGTCCACAGCTCAAGGAGCCCTTGACAGCTCAGTGATTTCCTCATGGCAAGCATTCCGAGCCCAACGAAACAAAGACCTAACAGCTCCCATGATTAAGTAACAAGGTCCAAACAACTTAACAAATATTTATATCCTAACAGCTTAGCAGCTGAGCAGCTGGCTGAAAATACAATATATGCAAATCAAAACAAAAATACTATTCTTGCTTCATTCACAAATGTGGTGTCTGACAGCTTTCCATGGCTGGTCCTCTAAACTTAAAGTATTCCACAGCACTCACGGTGGCGTAGCACACGGTTGGCGAGCCGTGGCCTAACCTCTGACTGCAAGGGTTGGAGTCTAAGTACCCTGGCGGGTCTGAGCTGAGCAGAGGTCGATGCCATGCTGGCCTTCCCTTCTCACCTCAGCACTCCCCACCGCTGGCTTTCCTGGGAAGGCCTCATAAGTGTGAACTTTCACAGGACCAGCTTCATGGTGGGGCCCCGCCCAAGGGGAGGTGGCAGGAGGGGGGCGCTGAGGGCCAGCCTGGAGGTGGTCCACCGGGTGGAAGTCTGTGTCCCCTGGTGCACGGGGAGCGGGAGCTTGAGTCAGGGGAGGCCCTGGCCGCCAAATGGATGGGGAGGTGCCCCCAGCGTAGAGACACCATTAGCAGCCATCTGGGGGCAGAGGTGGTTGGGATGCGGGGCAGGTGCCCAGGGCTTTCTCCACAGAGCTGAGTTCAAACCCCGCAATCCCAATTCTAAGAAAGAGAGAAAGCCAAGCCTGAGAACCTCTCCACCCACTCTTAAAAAAAGATACTGTTTAAACGTCCCCTTGAAGCGGCTCCTTACTCCTCATAATTACCCTGATCACTGCCCTCGGCGCGTAAGAATGCGTGGGGAGGCCCAGCTCGAGGTGGGCAAGAGGTGCAGACCATGTGCCCTCCAGCATGGAGTACGGCCTGAGCGCCCGAGTGTTTCTGGCAAAGGGCAGCAGGTGCCTGGTGAGCGTTACCCTTTGTGTCAGATGGAATAAGGGGACCGTCCAGGAGCACAGGTTAGAAAGAGCTGCCCCTTTGGGCAGACACAGTCTCTTACAAGCAACACCTGCCAGAGTGCTGGGGACAAAGGCAGCGGGGTGCCCTCTCCCTGCAAACACACGGGCCTGCTTGAGCAGAGTGGGCCCCCGAGGACCCTCCAGCCCCTGGGCCGTTGCTGGTGCTCTGGGCACACCTCTGCATGGGTGGCTTATTTCTGTCCTCAGGCCATTGGCCCTGGTGAACAGCCACGGGAACACAGACAGAGAAGGCACACCAGAACAGGAGCTGGGCTGCTCTGGCCAAAGAAAGCAGGGTGAGTTTGGTGGCAGGTGCGTACAGGGAGCAGCTAGCGAAGGGGCCCACTGGTGCACAGGCTCAGGGTGGGCAAGCTTATTAGGGAGGTCTGCAAACATGAAGTAGCCTGTGGCAGGTGCAGGAAGGGTGGGTGGGAGGCCACTCATCCCAGAGTCCCGTCTTCTTCCCACGCACCGGGATGAAGTCCGTCTGCCGCCACCAGAATTAGGCTCTGGGATCAGGACCCCATGTGGCCCCCACCCAGGCAGTCAGGAACTGGCCCTGGGGGTAGGCAGACACAGGCCAGCCTCAGTGCCAGACGCTGCCTTTCCATGGGGAGCCATACAGGACGCCAACTTCCAGCTGCTACAGCATTGTTGAAGGTGCTCAGGAAACTTCTAGCAAATTCTGGAATGGGCAGTCAGTCCCTTCCTTGCAAATCAAATTGTGGACCTGCAGGAGAAGGAGCGAGGGCCAGCTGGTCCCCTCTCCCCAAAATGCCCTTGATGATGAATTTGAGGTTGGAAGAATAAATAAATCCCTGGGCATGTTTCCCCTCGAGGGTTGGGATGACAAAAGCGGAATGAATACGAATGTCTCCGGGTTATGTGCTGGGAAGTTAGTGTGGGCTTGCATTCATCGAAATTCAGTTCTTTATGTGTATCAGTTCCTTTTATCCTTCTGGGGATCACAGCCGCCACAAGATGCTGGGCAGCAGATTAATCCAAGTGTTGTCAACGACAATGATAAATTGAGGTTTAAAAGCCTGCATTGACATCAGTTACTATGAAAACTCGGGACTCCCCTCTCCCGCTACTTAGAACCAAGAATTTGTGAAGTCCTGGGCTGCCTTTCATTAAGCTCACCCCCAGAGGTTGCGCAGGGGTTTCTCAGTCAGAGGCTTTTTCTTTGCTCTGTGCTCCTTCTCCTTCCAGGCGGACCCTCTCTGCCTCCCACTCTCCGCCTCCACCGCCCCATGCACCCGCACCTGTGCCCTGAGTCCCTGTGCACCTGCACCTGTGCCATGAGCACCTGTGCTCTGAGCATCTGCATTTGTCCTCTGAACACACCTGCTCCCTGTGCACCTGCACTTGGGTCCTGAGCACCTGCAACTTCCCCCCAAGCACCTGTGCCTTGAGTCTCCTGGGAGAGCAGATCTAGTACAGCCATGTTCCCCCACCATCTCCTCGGTTACCAGAGACTAGAACATGACCCTGGATGCCCATCCTCTGTCCCCGCCCAATCACTCATGCATTCCTCCATCACTTTCCTGGTGTCACCACTCCTGTCACTACCCCAGTTCAGAGTCTCAGCAGCTCCCCGCCCCAGGGGTGGTTACCAATGCCTCTTCTGCGGCCTCCCTAGCTGGAGTCGCCATCCAGCCCTGTTCCCAGCCCACAAATCCGCGCGCTGCCCATCACTACCTCTTGTACTACCTCCCGGGACACCCCCATGGCGCTCAACTTAGAGGCTTTTCATGGTGCAGTCCTAACTTCACGCCTAGCCATGCACTTGTTCTCTAGAAGATGCATCACGTCTCCACGCCACACCATGCCCTTCCATGCCCTTCCACGGAGTGTCTTGTGCCCCCTTCTCTGCTGGCTGGCTTCATGTTGGCCCTGCTCCTATCTCAACACTGGCGCAGTGCGTGCGGCTCTCCA
The DNA here is from genome assembly GCF_963455335.1 of Martes martes. Classification (NCBI taxonomy): domain Eukaryota; kingdom Metazoa; phylum Chordata; class Mammalia; order Carnivora; family Mustelidae; genus Martes; species Martes martes. The sequence goes on along the minus strand of NC_137904.1, from coordinate 18,443,865 downwards.
GCCATTTCCTACTTCTCTCCCCAGTGCTGAGCCCCAGGCAGGGGGCACACACTCTGGGCTTGCAGTCAGCAGTACCCACGGGCCAGAGGGAGAGCACTGCCTGCCAGGCGCTCAGGTTCCGTCTGTGGCCCGGAGAAAGCCCGAGCCCCCAGCACCCCACTCTCACCCTCAGAGGCTGCAGGATCCCTCGTGAGCACGTCATAGAGGGTCTCGGGCTTGCAGCGGGGGTGAGGGAGGCAGAGCAGAGAGGAGCAATTCATAGCAGCTCATCCCCAAGGATAACACAGAAACCGCAGTCCTGCAAACGCACCCTGGGAGAGCTGGTCAGTGCGGTGCCTCCCAAGGGAAGCACCGCTGTCTCCAGGTCAAGGCGTTTGCTGGCTGGTCAGATCCCATTTTTCAGGGGCAGAAAAAGCCTGGGTTCCTGTCCCTGCCTCCCGTCCCTTCCTCCTCCTCTTTTCCTCCATCCTCCCCTCCCTCCCTTGGTCACTGTGGCAGTTTCCCCAGCAGCAGGGAAAGACGCGGCCTTCTCCAGCACCAGTCACTGTAGTTCGGGGTGAATATTCGGTTAGTTCCAGGCCAGAGAGTCCTGATCAATATTACCTTCTCCCGGCAAAACAGCGTAATGGAGCTCTCATTAGCGGCTCCAAGCGCCGGAGCTGACACCCGTGACTGGCGCTGTGATTAACACCTGCCCCTTGGTTCCCAGAGCTGCGGCCTGTCCAGGGCAGCATCCCCATGGCCCGCGAGGCTGGCAGGAGCCTGGCGACTGTTTGAGCTTCCCCCGAGCCTGGAAGCCCAGCCTGAGCTAGCCACTGGGTGCCCAGCCCCGGGCCTTTAGAGGACAGACCATCAGGAACAGAAGGGCTCGTGTGGCCCGGATTCAGGGAAGAAGATGCGTGTCCACCGCCCACCCATCCACACACTCACGTTCCGCATCTCTTCCCAGTGACTGCTCACCATCAACTTGCACACCTCCAGTGATGGGGTGCTCACTACCTGACAAAAGACCCGGTTTCCCATCCGGCCAGCTGCGATTAGGAGCTGGCTCCTCCAGATACGACTTCTGCGTCTATCGGTCCTGGCATTGTCCTTCAGGTCCCAGCCCATCTCTCCCTTTCAGCATGCCTGCCACCCCTGCCCTGGAGCTTCCCACGGCTCCCCTCCACCCTGAAGCCATCCATGGTGTTGGCCTTTGAGAGCCTCTGTGGCTACACCAGTAACATCAATAATCATAATTTGTTGGTGGTTAGGGTGGGCTGGCCCTGTGCTCGGTACTGCAAACGGCTATTCTAGTCCTCATGACAGCGCTGGGAGGACAATGCTATTGTTATTCCCTGTTTTACAACCAGGGAAACTTAGGCACTGTGGACCTGCCCCAGCCACAGATCTCACAAGGTTTCTCCATTCCTCTTGAAGACTCTGGTGTCACCCCCTGGGCAAGGCTTCCCTGTTCTGTGCGGAACGCATGTCCATCCCCACCTGGGGCTCCAGACACACCTCACATGTGTTCTTTCCCTGCCCCCACTCCTAGGTACTTCTTTCACCTTTGCATGCATGCTTTCTTCACTCTTCTCTGGCAGGGCCAGCTGGGCCCCACTGCACCCAGATCAGCCTGCACTGAGCAGAGCCAGCTCTTAGGCTGCGCTTGCATCTGTGGACAGAATCGGTGACCCCAACTCCTATGGAGGCTGCTGTGACCCAGACAGAAATGCCCCCCGCTGAGAGATCACTCAGAGGAGGAGCTGAATGTCACAGGAGTGCTGCAAAGACAGCCCCGGGAGAAAGGGCAGAGGAGGGTGGTAGAAAGAGCCCCACAGCAAGGCAGTCAGGAGCCTTGTGTCCCCATCCCAGTTCTGCCAGACTCTCTGTGGTGCGTGGGGATATACCCGTTCCTGTGCTGGGCCTCAGTTTCCCTACCCACAAGCCCTTGGCTGGTACAGTTGGCTTCTCAACCTCAGAGTACGTGTGTCGGTCAATGCAAGTAGCAGCTGGGGGTCTCTGGCCAGCGGCCCCCCAGCACAGCTGCCCCCACCGCCCCACTACGTCCCCACGTCCTGGACGCAGGTGAGGGCAGTGGCCATAAGCCGCGGCATGGCCCTGGGCACTGCAGCAGGAACGGACACCAGACACTGTGGTTTCTGCAATACACGGTCTGACCCAGAGCAGCACTGGGTGGCGGGCTCACCTCGCCCTCAGGACAGCCTGGGAGTGGCAGAGGGCACTGGCCCGTCACAACCCTGTGCCAGGCGCCTGCCTACTTCCCAAGCCCTTGCACACGAAGAAACAAAGCTCAGAGGTGAGTTCACAAGGCGGGCACTGACCACCTGACTCCAGAACCACCCACGTGGCCGCCCTGCTGACTGCCACCGACAGAGGGTGCCCTTCCTCCTTGGACCCACACTGGGCTCCTGGGTCCAGTGACAGAGGACGCAGGCCTCCTGACTCCAGCCCATCGCTCTGCCCTGTCGGCCTCCCGCCCTCCCTGACTTCCTTCACTCTGGCCCGTACCCAAGACCCACCGACATCAGACGACAGGCCCAAGGGGACCGCCTCAGGGACCAGGCTCAGCCTGACAGCTGTAACGGACACGCTGCGTAAGTCACGGCTCCGTCCCAGAGTGGGAGCAAATCCCAGTGGAACACACCGTGGGCAAAGGAGCCTCCGCCGGTGACCTGGACAGGGGTCTAGGGCCTCCATGAGCGCCCGCCTACAAGACAGTCGGCAGTGACCCCGGCCGCCTGGTGTCACACAGGGGACCCATCAGACGGTTGCAATGGGGGTGAAGCACATGAACGTGAACAAGCGAATTCAGAGACACAGAGTGTCACGGGCTTTTCCACGGAGCCTGCTCCTCAGCCAAGATGGGGCCGGCTGGTGCCAGATCCTCCATTGCGGGACCATGCTGAGCCCCGTGGCCGGACCGTGACGGGGGGGGGGGGGGATCTCGGCGCTCCAGCTCCTGCAACCTCCCAGCCCAGGATCCCATGCAAGTCTCTGCTGCCTCCCGTTCCTCAGGTCCCAGGCTGTGCTCTGTCAAGCAGCACAAGTGGACAGTTTTAAGGGAAATTAATGCATGTGTTTCTGAATCACCTTATGTGGAAACTATCACAACGTTGTGTCTGAAGGACAGTAACACCCAGAAATGACCTCGCCATTGGGTGAGCTGTCTGGGTCGTGCCAGGTTTCTAAGAGTCTCCTGATGGGACGGCCTCACAGCTGGCCAGAGTCTCACCAGGCAGTGCTAACACTGACTCCTCCAGGAAGTCCCCGGGGCCCCCCAGGTTTTCGAGCAGCCTCTCTGCAGAGCACAGCATACTCCAAATCAGGGCCATGGCCCATGGGACCGTCCTGGTTTGCTCACAGTCCCCCCCTCAGCAGAGGCAGCTGCTCCAAGACAGGGGCCAGACACCTGTCCAGGTCCACATCTCCCTTTTCAGTGACACCTTCCCAGTCCCAGCTTGACGGACATGGCTCCTCTCCCACGGTGACATGTTGCCCGGCCCGCACCTACTCCCAGCTCGCGGCACAGCCTCACAGCTTCCGGCTTATCTGACATCCCCCCGCGATGATCCGTGCCCCTTGGGCACGCTTGCCTGCACATGTCAGCCCTTCCCGACCCAGCACATTGGACAAAAGGGCCCGACAGGGAAGAGGCTCCAGTGGGAACTAGAGGCCAGCACTGCCTGGAAGTGTGGGTCAGTGGGCTCAGCAGTCCCTACATTTTTCTAGAATTTAGCTTAAAAAAAAATGTTTCTTTAACCCAAGGCAGCAGGCTGGTCTCACCAACCGGATGTTAACTCGGTGTAGCACGTTCATGAAGACTCACGCAGACGGAGTTCTCCGCATCCTCAGAGGGCCGGTGCTCGGAAGGGGGCCGCGGGGAAGCACACTCGGCAGCAGCATCTGCTGGTGCCCTCCGGAGCCACGAGGCCCACCAGGTGACAGCCGGCATGGGTGGAGGACGCCAGAGGAGCTCCTGAGATCGGCGCCACATCCTGGCTGGGAGACCGCACCTCTTACTGGCAGAGGGAGAGCACACGCTTCCAGCAGGCTCTCGTCTTGAGAACGCTTGCGTGCCATACGCACGGCCACGACATTAAACTGCTCTTCTGCTTCCAACACGAAAACACACATCTGTGCGCACGGCTCCAGCACCGCACAGCTGGGGAAGCGGGAGGGATCGGTGTCCGGAAGGGGGACAGCGAGGCGGGGGGAAGACCCAGGACACCGGCAGGTCAGGACCACCTGCGCTTCCTTCCTTGGGGGCCTTTCCTCCTCCAAGGCGGACCCCCGGGCATCCCCTCACTAGCCGGCGCCCCCCTCGTTCAGCCGGGCCCCAGCCCCAGAGCCTTCCCCGGGTTGGCACGGGTGACTCTCCGCTTTTCATCCGACTGACGACTCCCATCTAGGTCTGTGGGTGGCTGGTCACTACTTCCCTGGCACTGGGCGAAAGCCCGGCATGAGCGTGGAGACCCCTGGGGTGATGGCATGACCGTGCGCTTACATGCGCACGCGACCACTCAGGACCTGTGACCCGCCTGTGGGAAAGAGCACCACGCGCTACATCTGCTGACTTGCCAACTTCCCTGTGAGGGCTTCGGGTTTTGATTCATGTGTTTCAGGGCTAAGGGTGAGGACCCCAGACCCCAGGATCACCACAGCCTCTTGAGGGCACAGGTCCACTCCCTAAGCGTGCCCCAAGCCCCAGAGACAAGCCTGGACCCCCTCAGCGGTGCGCCTCATGGTCCCAGAAGCGGGCCCTCCCCTGCGTCAAGCGAGTGTGGCTGACCTGGTCAAGCTCTCGGTGGGCGTGCCTGGGGGGCTGGGGGTGTGACCCTAGTCTGACTGCCGTCAGAGAGCCCGATGCTCCTTGAATTGAGTTGAACTCACAAAATGGGTCCTTGGGGTGTCAGGTGGAGGCAGAGAGATGGTGGGGATGCCCCCTCGTGAGCCCACTCCTGCCCGTGATGGTTCCTTGTATGCAGGGATGCCTTAGAGCCCAGGGAGGGGGTGTCACCCAGACATTCCCGGCATCCGGGAGGTGAGGCTGAACCCACTGCTGCCCGGGGCACGGGAGATGCAGTCACTGGGAGCTTCTCAGGCAGGGCCCACCCCCCCAGCCCCAACCCAGGCGAGGACCACAGATTCACGGCCCGCAACTCCCTCCCAGTCCTTGCCCGGCTTCCTCGCACACACTGTGGTTCCTGGTGAGGGGTCTGCACACCCCATGTCCGTGGGACCTGACCCACGAGCCCCAGGAATGAGCCCTCATGATCCCTGGAACCGTCAGAAACCGCCCGAGAGGTGCTGGCTAGAGTGGCTCCCGGCTGGAAGACTGCAACGCACAGGAAGAGCTGCCTTCTACAAGAGGATCTGGCTGCAAGGACCCAGAGTGCTCTCTGGTTGTGCTCACACTCACACTTGCGCACACACCCCACATGCTCACGTAAACACCTCACACTCCCACACACACACTTGTCATGTGCTCACACTCGTGTGCACGTGCACATGCACACTCGTGCTCACACCCACACTCGTGCACACTCAGTCCCACCGGGGCACCTCCTGCTCTCATGCACTTGCAGCAACGCAGCTGGGAACTGGCTTCTTCCCAGAACTGAAATGTCACAGAGCCACCACCGCCTTCCCTCTTTGGTAAATTGTCTCATTCCCCAGATCGGTCCGTGTGGCGCTCAGCCGTGTAGGCCGTGAGGATACAGACAGAGCGAGTGGTTCCCAAATCTCCAGACCAGGGAACCAGGGAGGAGGACGATGGGCTGCGCTCGGCACCCCATCCTCCCAGCCTGGGCGGCCCCTCCTCCGGGGGCTGTGGCCTTGGTGTGCCATCCACTGGGAGCCCTGGACAGAGCCCAGGGAGACCCCCTTCCAGGACAGTAAATCATCACCGAGGGACCCAGGACAGACACTGGCTGGAGTGGCCGTGTTGTGACGCTGGTGCCCACAGGAGCTGGGAGCTCCTGGCCTGATTTAGCCCTCCCATAGCCCAGAGCAGCGGGTCTCCCTTCGGTTCCACGAGGTACCCCGTGTCCTTCCCACGGACTCCCTAAGTCAGATCGTGGCTGCTGCCAGCGTGGCTGCTCCCGGACCCACGTGGCTGCTACGTGGCCTGTGCCACACCCCCGAACCTGTGTGCTCAGCCAGAGGAAACCCTTAGAGGAGACGGCACCTCCGCCCATCTGAGCACGGCTGCCATGTCTGACTGTTGGGCAGGGACTCCGTGGATGGCGCCCGCAAGCGCGAGCTAGCCCCCCGTCTCTGTGCCTTGGTGTCCCGGGGAGCTCACTGCCGCATAGGCAATGATGGCTGGGGGCAAGCATGCCTTGGTCGTGGCCTCCCGCCTCGCTGTCTCAATGGCTCAACGAACGAGCCGAAGGACTTTCAGGGCAGGAGAACCCACGGTCGGATCGTCATGCTGCCAGTTTTCTCATCGCAGAAGAAAGTTTTCCTGGACATCTTCTACTTCTGAGAGTTGGCGGGTGGTGGGGATTCACCCTAACTGCTGTGAGGGGCTCACAGTACCTGAGCATCCTGGGTGGACCGAGAGACCCGCGGGGACACAGCCTGGGAGGCTTGCGCCTGTCTCCCCGGGCTGTGCCGTGTGTCTTTGTCCTTTGCTGACCTTGCCAAGCCTCCATCCACCGTAGACATGCTGCCTGGGGTGACCACACGCTGAGCCTCACGAGAGTCCCCAGCAAATCACCAGACATGTGGGTGGTCTTGGGGATCCGACTCACTCTTCTAACCGGCGTCCTTCCTGGATGAGCTTGCACTTCCCTTGACTGGTGCCCGCCTCACCTTCCGTGGCTTCTGGGGCCCCTGCCTGCTGCCCCAGCTCCTGCCTCTGCTCCTACTTCCACTGTGAGCCCTGTGTGTGCCTTCCCTTCATTTGCACAATGCAGGTCTCCCCTTCCAGGAAGCCCTCCATGTTCCATCCCGTGCGGCTGGTCCCCTGCTTCGCCTGCATCCCACACGGTGGATTCCGGAGTTCGGGAACTGGCCCATCTGCGTTTGTACCTCGGGGCGACCGCAGATACACCCTGCCTCTGAACTCCTAGGAAACCGGCGCCCCAGCCCCTGAGACGTGTGGCCCTGTACGCCTGCGACCTCTTCACACACATGCCCAACCCTGGTTAGGTATAGACTCGAGTTCTGATCCGACACATGGACCCGACAGCCTGGAGTGGCTGGCCAGTGGCAGGGTGATCGGACCCCACTGCACGTCCTGGAACACTCCCTCCCTGGGTGCTGGGCGCCATCACCTGAGCTGGGGGGGGGGCGGCTGGGTCACTGTCATCTGTGACGTACTCCTAGCCCTCACCCCTTGCACAAGGCAGCAGAGACAGCACCCAGAGCTACATGGGTGATGCCCCATGACCGCCCAGGCTCGTGGGTCCCCCAGTCCCACAACATATCTGAAATCTCGCTCCTCCAGGGGATGCATGACTCCCTCCCGCTTTAGGGAATCGGCTCAGAGACCAGGAGCTTTGGCTTCTTCCTTCATCACGCCCAAGAGCCAGCTTCGGGGGCCCGGCACCCCAGAGATCTCAGGTGTCCTTCTGCTGAATCCTCTGGACATTTTCAACAGCAAAACAGGTTTGATTTGCAGAAGCCATGAAGGAACAGGGGCAATACAATTTGTAAAACACAGCGTTAATGGAAACGATGGAAGACTGAATGTGTCAGTGAACATACTGGGTTAGTGACGGCCCGAGAAAATAAGCCAGGGCCCACGCAGTCTGGCGGCGGCGGAGGACAGGGTGGAGTGAAGGGGGAGGAGGAGGCTTCATGCCTGACCTGCTCACACATGCCCAGCACAGTCCCCAGCTCCCCCCAGATGCACAGAGACCCACGGATCCACGCCTCCCCTCCTGGGCACAGGAGCAGGGGCAGAGAGGAAACCACAGGCCCGAAACAGGTGCCACGAGCCCCACACCTGCTCCCTGGCTGGACACCCGACCGATTGCGGCTCCCAGCCCCCAGGAACCCAACCTCGAACCTGCCCTGTGGCGGCTCCAGGATACCCTGGGAGTTTGCAGACGGCCACTTCCGTTTCCCTTAGGAGGGCAGCCTTGCCTGAAACCGAATACCTTGCTGATCATTCCCTTTTCCCCCACTCCCTCTGCCCCTAAAACCCTTTCCCCTCCAGTGGTTCCTCAGTATTTGCTGGACGGGACGCTGCCCGATCCGTGAACCACTCCTCGAAGCCACTGTGACTTTCAAGTCTGCTCCACCAAATTCTGTGGCTCGGCAGCTGCGCGGAGCTCGGCAGCTCACAGACATGCCTGACAGGTGTGCACGATGAGCCAGGCCCGCATTCCCTCGGCTGGTGACGACAGGCGCCATCTCTGACGTGCCAACACAGGCCAAGCCCTCACAGGAACTCTGGCAAATCTTCCTCCGATCATGGCCCCCGTAGTTTGCATGACTCCTGGAGGCAACCAGAGTGCTAGCACCACCTGACAGAGAAATCCAGGCACAGAGATCTGAGGCCACAGGGGAGGGGGAAGCCAGAGCTGAAGCCCAGGCTGGCCAGGACTCTCCTCCTTTCCCGAAGGGCCATGTCTGACTTGCTTGCATCTTCATGGGGCTGTGATGCCTACACTGACCCTCGCGCTCCATGACTTCTGATGCGCAGATGTCCCCACACAAGAGTCATCAGAAGCTGCTGCAGCTGGGACATGCGTGTATCACCCTCTCCTCTGCGTCCTGTGGCCAGGGCGCGGGCAGGCCCAGGCAGCGTCTGCCATGGGAGGTGGTCCGGGAGAGATGCAGCAGCGGCTGGAGACAGGGCGGCAGGGGCCCGGATGAGGGAGGGTAAGAGCCAGAAACCAACCCAAACGGGATGGAATCTGGTGAAGCTGGGAGGGCTAGGGAAGTGCTGGTTGGGGGAGGAAACAGCAGGTCTGAGTGGGGCCCGCCACCAGGTACCTGGGTGCGGGAAAGGCTGGTCCCAAGTCCGCCTGAATCCACAAGTTCCAAACCCCATTGACCTGTAGGATCAGTGGTCCTGACCACACCACCCGCTGACACTTCAGTGGCCCCTAAGGAAGCACCTGGCACCCCAGGTCGGCTGGACGCCCCCTCCCAAGGGTGACTGCTAGTCCTGAGGAAACAGCATGTGGGCACTGACTGAGGTGTGGGGACCAGAAGGTGACCCAGGGACACTGGGTGTACAGACAGCCGATGTCGAGAGGCAGGGATGTTCCCTTCTCTACAGGCCTTAGGCCACCTGTCACACGGGACTGACCACAGGTCTGCGTCCAACCCTGGACCATGAGCTGCCCGAGGGCAGGGAAGCTCTCTGGTCTCTGCTCATCCCTCGCCTGAGGAGAAAGCCAGTCATGCATGGGACTGGCATCAGGGCCAAGAGCACAGGACAAGCCGGTGGCAGAGGCCCCACTAGGAGGCCCGGCAACTCCAGGATAAGGAGCTGGATGGTACACAGAGGTGCCTGAAGCTGCCAGGTGGGGGTTGGGATCTGGGGCATAGCAGGAGGCAGCAGTGGGCAGCAATCTCTGCCCATGGCCTGGCTGAGTGCATCCTCTCGCAGAGACCCCGCAGGATGGCACATGCTTGGGGCCATCCCACCCAAGTGTCCCTGGGCCTCCCAGGGTGGAGGCTGTGGGGAGAGCCAGCCAAAATAAATCTGAGCTAACACGTGCTGATCACCAGCTCCCTAAATCAAGGACCTGGCAGATCTTCTGGGCGAGAATCAATCTTCCTGTCCCCATAGTAAATACCATAACTCTTTTCCCAGTGTGGTTTAGAGAATGTAACTGTCATGCTCATGATTTATTCAAAAACATTCTTCCAGGTTAGTGAATGAACTAACAGCCTGCTTTGGAGCAGGAGGTCAGAGCGCTTTTCCAGGTGCCGGCCTCCCCCTCGCGGCCGCTCTCCCGTGCCGGCTTCTGCGCCTGCCCCTGATGGAGCCCCTGGGCCCGTCCCCCAGGCATGGAGGGTCTGCTCTGCAGCCAGCGGGACAGGACGAGATGGCCACGGCCTCCCTTCTGGGCAAGCGACTCTGGATTTCTCTTCTTCTCTATGGTAGTTTGCTTTACCCACAGTTAACGAAGAGCATGTTCTCGTGATTCAGACCACGCAGGGATTTCTAGAGAGAACGCCGGCCCCTTGTCACACCCGGGGCCACCAGCACCCACACAAACAGGTGCGTCTTCTGTCCAGCACGTCTACAGGATTACGTTACTCTCACGGCCTTTCTAACCATTTCTGCCAAAACACTGCCTAAATGTCCTCTGGTTCAGGGCATCCTGACATGGATGTGTGAGCTTTCTTTCACCATAGGTTCCACGGCTTGTGAATTTCGACGTGTTCTGCCAAACTGCCCTCCAAACACACGTTGTCAACAGGATGCAAGTGTCCCTTTTTCTCTGTTGTGCTCGTAAATCTGGTATTTAAGTTTTGCTAGACGGACGGGTAGAGAGCCCTCCTCATCGGCTCCCCAGGAGCGTGGCTCACACTGGCTGTGTGTGCTGTGCCCGTGTCCAACAAGACACGCACAGTTGGCCTGCCTGTTGTCTGCTCCCAGACTCGCTCCCCATGCACCGCCCGCGGCCAGCTCTGTACCATGGGACCGGTCAGAACGCTGGGTCTCCACACCTGTCTCGATGTCTCTGGCAGGTGTGGTCCTCAGTGGGGCTCGACGCTGGCCCAGCCCTGGGCACACGCGGCAGAGCCTGTGGTAGGAAAGCGGTAAAGACAGGGCAGGAGGGTGCTGGGATGCCAGAGACATGCACTTTCTGTGAGGCAACCATGCAGCCAGACACAGTCTGAGAGGGAATTCCGTTTCTACAAGCAATAAGGGAGGACAGAGAATGGGGGTGAGGTGGGGAGAAGAGAGGCCTCTCCCCCATTGGAGACACTGCCCTGGGGCTGACCCGAGATGAGCAAAGGGACACCGGTGACAAAGCCCTTCAGTGAAGCTGTCATCAGAGCCACAGAGTCAACAGTGGTTCTCTGCTAAATAGAGAAATGAAACCGGGCCCCACACCCCCCACTATGAAGGATGGCACATCCAGCACTCGATCAGAAGTCACTTCTCATGCCGAAAACCAGCAAAACCGCGATTTCAAAGCAGTGCCGAGAGGAAATGTTACAGCATGAAATGCACCAGACATGAGGACCATCTCCAACCAGTTAGCTAAGTCCGTCCTGCAAGAAGCTGGGGAAGAAGAGCAAAATAAACCCAGAGCGGGGAGCAGGAAGGAAATTATAAAAATCAGAGTAGGAATCAATGAAAGTGAACATAAAAAACAGCAGAAAACAATCGATGAAACAACAATCTGGTTCTTTGCATGAAAGTCAGTAAAACTTACAAACCTCTCCAAAACAGATGGAAATTAAAAAAGAAGGAGCCACAGTTCTCCAGTAGCAGGAATTAAATAGAGATTATCTCTATGGAGCTTATAGCCATTAAACGGATTAGGAGAGAAGAGGACAATTTCTAATACAACAAAGAAGAAATGAACCAATTTCTAGAAAACTTAACCAAAACTTCACCAAAATAAGGACACAGTCCAAACATCCCCATAACCATGAAAGAAATTGAATTCATGATTAAAAGTACACTTGACAGAATGTCAAGAGGATAGTTGTGTGGGAGAATTCTACCAAACGTTAAAAAAATAATAATAATAACCTTTTTCAGAAAAAGACATCCAGATGGCCAACAGACACTTGAAAAGATGCTAGCATCACTCAGCATCGGGGAGATAAAGGTCAAACCCACAATGAGGTAACCCCTCACCCCTGTCCGAATGGCAAGAGTCAGCAGTGCAGGAGAGCAGGGGTTGGTAAGGGAGCAGAGAACGGGGACCCTCGTGCACTGCTGGTGGAAGCGCAGGCTGGTGCAGCCGCTCTGGAGAACAGCAAGGAGTTTCCTCAGAAAGTTAAAAATACAGCTGCCCTGCAACCCAGCAACCCCACTTCCGGGTATTTGCCCAAAGGAGTGGTATCTCGAGGGCACCTGCACCCCCATGTTTACGGCAACGTGACTCCCAACAGCCAAGGTGTGTGATCACCCGCTGGTGCCCACCAACCCGTGAACAGGTAAAGAAAATGCGGGCTGTCCACACAATGGAATCTTACTCAGCCTTAAAAAACATGGACATCCTGCCATTTGGGACAACAGGAGCGACCCTGCAGGACACTATGCCCAATGACATCAGCCAGGCATAATTTCGCTTACGTGTGGAATCTAAAAGTCAACTCTAGAAGCAGAGAGTGGAAGGGTGGCCGCCGGGGACTAGGGGTAAGTGGGCGGGTGTTGGGTAAAAGGGATAAAGCTTCAGTTATGCAGGACAGAGTTCTGTGAGTCAGACGTGCAGCACAGTGCCTGTGGCCAACACCGATACAGTGCACCCTCGGAATGCTCTGGGAGAGAATTCTAGAACGTTCTGGCACACACAGAAACAACTTCGTCAGGGATGGGCGTGTTAATGGCCTGACCTGGTGAGCATTTCACAGCGTTTACGTATAGCAGAATGCCATGCTGTTCCCAGCCAGTAGACACATTTTTCATCGATTATACATCAGTAAAGCTGGGAACAAGATTAACTCCCAATTTTCCACGATCTTTTTTGGAAAACAGAAAAGGAGGAAGCACTTGCCAGCTCATCTCATGAGGCCAGGATTTCCCTGAAAGAAAAGCCAGACTGTGCACCAAGAAAGAAAAACACAGAGGCTAACATCGCTCATGAATTAAGATGCAAAAACTCTCAACGAAACATTATCAAGGAGAATTCCATAGAATCTAACAGGTATTCCATGTCATGACGAACTGGGATTTATTCCAGATGTGCAAGGTTGGTTGAATATTCAGAACCATCGATGTAATCCACTGCCTCAATAAACGAAAGAAAAACCCTAGCAATTAATGCAGAAAAAGCTCTTGACAAAATCCAACAGCCATTCATGATTTTTTTAAAAACCAGAAAGTTCGCAATAGAAAGATATTACCTCATTGATAAAACACAGCTACAAAAACAAGCAACAGTTCACATTATATTTAATGGTTAAAAACGGAATGCTTCCTCCCCACGAGTAGGAACAAAGTTCGTCTGACATAGTCCTGTACGTTCCAGCTACTGCGCTAGGCGGGAAATATGTACACGTACAAAAGGCCTGTGGGTTGGAAAGGAGGAAATAAACGGTCTCTATTTACAGACGACAAGATTATCTATGTGGAACATCTCAAGAAATCAACAAAAACACTCCGACAACTAGTATATGAGCTCAGCGCATTCTAGGATACAGGACCGACTCACAAAAATCCACTTTGGTCCTGTATGCTAATGACGAATATGCCGGAACCGAAATTAAAAACACAAGGCCATGTACAACCACCTCGAAGAGGATGAAATCCTCAGGTGTGCCCAGGATCGGCAGGCTGTACATTCCAGAATGCCGATGGAAGACAGTGAAAAGGCCCAAACTAATGGAGAGACGAGCTGTGTTCATAGGTTGGAAGATCCAACCTGGTGAAATGAGCCCCAGATTGATGTACAGGTTTCATGGAATTCCTGTCAAAACACCAGCAAGTTTTTTATGGGCGTAGACAAGCTTATTCTAAAATTTATCTGGAGAGTCACAGACACCCCGCCCCCAGCATAATTAAAGCAATCTTGGTGGAGAGGAACCGAGAGGGTGAGATCACTTTTCGAAACCACTGCCACAGTGATAAAGACCATGACCGTGGTATCCACAGGCGGAGAGACACAGATCGACAGAGCAGAACAGAGAACCGAGAAACAAGCCCACAGCAGTGTGGGTCACTGACGTTTGACAGAGGTGCACGGACAGTCTGGTGGAGGAAGAACGTTTACAGGTAGAAACTGAAGCTCGCCCATCACTTCACGCCTCATACAAAAATTAAGTCGAAATGCATCAGGGAATTCAATTAAAATGCGAAATCATAACATTTTTAGAACAAAAAAAGGAAGAAAAAAGTCTGATACCTGAGACTACGCAAGCAGCTCTCAGAGCTGACACCAGAAAGCACGGAAAATGGGTGAGTTGGGGCATATCAAATGGGAAGGACCTTGTAAAAGGGATGGAAAGACGAGCTGGAGACCCGGAGGAGGTGTTTGCAAACCGTCTTTCCTACAGAGGACATGGCCACAATATACCATGAAACTTCAAAACCCAACAGCCAAAACGAAACGAGCAATCGAATCAGAAAACGAGCAAAACACGTAATCAGAGATTTCATTTTTGAGAAAAAAGCACATGAAACATGCTTGGCATCAGCAGTCGTCAGGACAGTGCAAAGGAAAAACCACGGTGAGACACCACAGCACGTCCATCAGCTTGGCGGAAACGGACATGGTGATGGAGACAGGGAATGCGCTGCGGGGAGCAACTGTAGAAGACAGTTTGGCAGCGCCTTGTAAAGGGAAACGTGCGGCTCTTACTAACCAGCGTCCCAGAGAAACAAAGGCTGTGTCCACAGAAAACTGCGGACTTGTTCACAGAAGCTTGATTCCTCAGAGCCAAAACCTGGGGTCAAGCCGATGTCCTTTGACGGGTGAATGGAAGGCATGCCCACAGCATTGCATATGGCTGAGCCATAAAGAGGAGCTGAGGACAGCCAGACACACAGCCTGGAAGGCTCTCTGGGGCGCCATGCTGTGGGAGGGAGCCAGGGCAGAAGGGGACAGGCTGTACTGCCTGTGCTTGGAACAGTCGGGCAGGCGGGACTGTCTTTCCCGCGGACAGCAGGGGGAGCTGGTGAGTGACCCCTGTCCATAACTGAAGACTTGTGCACACATTAGTAACATAGTAACATTAGGAACCCTGGGGAAACCGAATAAGAGGTGTGGGAGTATCAGTGTCAATGTCCTGATTGTGATGTTACGAAATGTTACCACTGGAAGAAAATGGGTAAAACACAGAACCTCTGTGTGTTATTTCTTAAAACTGCATATGACCCTGTAATTATCTCAACAAAAATTTCAATTAAAAAGAAAGCTAAACACATACCTGCTGTAAGATCTGACTGTCCTGCCCCCTCGGTGTGTATGCACCCAAGGAAAACATGCAACCGTCTTTACGATGACTTGCAAGTCGATATTCGCTGCAGGTTCTCATTTTCGCCCCGAGCCGGAAACGCCTCGAGTGTTCCTCCACAGAGGATGGGGAAACCAGCTGTGGGCATCGTGGCGTGGAGTACTATTCGGCCATACAACAGGAGGGAAATCCTATCAGGGGGAAACATGGAGAGTGTTCAGGACAGAGGAAGCCAGAGGCAACAAGGAGTAGGATTCTGCTTACAAAACTTAGGAACCACTAAGTGGTCTACAGCCAAAGAAAGCAGGTCAGTGGGTGGCTCGGGGTGAGGAGGGGGCAGCAGGAAGCTGCTGGATGTGTTCACTGTCCCAAGTGTGCTGAGGGCTTTGTGGGCGTGTGCGCCTCAGGCTGACCTAACTGTGCAGGCAGAGGCCAGACCCAGACATCCACTCTGGCCCAAGTCTGGGGTTCAGACAGTCGCTGTCCTGGGTCCTGACCAGGAAGCCGGTCTCAAGCCAGGGACCTTCAATTCTGCTCCCCTGGGCCCCAGGTTCCCTGGCACTTCTAGGGCAACGCTGCCAGGACGCTGGGACATGTGCTCAGAGCACAAGGGCGCAGGAGCCACCCACTGCTTCCAGCACAGGACACAGGTCCAGGGAGTGGCATTCACTGAACGTGGCTCTGATCCTCCCCCAGGAATGGCTTGCCCATCTCCCACCACCTGTGCCAGATGCAGGGGCCCCCAGCCAGTGGGCTGCTGAGGACCAGGGCTGGGACGCAGGAGGGTGCCAGAACAAGAGAACCGGGACGGGGAGGACCTGACCGGGAGGTGATGTGGGTGATGCCTGGGGGCAGGAGCTACTGGGAGGGACCAACTGCAGAGCTTGGGGTGACTTCCCAGATGGGGTGAGGACAGGCGGAGAAGCCAGCTGGTAGCAAGAGCGTGGCATCCACAGTAGAGGGGCCAGGGCTGGGGGGAATGGACACGGCCAGGGGTGGGGGCCACACGAGTCTGACGGCTGGAGGCATGCGGCTCTGGAAGCTCCGGCCCCCCTCCATCCTGTCCCATTAATTCAGCCTGGGACTGTGTCTCCTTGGCTGTAGATCTCTCCATGCCTCTGAGGGTGCGTGTGAGGACCGGACAGGTCGGGAAACCAGTACGACCCCTAACCGCAATGTTCCCCACACTTATCAGGCAGCAAATGTGGTGCTATGTAATCCCCACGTTGGAGGGCGATGGGCGGGTTCTGAGGTCCACGGCTGAGTCGGGCCTTGAACCTGCCATCCACCTGATATGAATTTCACACCTCAACACAGGGGTCCTCGGCACAGGCCCAGCAGAGGTCCCACAGGGGACTGACTTTTCTGGGACAGATTCATGTCAGGACGTCCACATTCTCCCCCTCTCCTGCAAGGCGCCATCAGAGGGGGGTTGACAAGCGATGGCCTGCAGCCTGTCACAGCCCCACTCGGACGGTGGTCACCTCCACCAGACCCTTATGCCCACTCCAGCATCTCTGCTCATGTGACACATCACGGCTCATACCAGTGACATCGGATGTGCAACCTCCCCCTGACCCCAGCCCTAAACTGCAAACTGGTGTGCTCACTGATCTGCTGGACATCGCTCCATGGGTGAGGGCCTCCTGCTAAACAGACCCACACGGGCGGCTGGAGGCCCCCTTGCCCACTCCTGTTCTCTGCTCATGTCCCACACCAGCAGCCCTAGCCATGCTGCAGGCAGCTCTCGGCCCCTCAGTGCCCACATGGCAGCCTCCAACCAGGACTGCTGTGGGCCTGACTGGCTAAGACGGGTTCACACGGGAGCGGGGCGGGTCCTAAGCCAGTCTGACCGACGTCCTTACAAGGAGACATTTGAACAGAGAAATCCACACAATGGAGAGCATGAAGGCAGAGACTGGGTGAGCGTCTATAAGCCTAGGAGCGCCGGAAACTGCCAGTGACCATAGTCACGGGGGTGAGGCCTGGGCCACTCTCTCCTCCCAGCCTCAGCCAGAACCAGGCCACCCCCCTGACCCTCCAAAACCATGGGATGCAAGCTAGTTCTGCTGCTTACACCCCTGTGTTCGTAGGCACCGAGTCGGTCATCACGGGGAGGGAGTTACACATACTGACAGGGAGAAAACCCGAATCTGAACCAGGTGTACCGATGAGAACTCAGGTCTTCCGGTGTCTGGAGACTGATGCAGAAGTGTCAGCGTGTGTGCGTAATGGGAACTGTTGGTACATCCGGATACGCACCATATGGCCATACATACGATATGTAAACTACACTCAGATAACGACAACATGTAACGTAGCGTGACATGGTATCTCACAGACATCTCTCTGTTCTTTGGAAAGCCGGAAAGCAGGGGCACCCCGACACCACTGAGCATGCCTAGCATCTGCGTCTAGGCTTCTACATACCACTTTCCACTGAAAGAAGAAAGGGCTCCTCAGAGAAGGGACTGATCCCAGACCTGGGGAGGTCAAGGTCAAGCAAGGAGGTGTTCGTAGAATGATGGGGACAGAGCAAGGATGGGTCAAGGGACACAGAGGGCTCCCACCGGTCAAATACGAGATAATGTGAGTATGAAATCAAATGGCGGTAGTAATAGGTTAGAACCTGCTGACTAAAACAGGAAACTGAGTCCACATAGACGCGCACATACAAATGAACTGAAAAGGTGACAAGGAGTAAAATACTGACACAACTTGAAGCATGGTCTCGCAGCGCAAAGGCATGACAGATGTCCTCCTGATGAGGGGACTGGAGCCATTGCCTCCAGCAACAGGACACATGGAAACAGGTACCCTATCCTGCGGAGGAGGCATCAACACACCTTCCTCTTGAGGAGCCCCACACGGACCCAAACTCCTGTCCCGTAGCCTTCTGCAACCTCAGGGGAAAGCCGAGGGCCTCTCCAGCCCAAGGGAGCCATGGGAAAGGGAGAACTCAGGGAAGCACATGGTGCTTGGGTAACACACATCATCGGCACAGCTGGAGGGCGTGGGCTCTGGGATCAGGCACACTGTGGCTACCCCCTGGGTCAGGGAGTGTGTCCTGGTTGTGTGGGAAAACATCCTTGTTTACAGAAACACACGCTGAAGCCCTAGTTTGCAAGTAACTTTGGGGCACCAAGGAGCACCGGAAGCCGTCCCATGGGCCCCAGCCTGGAAACCACTTCTCTCCATGCAGTCTTCCCAGTACAGGCCGACCTCCCCTTCCTGGAGGCCACGGTGCTGGTGACTCATGATGTCTAGACACTGCTGAGGGCTGGCCCACCCTGCACCCGGCCTGTGGGTGCTCACAGGTGCAAGCAAACGAGACCGACGCTAACCTGGGAGCCTCTGACACTCGCGGTGACAGAAGGGGTTGGAGCCTGCAGTTTTCAACCACATGTGAGAAAGAACACCTCACGTGAGATGGATGGGAACCTCTATGGGTAGGGGATATTTGGTCATATGTGCTGACATCTGGACGGTAATGAGCGGCCGCGGAGCTGGCTGTGCCCAGCGCGGCAATTAGAGCACACCGTGGGGAAGACATCCTCACACTGCGGGCCGACGGGGGCTCAAGGCTCGGCTCCCTGTGCATCTGAAATAACGATGCCTCTGCGTCCAGGAGGAAAATGCCCACGAGTTCCACCCGTTGAGTGTCACGGAGCCAGTGTCTCGGGGCACCTTCTGTGCCGACCCGCGATCTACCACAAGCACACATCTCCGTCTAATAGGCTCCCAACGCCGGCTGCCGGCCGCCCCCTTCCTGCCTTTCTGCGCCCTGGGATCTCAGGATGGCCTGAAGGCAGAAGGGAGCCTGACATGGGCCCGTCCTTCAGGGTCCGGGTGGGTCCCACCTGCTCACTCAGTGAGGAGCACGGGAGGGCGTTGGCTTTCACCAGGCCCTGAGATTCCTGTAGGTGGACGTTTCCCTGAACGTTCCCTGACTCCTGCCCGACATGCTCCTCTGGTGCTTCAGCAACCCCTTGGCACTGCCCTCCAGCAAGCGTATCGGGCTCTGGCTGCAGCACAATGTGCGAGTTCTCCACACACCCCGCTGCACCACGCGGGATGGGGACTTCACGCCAGCGGCCTCTGTCAGTATTGCGCACACCCCACCCTTCCCTTTGCACAACTGCCACTGATGATGAAGTCCTTGAGACTGTGCTAGGGTCACCTCCGCCAGGAAGCCCTCCCTGATTACTCAGGAGTCACCCTGAAGATTCTCACCCTCTCTATGTCAAATGACAGTCCTCAGCTCCACTGCGTGTGCCCACAGGGGCCCACACTCCACTCAGTCATCACGTGAACCACTCTCGGTGCTCACCTTCTCCACCAGACTCTGATCTTCTCCACGCTGTAGACTCTCAGCAGGGACTTGACCGTCCAAAAAAAGCTTTCATCTTGAGTGGGTGGTCTCAAGGTCTGGTCTGGACCAGAGCTAGGAACTCACAAGGCCTTGTGACTCTGTTAAGTTGGAAACTCCTCACAAGTCCACCGCCAGCAATGTCCGAGGCTCCCCATCCCCCGCCCCTCCGGCCCCCCTCTTTTGGGGGGGCTGCTCCTCACAACCATGCTCTCAAACCCTCCAGCAGTTGCTGAGTGCCAGCCATTCTTCCCAGGGATACCGTGAGCATCCCTGTGCCAGGATGGAGCAGGCAAGAATCCGACATGACACGCTCCACATCCTCAGGGAAGGGTCTGAGCAGTGAGGGATGGGCCACGAGGCAAAACCACTGGAACGCAGCGTGTTTGCACTCGGGTCGAGCAAAGAGCTGTGGGACGCGGTGTGAGATGGGCTGGCACCGCCTGGAGGAGCAGGGGTTGTCTCTGACCAGGAACAGTTAGGCTGTTCCAAGCAGTGTACACGTGGGCGGATCCAAACTGCACAGCACTTGGGGGCCCGACCAGCCCTCTGTGCAGCACGCACGATGCAGGGATGACGGACATCCAGAAGAGGCCGGCCCTGGAAGAAAGGCAACTTTACCGCCAGGATGAGGGACCTAGAATTTGCCCTGCATGCGGCAGGGGCCAGGACAGCCCCGCGCTTCATAGAGACACTACCCTCTTGGGACCTGAGCCGGCGCCCCAGCAGTTGACGACTTGCTGGCTCTGAACTCCTCCTGCGGCAGAAAGGACAGACAACCAGGAAGGCCCAGAGACTGGGGGCAGCTGTCCTTCTAATGGGGATGCGCTCTTCTTGGCCGTGACAGATCCTTCTCCAGCCCTCAAAGCAGGAGCTCACCAAAGTGCAGATGGAGTGACGAGGCCATGGACACCTCCTCGACCCTGGGAGCATGCTCAGGTCCGGGCGAGATGGCGCAGAAGTCAGAGAGAACATGGCCTCACTGGCTCAAGGATGCGGCCCGTCAGAGGTGAGGGGCTTCCAAGGAAGCCACGGTCTCCACATCCAAGCCATCTGAACAGCGTCCCAGGCATGCGGTCGGGATGCAGGCCTCGAGCACGGAGGGGAGGAAGGAATCAGATGCTGCCAGGCCTCTCCCCCAGCACCGTGAGTGCCATCCCCAGGACCCACCCAGGAGTCCCAGGCCAGGGCAAGGTCCTTCGCTGGACATCAGGACCCGGGCCCAGCCCTGGGGAAGCAGGATGGAGAGGAAGACCATGTTCTTGGTGCTGGTCCTGCCGGCCTGCTGGTCATCCCCTTAGGAGCAAGGGGCAAGAAGGAGCGGAAGACAGAGTTCTCGTCCCTGGGGACTCTCAGTTCACACGGCAAGAAAGGCCCAAAGGAGCACCCCAGTCCGTGGCCCCAAAGCCACTGGAATGTCACAGTGTCCAGCCCCTCCCTGGTTCTCCTGCACGAGTGGGAGACGTAGCTCCTCTGAGAGACCCCCGCGACCCTGGCGACGCTCCCTTGCCTGTGATCCTCCACACCCGTCTGAGCTGGGCCCGCAGCCCCACCCGTGCAAGGATCAGCTTTTTTCTCGAAACAAGGAGTTCCCTGAGGCTAGTGGCCTTGTCAAGCCCCAGGCATGGCCTGCAGCTGGTGCACAGTCCTGAACCCTGAGCTGCAGAAACACGTGCCATCAGGCCCCCGGAGGAGCTCTCGCTGTGGGTGCGCCACCCGACCGGGATCCTTCCATGATGCTCCCCAAGATGCAAGACCTCAGCACCTGGACGAGCAGAGAAGATCACCGACACTCTTTGCCCCAACGGAGGACCCTCCTGTCTCAGGGAAGTAGGTCCTTGGTGGCCAGTCAAACCCCCTGGCCAAACCATGGGGACAACCACTCCCTGAGCATGGCTGACGCACCCGCCACCAATGCCAGGTACCACAGAGCGCAGGACACACACGGGCTGGGGCGGGGCTCCCGGAGCTCGGCCTCCAGCGCTGGAGGCCGGTGGGTGACCAGCACGGAAGGGCTTTGGGGGGGGTCCAGGAGCGGGCAGCCCCCGAGAACCATTCCACCAGGCTCACGGAAACTGTCCATGCGGGGGACAACCCCATCAGGCTGGCCCGTGACGGTCCGCCAGCCAAGGAAGGCAGGCGTCTGTTTAAGTCTATTGTCTGCTCTTCATTCCAGGAGACTGAAACTGGGAGCGCATGGTGGAAAGATATTTCTGAACACTCAGTGAGGATGGTGGCGTCTGAATGAAAACTTTTGCTTGGAGACTTTACAAGTTCCATCTTGTGCCAAAAGATATACTTGACTTTTTTTTTTCCTTCAGCTGTTTTTGTTCTTTAACTTATTGATAGATCCAATCACCTAAAACTGTATAACCCTGTCTTCCGGGCGCCAAGAAAGGCACTGTGCACGTGCGGCCTGAAGCTTCTGGGCCCCCGCCAGCACCGACCCCCACTGCTCACAGCCCATCTCCCTCTTGAACTAGAGGCAGGCTGTCATGCCTCCAACGGTTTTCCCGCGGCCACCGCGACAAGTTACCACACACTCTCTCGCAACTCTGGAGCTATGAGGTCTAAATTCAGGGCCGTACTCCTGGAGGACCCAGGCAAGTGCATTGTCTTGTCTCCGCCGAGTCCAGATGCACCTGTGCTCTTGCCCCCAGGGCCCTCCTCCACCTCCAGCAGCGGAGGCGATCCTCCACCTGCTTCCCTCACTCCCGGTCTGTCTCTTCCACACACGAGCACACACACGGGAACATACATACGTGTGCACACACACGCCTCT
The DNA here is from genome assembly GCF_963455335.1 of Martes martes. Classification (NCBI taxonomy): domain Eukaryota; kingdom Metazoa; phylum Chordata; class Mammalia; order Carnivora; family Mustelidae; genus Martes; species Martes martes. Next base: position 18,421,663 of record NC_137904.1, on the reverse strand, counting down.
GCTTTCCTTGTCTCACCTTGTCTGATGCAGACCCACCTGCCCCCACATAGGAGGCTGCTCGCGCTGACCTGGTGTGTGTCCCAACAGTCCAGGATCACCCCCACCCTCAGTGAGAACCTTGAATCAGTCACATCGGCGAAGCCCCTCCTGCAAGGTGAGGCCACACATTCCCAGGTTGGGGGCAGCAGGACGTGGCGTCTTCCGGAGGCAGGGACCCCATCTGGCCCAAGCCCCGGCCAGCTCCTCAGCTGCAGCTTCTACAGCCCCTCGGGCCTTGGGCTGACCCCCTGGGACAAAAGCCTATCTGTGTGGCTCCGACCAGTGTGCCACCCCTGCCGCTCGGCCCTCAGTCTCCCATGTGTGCAGGGGCATGGGCTTCCAGTTCTGCCGTCCTGCCGCAAGACCGCTTGGCACACAGGCTGACCAGGGAGGGCCCGGTCGGTCGCTCGCAGCCCAGCAGTGAGGACAGCTGTGTCCAGAGAGAAGCCTCTCACCCAGGACCCAGTTGCGGGACGATGAAGTCCCTCGGCTTACGTGTTCTAATTGAATCAGCATAGACTTAACTTGGGTGTGACATTCAGAACATGACCCATAAAAACATCCACAGTGCTGCTCTACGGGGCCTCCCGGAGGAAAGATGCCCTCGGGGGTCCAGGAAAGGGCCACCTGGCTGGGGCTGTTAGCCAGAGGCCGGGAGGGGCTGGCAGGAAGTGTGTGAGGAAGAGTCTACGACAGGCCAGAGGATGACACCTTCCCACCTGGACATCCCAAAGCAGAGAACAGGGTGTAGGGATGGTGACCAAGCAGGCCACAGGTTCGAGGCTCAGTGTTCTCGGCTCCAAGACACGTGCGCCCCTCAACATGGCTCTGAGACAGGTTGAAGGAAAACCCCTCGCACTGTTCGGCCAGCAACGACCTCCAGTGACAACTGTCCACTTGATCTCCTGACCTCTGTCTGACCAGCCTTCGCCCAACCCCGGAAACACTCTTACCGGTTCCCACTCTGCTAGAGAGGAAAAAGCCCTCCTAATAAAAGTTCCTCACTAATAACAAGAATCCCGTGTGGCAGAAATTTGCCACACACTCTTCAACAATAAAAATGAAAACAGGATGTCTGCTTTGCAGCACTTACCAGCCCTGGGAAGGAGACGTGGTGGACTCTGACTCTGTTTTCCAACCATCCTCGGGAGGAATGGAGATGCTGTCAATGTGAGCGTGAAGGAGCTGTGGGGACAGATGTTAGAGACGGAGTCCATGAGAGTCTAATAGATGTTAATTTTGGAACTGGATTTGGGGGCAGTAGCTAGAACCGTCACTGGGGTTGTGAAGGTCACACCTGCACTAGGACACCGGGGCCCCAGTGTCGGAACCTGCAGCTACCAAGGGCCGGTTCCTCCCCATTCCTGGCATGGAGGATTTCCTCTGAGAACACCTCCGTCCTAATGCGAGGGTCCATGTCCACATAGGCCGGATGAGAAAGGCATGTGGGAGTGGGGACAGAGGTTCAACCCGTCAGCCAAACGTGGCACACAGCCACCAGGTAAGCCTGCGAGTGGTGCCAGAAAGGTCCCAGCAGACGTCCTGGCAGAGAGGGTTGGAGAGACCGCCTCCCCTGAGGACGCAGGGCACGGGCAGGAGGCCAGGGTCACCTGTTCACCAGACTTCCAACTCCTGAGGACTGGCTACATTCTGTCTTGTCCATCCCTCTATGTCCCATACAGAGGAACGTGCCCAGAAGATAGCAGGTCCTCCCAACGTGCTAGTTAGCTGAAGGAATGATGAATGAGTGAGTTCCCATGCACACGGCACTGAACCAGCTCAGGCCCGAGCCCTCGGGACTCCAGTGCACTCTGGTGGGGGATCAACTAAGCCAGGCCGCCTCGAGGACCCCCTCCCCCCAACCAGCTGCCCTCCACGCAGACTCCTCTGGCTTCTCTGGGACTTCTTTACTCAGCCCTGCCTGATGGCCGGCCGGCCTCGGGGTGGGCCCCACCCCAATGCATGGGCTCCTGGGGATCCCTGGATGGCTCCCTCCCCTCCCAGCCCCACAGCCTATTGGCCACCAAGCCCTCCTCATTCACCTTCCATCTTCCTTCTGCCTTATAGCTAGCTCCCCACATCTCGGCCGGCCCTGCGTCCTGCCCCGCGTCCTTCCCCTCCAGCCGGCGGGCCCCACCCGGCTCTGCTGCACTAACAAGCACGCCCCATTTCAGAGCCTGGCGGCACCATCACCGTCACCTGAGGCAACCACAGGACGGCCACTCTCCCACCACAGGGCCCAGCGTCCAGGGAGGGGAAGTCCCATCTGGGACACAGCATTTTCACGGCAGAAACAGAAGCCAAGCCAGTGGTGGAAAAACTCAGTGCCTCCGGGATGGTTCCATAGCTGGTCCCCAAACATGTGATGCCCCTCCCTCCATGAGAGGGGGTTAATGGCCCCGCTGAAGGTCAGCGGGACTACTGGCCCGCTGCAGCCAGCAAATGTCTGCCTGGGCTTCCTGGAACCCCTGGGCTGTGGCTGCAGGGCCCCCGGGCGGCGTGCTGGCCTCCACCTGTGCCCAGGGGGCTCTGTCTCCACTGTCTGGGTGACCCGGACTTCCACCGCAGGAGAATGGGGTGCAGGGCATTGCCTGAACCCTACACCAGCAACGGGCGTAGAAATGTGTGCAGAGAGGCGGGACAGTAGGCCCACACTGACACTGGGACATACCACTCACCCCTCAGTAGACTGCAGCCTGGAAGTGGGAGACTGGGATTTAAGGGATGCCTGTGACCCCAGAAAAGGGAGGCTCCCCAACAACCCCACCAGTCTCCCCTCACAGCACCCCTTCCCCTGTCTCTCACCCTGGGACACGCTGTCAACCTGCCAGGTCACGCACAGAGACTTATCACCAACCCATGTCGATGGCAGCACCCCTTCCCTCTAAAATCTGCTGTGGCTCCTGGTTCCAGTCGCCCGCTGCCGCTCCAGCATCTGGGGGCTCGGAACCACAGGGTCACGTCATTTCCCGTGAGTGTGGGTTGACGGGGTGAGGACACACGCACAGCGGCCAGCGGGGGTCGGGAGCGCTCCTACAAGTTGGGTAGACATCCAGCAGGTGCGGCCTGCTGTCTGTCCTTCCCGGGGGCCTCTCTTTGCAGGTGGCCCTCCCCCCGGCAGCATGGCGGCAGGACTGCACGGAAGTGAGAGCGTGGAATGGACTCTCAGGGGCCAGCCCTGAACAACATGGTGTCGCTTCTGGCACATTCTGCGCATCCGAAAAGACCACAGGGCAGCCAAATGCTATAGGAGGGGATGATATCCATCCTCGGGCAGGAGGAACAGTGTGTGCCTTCGAGGAGGGGGACTCACAGGGATCCATGCTGGGACGCCGCGTCCCATCACAAGCTGAAAACAGGGCGCTCGGTATCCACACACTACAGAGATGCATTGGGTCATCTCGGGAGGGTCTGCACAGGTTTGATGCCAAAGTCACACACTCCGGAGGTCTGCCCAGGGAGACTTGGGATGGTGAGACGAGGTCCCACGGGGCTGTCCGGAGCTCTGTGGTGCCTTCCCTCTCCTTTTCCTCCCTGGTCATCAGCCCAAGGCAGCCTTCCAGACCGACATGGACTGAGCGGGCTGGGCCACACGGGCTGTGGCACGGGCACCCCACTGACAGCACACAAGCCTCCCGGGACCACCAAAGGGTGAGCAGGAACGTCTGCTGGTCAGAGGCCAGCTCTGGGTTGGGTGGGGGTGGATCCCATCAGAGTCTGCAGAGTGCACAGTGAGAAGCCAGGGCTGAGGGGCACCTGGGAAGGAAGGACCACCCACCCATGCCAGGGTGCTGCCATCAGAGTCTCCGAGAATCCCCGAAGCATCACAGAGAGACAAGACCAGCTTGGACGCAGCCCCCCCCTGAGCCCCAGCCCCGGGGGCTGCCCTCCCTCAGCTCCCCCAGTGGTGGCGAGGGGGCGTCCTTGGCCCCGGTAGCCCACGCGACTGTCAGAGCCCATGGGACACCTGGCTGAAAGGGGGCTGGAGACGAGGTCGTTTGGAGCACTGCACGAGATTAACACTGGATGACCCAGAGCACCAACTCTTAGGGATGGGGGAGGGGACAGCTCTCTACCATTAAGAGCAACGGAAAGTCCCCGGAGACCCACCTTGGACGACAATTCCTCAGGGCCAGGGAGCTGCGGGCAGAGTGGTCAGCGCACCGGGCGCACGCTTTTCTGGTCTGTCGTGGCCGCGGGGGCGTGGACTCTGGAGACTCTGGAGTGCGTCCGTCCCGCAGGCCGCAGGATCTAACCCCAGCTCTGCCGCCGTAAGCCACGCGAAGGGAGGCGAAGTGCGCAGCCGCCCATGGCACCCACCAACGCGGGGCTCGCAAGGTAGTCACCGGGTTACCCATCGGCGGAGCTGTGAGGAGTGGGGTGTTTACAGCCGAGCGAGCTCTCTCAGCGCCTCGGCAGCTGGCCCAGGGGAGCAGGTGGAGGGGGAGCAGGCCAGGCCCCGCCGGGCGCTTCAGGGACACAGCGCTCCGCAGCGTGCCACGCTCCCTGCGAACGCCTGGCGGACGTTTCCGGCGTACTTCAGGCACTTCCGGCGTACTTCAGGCACTTCCGGGGTACTTCTGACACTTCCGGCTGCGGCCATCCAACGCTGCGGGCGGGCTTGGGATACTTCCCGCACTTCCAGCCACGGCCCTCAGAGGCTCACAGTGGGCGCAGACGCTCCGGCACTTCCACCCGCGACGGGAAGACAGGCTGGTGCTGCAGTCCAGCCATCTTCCTTGGAGGAAGGAAGGAAGGACAACAGAAGCCGCGTGGTCCCGGCCCTTAGGCTCTGGAAGGGCATGCGGGGCGGGGCGGCACCTCCGAGCATCCCCAGGCTCCGTGCCGGGCTGCAGCCCCAGCCGTCGGCACACTCAGGGACAGAGGACTTGTGGCTGGACAGTCCGGAGGTGGGCAGCGGCTCTGAGCTGCATCGCGGCTCCCGGTTGCCCCCGGGCTCCGCCGCTTCTCTGGACAGCGGCCCTCGCCGCCGACAGCCGGCTGCGGAACAGAACCCCGGGCCGCTGCAGCGGGGTCTGCCCTAACGGGGCGACCGCATCTCTGGGCGGCACAAGCGCGGGGACCGACGCCCGCCGCACAGCTCACGGGGCTTCCGGAGCTAGGGGTGCTCACAGGGTGCGGGCGGGCGGGCTCCACTCCGGTGCTTGGCTGCTTCTGACGCGCCTCCCCTGAGCACGTGTGTGTCTGCTGTCTGCTCCTGCCTGTGCGCAGATGCTCGAGGCAGGGCTGGTCCAGAGGTGACAGGGTTACTTTCAGACGACCCCCTGCTGGGTTGAATGGCCCAGGGCTGCAGGCCGAGGAAGATGCCGAGGACCCTCACCCCCTGCGTCCTTCTGAGTGGAGGGGGGCAGGAGGCAGGTCTCTGTGCAGGGCACACGTGGGCACTGCCTCCGCCGACTTCCTCCAGCCAGCGACCAGCAGTGGGGGGTCGACCCTGCAAGCATCTCTGCAAGGGGATTGGGCTGCTTGACTGCCCCTGGCAAAGCTGAGGTGGCTGGGCCCCACCACCCTGCCTTCACAGCTCTCGCGGCTTGCAGAACGCTCCTCCCTGGGAACCTCCAGTCGAGCCATGTCCAGCCTCTCAGCACCCAGGAGGGTCCGGCACCTAGGAGCAGCGCCCTACTGCATGGTGCCCTCGGATTCGAGAGCACGACCCTGGCCTCCCCAGCTGTGCCACGGGCCTCCCAGCTCCTAGAAAGCCCGGAAACCAGGGCCAGAATTGAGGGACGAGCGTCCTCTAAAACCACACATGGCCATGAACACTCCGAGCTGTGTTGGGGAGGCTCTGTAACCAGAGCGGGATCAGGGCAGCCCTGGTTGGCTGCCCCAGGGCAGGAGGGGCCTGGGCACAGACAGACTTGGCCATGCTGTCCTCCCTGCCAGCAGTCGGCTGGGAAGGGGATTCAAAACCAATCCTTCCCATTACGTATACACACATGCCGGTCTTTTAAAAGCAGACCTCATTCTAGAGATTCAATTTTTTTTAACATTTTTATTTATTTATTTAACAGAGATCACAAGTTGAGGCAGACAGAAAGAGAGGAGGAAGCAGGCTCCCTGCTGAGCAGAGAACCCGATGTGGAGCTCGATCCCAGGACCCCGGGATCATGACCTGAGCTGAAGGCAAAGGCTTTAACCCACTGAGCCACCCAGGCACCCCACGTGCCAGTCTTTTAACAACAGAAACAGCATATGCTGAAATCAAGGCACCACAGAGCACAGAGAGAAGGGCACCTCCCTGCCTGCCAGCAGCACCCAGCAGCCCAGTCACGGTCCGAGGGCGTCGGCCAGCAGTGTGCCATGTCCCTTCCCCCTCCTGTGTGCCTGTAAGCATGCACACACTTTGCCCCTGTGTGCCTGTCCACTGAAGATGTCGTGTACTTGAAAAGCTAAACTGTCTTCTGACCGATGTCTTTCTAGGTCAGAAGACACAGATGTTACTTGTTCTCTGCCATGACTGCCTGCTACTCCATCCAGGTACACCTCACACTGTTGAACTGTGCTCCTCCTCATCGGCGTTTTAGTCAGGATCTGCCAGAGAAACAGAACCAATAGGGTGTGTACGGAGATGGAAAGTTATTTCCAGTGATGGGCTCATGGACGGTGAAGGCTGGCAAGTGAGGCCGCAGGCGGTAGGTCCAAGGGAGCATCTCAGCTTCAGCCTGAACGCAGTCTTGGAGCAGAATTCCTCCTTCCAAGGGGGCCTTCAACTGATGGGACAAGGCCCACCCACACCATGGAGAATAATCCCTCTTTCACAGCCTGCTGGTTTAAGTCTTAGTCTCATCTCACACACACACACCTCTGAAGAAACATCCAGAATCACGTCTGGCTGAGTACCTGGGTACCGGGCCCTAGCCAGGTTGACGTAGAAGATTAACCATCACAGCAGGCATTGTTAAGTGTCAAATTCTAGACTGTTGCAAATTATTCAGCTTTAAATGGTGGATTTTTTATTAAATCCAAATGAATTGATCTCAGGTGATTAAAGCCAGCCCGACTAAGTGCCGAGCACCATAACTCAAACTCATCAAAATGCATATGTTCTCTTATTTTATTTTTAGCAGTAAATATCAATCTATGAAGTGAAAGAAAATGTCTTGAAAATAAAGATCAGTTAACCCAAGTTATTTCAAGGCATCAATTTAAATACTCACTAGATTCTTCAGTAAACACGAACGGGTAGTTTTTTTTTTTTTTTTATAGCTTTGTACTTTAGGAGAAACTGGAAACATATATTTGGCTTGAAAGATGTAGCATTTTCCTTAAGATATGACAGGCTACCTAACAGATAATCAGACAGCCAAATGAGTCAGGCAATCAACATTTCAGGAAATTCTGTTATGCCAAAATAAAAAACACAAAAACTTGTATTAGGTAATAATTTGTAGTAGTCATAAAAATTTTAGCCAGTTGTCTTAAACCCAAAAGAAACTCTGGTGGGTATTAAGGGCACGTATTGCATGGAGCACTGGGTCAGATGCATAAACAATGAATTTTGGAACACAGACACCAAAAAATTAAATTTGATTTAATTTTAAAAATATATTTTAAAAAAAGAAACTGTTCAGTAGCAACAGTAAAAACAAGAATCACAGAATGTCAAAATACCTTGGTCATGAAACTGGTACAACACATGTATTCACAGATGTGGAGAGGGTAGCTGGGTGACTAGGAAAGCAGTATGCAGATGTGAGCATGGCACGTAAATGATCTATGATGTTTGTATTCTGCCACTCTTTGGGATAAAAGTTGAAAAAACTAACTCTTCAGATAAAGTCACACTTAAATTTACCATGGACTGGTTACTGTTGTTTCTAAAAGGAAAGAGATGTGTTTTTGTTGAGCTAAAAGATTATTATATCAGCTACATCCTTTAAATTGACTTTGAAAAACACTTGTGTCTACCTAGTCATTTTAATCAGGTGCCTATGGGAACAACATATATTATCTCTAAAAATAAGAAATCATTGCTCATTTAGAAGACCCAATCAACACCAACAAAGCATGATACTCAGAAATCAATGCTCTTTTATAACAATAATAAGTAGATGCCAACTGAAAATACAAGGAGAAAACTAATGGCTCGCAGTCGTTGTGAAAGATATAAATGAATATTTGGGGTCAAGTCAGCAAATGTAACAAAGTGATTGTGCAAATACAACCACAAAGTTAAAGGCTGTAGGTAAAACTGACTTTCTAAATGGAAGAATTGGTACAAAAATGGGACAATTAGATTGTATGCAAAGTCATCATGTTCTTTCCTATTAAATCTTCATTGAGATTAGGACACCATATCGTACATGTCTTTTGTCATATAGGTTTTTTTTTTCTCCCCCAGACACTAAATATTTAATGCATCTAAAATATTAAAGAAAAATAGATAATAGTATTGCTCAACATGTTGCAAAACCAGCTTGTTTGACTATTTTCTTGGACAGATTTCTTTTAATTGGTATAGACTTGCTTTTTCACTAGCATCCTATGCTGCCCCTGAGTACTAGTTAAGTGTTTGCTTTTTGGGGTTTAAAATATTATGGTGTTTCTATATTTTCCACCATTTAGAATAAAAAATAAAGACTGTCCATAGCAACCAAGTGTCCTCATAGGAAATAACATAACTGATACAACACTCGCATGAAAGGATCTACCAGAAAAATAATACCTTTGAAAAATGCTATCACATCTCATCTCAGGCATGAAAGTACCTCATGAGTTTATTTCCTCCTTCCCATAAAAACTTCTTTCCACATGATATGTCTGAGGTAGAAATTAAGCAGCCTGGAATACTGCAATGTGATTTGTAAGATATCAAAGTTAAGATAGAGTCTATGACAAATACTAAAAATTTAATACAATTAAATAGTCACTCAATGAAATAATTTGGTGGACAAGTGTCATGCTTGAAAGATCCAAGTCTACCTGTGATCAAAATAGGTCCCTGTGATGGGGCAATGATGATATTAACTCAATGAAGACAGCGTGTTAATATCTTGTTAATGAGTGTTGAATTGATTGCTGGGAACATATACTCTCCATGACCGGAGAGAGGCCAGAATATTATTTTCACCCTGTCCTTCGAAGTCTTCCTCTTCAAGTCCAAATGAGAGTGGTGACTAAAACCCTAAGGTCACAATATCCATTGCAAAATTTGTGTGGAAGCCTAGATTGTCAATGACCTCAGCTTACTCTCTATTACAGGAATGAATTCAGTTGGGTGGTAAAGGCTGAGTTACTTGAGCTTAAATGTCACTCTCTGCACAGGGACTTGACAAATCCTCAGAAGTGAAGCTGGGAAAGCCTGCAGCCTCTACAGTTCAAATGACATCTGAACCCCCCAAACTCTTTAATATCCCCTTGATTCTAGCATGTGAACATGTTTTAATTTAGTATTCCTTTCATCAGCTTTGTGCCTATTAGAGGTGATTTTTCCATCCTCAAAGCCTTAGCTTTTACCCTACCTTGGTTTAGTTCCCATAAACTCACTCCTTGACAAGAGGCAATCCACCAACTGTGTTTCAAAAGATTATTTGGGTTCACTAATTATATATTCCTGCTTATGACACTCTCTGTAAGAACATATCTTATGTAAATGCCATGATCTGCTCAACCATTTTTCAAAACAAACCTCTATTGAAGGGTTAATGACTTCAACTGAATCCCTGAGACAGACACATCTGTCAGCTTGGTAGTGATATTAGTGAGAATATGAACATTAAGTGTTTATTTATACTTATTTTGTACCAGGAACTTAAGATGAATTAATTCATTTAATATGATCATCCTGTGAGGTAGATACTATTATTGCCCTCAATTCAGAGAATTTAAGTAATAATATATGCCAGGGCATCACAGCTATTCAGCACACATGTTGGATATAAACTTAGGTGAGCTTTAGAGTCAAGAGTCTATGTGTTTTCCACTTGCCTGCCCTGCTGATTGAGAAAGCTCTCCAGAAGGAGAGTAAGATCGACTCTTGATGGTATTATCTACAATACATTTTTATCAATAAGAGCTTGGGGCATAATTTTTGTAGAGATAGTTGATCTCTGACTCCTTCTGCATTTCCTTTTGGTGTCTGCCCCTCTCCCTTGTCACATCTCTTCTTCACACTCACTCTCCACAGGTTCTCTCCTGGGTGCCAGGTCTCTCACTGTAGCCTTCCCAGTGAGCCTGTTCTCTTGACGCTACATCTCTCACTGAAGTTTGTCTCCTTATTTTTGCCTACTCCTCTTTACTTTTCCTCCCCAGATTTTTGTCTAGTGTGTACGGACAGTCAGTCTGTCTCAACCCCAGGAAATGAATTTCCAGTTCCAACCATGATCCCATGCCATAACCTTAAGGGCTAATTTTTATTTAGAAGAGTTTTCATCAACTATAGAAAACTGGAGGAGTGGTTTGGGAGGTTTATCAGAGTCTCCAGATAAATTGAATCAATATTGGGTGTGTGTCTGTGTGTGTGTGCTATTTTAGTATATACATTTATTCTTGTATATAGTACACACTACTCTATATTGTACATAGTACAGTAGTGTGTGTATATGTATGTGGTGGGTGATCTCATATAATTAGATGGAGAGATCTGTTTTAAGGAACCAGTTTACATGATTGTGGTGGCTGGCAAATCAGAAGCAAGAAGGAAAGGCTAGCCCGTTGGAAATTCAGGCAGAAGTTGACACTGCTATCTTGAGGCAGAATGCCTTCTTTAGGAAACTTCAATTTTCTTTTAACACCTCTGAATGATTGGACTAGATCTACCTGCGTTATACACAGTAATCTCCTTTACTTAAAGTCAACTGATTATAGATGTTAACCACATCTTCAAAATATCATCACAGTGTCGTGTAAACCCTGACAGTTGTTTGTTGTTATTTTTCTCTTTTAATTCAGGTACCTGAGGTAAGCTTTGCTTGCCCCCACTTCAAAGAGGCATCCACTTCAAAGATAGTGATCCTCAACAAACACATTTCCAGCCACGCACTGAATAAAGAGCCAGGTCACCTTCCCACACTAAGGCTTCTTGGTTTTAGGGATATTTCTTGATTACAGTAACTGCCCATTTGGCCATTTGTTTTTTCCTGGCTTTAAATTCCCTCTCATGTTTTAAGTTCACCAACAGCAAATAAGAGCAGAAGCCCAGGTCCATTCTGTGTGTGTGTGTGTGTGTCTCTCTCTCTCTCTCTCTCTCTCTCTCGCACGCCTTCTCTCTTTCTCTCCCCCTCCAATGACCTCACTGTGTGGTCCCAGATGTGCTGTGTAATTTTTAGATCTTATAAGTAATATAGCTTCATTTTTTTTAAGTCTCACCATGGTTATTGCTGAAGGGTATCTTTCTATCTTAAGAAGAACTACAGAGGCTAGCCCAACCACAACATTGGTTATTGGTAGGCTAAGACCAACACCCAAAAACAGTAACACCTAGATTACTGTTTGATAATCAACTGAGTACCATAGCCCAGTCAAACTGACACATAAAACAAACCATCACAGGAGGTATGCTTGAGAGATCAAATAGCTTACCATATCACTTAGCTAAAAGGACCCTGTACATATTTTCTGGGCTGAATCTGGTATGGAAGAAAACATCTAATGTAGATTAATTTCAGCTCTGTGTCATTGATGTTACTTTTTTGGGAGGGGGAGGGGGCTCTTCAGGAGCGAAGCTTTGTTCCAGAATGAGGAAATGTAATTCCCAATACAGACAGACCCTGAGGAGGACTGAACAATTCCTTTTATTATTCCTAGTAGTGATATAATTGGATCCATGAATTAAGAATTAGGATGTCACTTGGTCTTGGATCTTAGACAAAGTGGTGAAAAGACAAAAGAATAATTCAAAATTCATTCAGAGTTGTGGTGTCCAGTAGTGGCTAAAAGCAGCTGTGACAGTAATGGAAAAAGTGGTGTTACTGTAGTGTTAACTTGGTCACTATTCTAGCAGTCTTTACATCCCTGGGTTCTGTATACCCTGTCAACTTCATCCCCCCACTTACCAACAGGTTCTTTGAGTTACCAACATTCTCAAAGTTTCTCTTTAAAAAAAAATTCCATCTCTTTCAGTAAAGAACCATGTCAGATAAATTGTCTTTTTCTTCACAGTCTTACTTCTGGAAGAAAAATACACAGTGAAGACAATGATACTGGCCTGGTATCTTTCCTTTAATTACTTCCTTGCTAATTTAATAGCACTACCCTGGGACCCCTGAACAGAGCCTTGGAGTAGTCTGGTGGGGAGAATTTGGGTTTGGGTCTCTCCATATGGTACAAATGGAGGTTGGAATGAAGTTTCTAATAATTTATTGCACTTGCCTTGTGCATTTACTGTCAGCCCAGAAGCAATCCAGTGTTCGATATGGGGTATATAAAATTTTTAGCAAATTATTTCAATTATCATTTCAACATAAAAATATAGCATGAAAGAAACTCAACTTACAACTGGATCATATCAAGTTTAATAACCATCTAGTATTATAGCCAGGAGTGAAATAAGAAAGTAAGACATTTCACTACATGAGTCTGTAATGAACTACAGTACAGATGCATTAAAGCTGAGTGAATTCAAATTTCAATAGACAGGCTCACTATTGAGAAGGAGAGAAAGATAAACATCACTTGGTATAATAAAGTTTGTTGTGGAAAAAGAAAGTAGGTGAAAAGAATAACATTGAGGATAGGTTCCCCCCCCCCCGTACCATGACATAATTCATATACCAATGTTATCTAACTAAAAGCATTGAATAAGATTTGGTCTAGTGTTCAGAGGAAAAAAATCTTCATTCCAACTGAGTGTTATGGATTGGAATATATCTATCTAGCCATATGGGTGTATGTTTATATCTCTCCTAGGATTTTGGTTTTTTGTGGAGTAATTTATTTTCTTCATTGCCAGGTGGGTGCAGTTACAAATAACCACTTTGACATCTTGAGTTTCATAAAAAATGAAAGCCACGTATGCTATTTAAACTTCGGATAATTTATTGCAAAAGGAATAGAGAAATCCCACAGTTATAAAAGCAGAAATAAAGGACACCAGGAAACATGAAAGAGACCATTATAAAATGATAAATATTCCTAAAGTCTTAGATACCAAATGTTTTTGATCTTGGCTTGGCTCCAGATGATCTTGTTTGGTTTGGTCATTGTAGTCAAATTTGGATAATCCTTTTGTGGCCTCAGATGTTGGGCTTCTGGAGCAGGATTTCAGTAGAAGCCAGAGAATCCATATCTCCCATAGCAAGATGGGCTATGGGAGCCATATCTGTAGCCTCTGCAGCCCCAGCCCCAGCCCCAGCCACAACCTCGTCTGTGGAAGCTGCCACATCCCTAGCCACGGCCACAGCCCAGGCCACCAACACCTCCACAGCCATAGCCCAGGCCTCCATAGCAGTTGCTGTAGTAGCTCATGGTGTCAGGGGTGATGAGTTTGGTTTGCTGTTCAAGTCCAGATCCTGAGTGTGAATGTCAGCATGGGTAGAGAGATGCTTATATACCCTGAGCAGAACATACGATAAATCACATGTATACTTTTCCTTTGTGTCATGCTGCATATTATCTGTAATGTTGTTAACTCATTATTCTTCTGTCTCTTGACACAGGGAGAGGCCCTCATTCCCATTAAAATACCTTGGTTTACTTACCTTCTTATTTAGAATGTCCTTGAACCTATTGTTTAGCTTTTATGGGAAGAAATGCCTACCGCTTTACATTTTGTACATTCCAAACCCTAAATTGAATTGCTTATTACCAGGTATATTAACATCATTTACATTTGATGACATTCCTTTTATAATTAAAAATTTTCTCCTTTCTGTCATCTCCCAAGTGGATAATTCCATCTCCAACTAAATTCACAGATATTTGTTCAATTTACAGCTGTTAAATCAATATTTTTCAAAAAGGAAATTTGTTTATCAAGATGAAGACCGAAGAAAGTGCCTCTGTTCAGAAAACATTTTTTAAAAGAAGGTACATGTTGATTTTTTGCATTTTAATGATAATAACCTTTATAATATTTTTGGCTTTAAGAACTATCTTCAGCAACAGGAGAGAGAGAGAGAGAATCTCCAAGCAGGCTCTCCACAGTGTGGAGCCTGACCCAGGGCTCAATCCCAGGACCCTGAGATCATGACCTGAGCCAAAATCAAGAGTAGGCCACTCAACCAACTGAGCCATCCAGGAGCGCCTTAACTTACATGATTTTGAATATACAGTTGAGTTTTTATGAGATTCTCAATTATTTTAACAAAGGTAAATTTCCTCAGATGTTTTAATCCTAAACAGCAAGTAGGAAATTAAACACTGCTTATAGAACTAATGAAGAAATTATAAGTAAACTGATAGTAGCTATCATGGCTACAACAACCAGTGCAACTCTCTGACTCCACCTTAGCAAACTACCATTTTAATACCAAAATGTGGTTCAATATGTCATAACCCAACATATCCCAAGTTTCTTTTATCCAAATATTATTTCATTATTTCTCATCCTAAACTAGAAATAGTTGATAAGCTGAATTTTTCATTCTCAATAAGTCCTTTCAAATACATGTAACCATAAATACCTCAGGATTAAGGATATCACCTTTTGTCCAAATAACTTAACCACATCATGTGAGAGTGATTAATGGCTAGTTTTTGTTCATTTGGATTTGAAAGAGATGTGTCCATCTGAGATAAGGCACTAAAAAACAAAAATGGAAAACCTCAATAGTCAAATAAGAAATAAAAATAATTTCAAGGATAAAACGTGATAGCTTTACACAAGACCAATTTTACTGTTAATGAGCAGCAAAATATCAATACTGAAGTATTATAAAATACATAGCAAAAATGTTTGTCTTGGTTTTTTTCTAAGTGAAAAAATTATTAAAATGAAAATATCCATTGGAAAATGAAGACTATATATTTCTTTGTAGAAGTATTGTTTTATGTTCAATTGCTGGACCCAAAGTAGATTATTTTTTTTCTTCTTTTCACTCTTAGGAAGTTTCCCTCAAAATACATGTGAAATAATACTATGATAATGGGTAGTAAAGAAGAAAATCTGTTTTCACTTGGGATAAATAATAGTCTTTACAAATCCATAATGGAAACTTCTGTTGTAAATTCCAAAGGTTGTTCTGTGACTCAGACATAAATCAAAACCACATGAAATTGTAGGTCACAAAAATACACTACATTATACTAGGAATGTCACTTTTTTTTTTTCTCATTCTAAGTATACTGATAATTCTTTTTCTTTGTAACTTTGTACTACCTTCCTTGGGCTGCAAAGGTACTGACCTGTGTGAGAATAGGATACTTTCAAATGTTATTTAGTTATAGGAACCAAAGCTCTTTAAAGGCATGACCAAACTCTATTCCTGATGTCCTTACCTATGAAAATATGGCATTTGATAGGACAAGTGACAGGAGTCAACTGATGTTTTTTTTCTATCTTCAGGTTGTATAAACAAATCCAAATCTTTCTAATAAAAAACTGTGATGAGGATTAAGTTTTAACACTATTCATTCTTCATTTGCCTTGAAGTACAACTAAATTACAAATTGAGAAGTTGATTATATACAATAAAATAAAATTTTCACAATAAAAATGTAAAAGAAAACACAATAAGAGGTAGTTAATCTAACAGAGGGAACTATTCCCCATAAACTCAGCTATAAAATAGTAGCTATTCATGGAAATATGACAAGAACTTTCCAGATGGTATTCAAATTTGAAAATATATAATGAAAGAGAATCAGCATGATGGGGTAGATCACCAGGTTTCAGTGAACTGGTTTTTGATCTTGTTTCTGACACTTGTGGTATTTGTGACTCCAGGAATCACTTAACTATCTGGAGTTTCTTCACTTGTATGATATAAGGGGCAGCACAGCACTATATCTAATTCTAGGTGAGCTCTCACTTCTGCTGTTGTCCTTTTATTATTGGATTTCGCCAACTCAAACAGCAACAAAAAACTTTATCTTTTTGCATTTCCTGAATATGCCATTCAAATTTGAAAAGACAAAAATTTTTATTACATATTTTAAGTACTCTGTTATGTAAAATACCAACAACAACATGCTTGCTTTTGATTAGTGATAATTGATTGGAAATCTACTTAAAAAAATCCTTTGGATGAATGATGACTCTCATCAAGGAAAGCTACAGAGTGATATATTTCCTGGTTGTATCTAGGTGTTTACACTTCATTTACAGTTGCAAAAGGCTTGAATGCCATGAAGATGATGATGATGAAAGTAAAAAAGAAGAATATCAGGACACCTGAGTGGCTCAGTCTGTTGAACGTCTAACTCCTGATTTCAGCTCAGGTCATGATCTCACGGTCATGGGACCAAACCCTACGTTGGTCTCTATGGTCAGCATGGAGTCTGCTTGAGATGCTCTTTCTCCCTCCCTCTGCTCCTCCCCAAACTTGTGCTTTATCTAAATAAATAAAATCTTTTTAAAAAAGGGAAGTGAACAATGATGAACTTAAAAAAAAAAGATCATTCACGTTTTGATACTATACTATAATTTTATAAGATGTAACCGTTAGGGGAAACTGGGTGAGCAGGTGCTCTCTGTACTATCTTTGCAAATTACTATGACTCTGTAACTATTTCAAAATAAAAAGTTTAAAGAATCATCCAAAAAAACAAAGAATATCACTGCATACTACAGAGGAACAATGATGTGGTAAAAATCTAAACCAAATAAATTCTTAATACTACATACATTTTAATTAACTAATTTGAAGTATTTTTAATAAATTCGTAAAATAATTATTTTCGTGAGAATGCCAAGTAGAGGAAACAGAGAAAAATATTATATATAATCAAGAAATTAATTTAAAAAACACTTTCTTTTCCTAGAAGTTCAGAGAACTATTTTGATCTATCACTCTTCTTTTCTTGTCATGAAAGAACTGAAGAAGGACACAGTTTGAAAGAATGATGAGTTATGTATTCATTTTGGGCTGCATTGATAAAAGGAATTGCAAAAAATATTAAACATATGAATTATTTTTTATTTATTGTCATGAATACATCACAATCATTAGACTTCATGTTTTATTCTTGTTTAATTTTTAAAAAGATTTTATTTATATATTAGACAGAGAGACACATACAGGTGGTGTGGGAAATGGAGAAGC
This sequence comes from Martes martes, assembly GCF_963455335.1. Taxonomy (NCBI): domain Eukaryota; kingdom Metazoa; phylum Chordata; class Mammalia; order Carnivora; family Mustelidae; genus Martes; species Martes martes. The sequence goes on along the minus strand of NC_137904.1, from coordinate 18,404,462 downwards.
AGGCTCCCCATGGACTAGGAACCCAATGCGGGGCTCGATCCCAGGACCCTGTGATCATGACCTAGGCTGAAGGCAGACGTTCAAGGACTGAGAGACCCTGGCACTCCTATCCTTGTTTAATTTAAATACAAATATTATCTGACTAAAATAAAGAAAAAAATCAACATGTATTTGAGAAGTTATTATTCATTTCAGTCTAAATTTATTGTTTTTTTATGTCTCCCTTTGTGAAATAAATATTTAATACGCAAAAACATATATCGGAATCTTTATTGAAAGTTGAGTAAGATCTATGTTTAGTTACATATATAATTGATAATAAAGAAATAAACAAAAGCTATATTTGCTCTTTCAAATTAAGAGACTTTATTAAAGAAATCAAGGAGACATGATAGATAAAAAGCTGTGTAACTCTAAATGTACTGGAAGCTTTAAGTACTATTTTGATAAATGGATCCAGCAAAATCTTGGTTGACCCAGAGGTTGAAATCAGATTGTGAAAGTCCACTCATGGAACCCGATAGTAGACTCATAAAGACGAATTTTAATAGAAGATAGAATCCATATCCACCATAGCAAGGTGGGAGGCAGCAGGTATATCTGTAGCCTCCCCAACCACAGCCACAGCCCCATCTGCAGGAGCTGCCACAGCCCCACCCACACCACAGCCCAGGTCTCTATAGTAGTTGCTGTAGTATCCCACGCTATCAGGGATTGAAGGCTTGGTTCACTATGAAAGCTGTTTCCTGAGCATGAATCTCAGCATCTGCACAGAGGTTTTTACACTCTAAGCCATGGATGTGGTAAATCATCCCAAATATACCTCATTTTCCTCCCACAGAAGGAATTTCACGAAACAAGTATTTCTGGCTTTTTTTTTAATATGCATGGAGTGATCTTCCACCAAAGTAAAAGTTTTAAGTTAATCTTTAGTTCAGTTAGCTCAATTCCTTTTATTAAGTTGTTTTTATAATGAGAAATATATTTTTGCAACTTCAAAGACTATTCCGACATTAAGACTCATATAAACTCCCCCTTATTTTGGTTTCTGAGGATCTCTACAGCTCAGTCAAGGGCTGCCTGACAACATCATCTAGATGATGCTACTTTACTGCACATGCCGTCTATTTTTTCATGGAGATGACAACCTCTTATTATTTGAGGTAAGCAGGACACTAATGTTATTCTTAAATCCATGCCCCATTTGAGACCATAACCACTTAGATGTCAAATATCCAGACATGTTGAGATACAAACAAATTTTACTTTACTCTTATGCCGTTCAGAACGAGCCTTGAACCAGTTACGTTTACAGTGTCCCATTAGACATATTTCTTAATCTTTGAGACACAATATTTGAAATATTGATGCCTCCTTAAAGAAGGCACTTCCAAACTTGAGAAAAAAACAGAGGGACGAAGAAAGGGAGTGAGAACAAAACAAATATATATTCTTTGTTTTCTGTATTTAATTCTAGTCAAAACAGATGGTGCCTCAGTTTAATAAATGTCAATGATCCTTTACAATTCTGACCTGAAAGATGTCAAGAGGGCATCCTGGCAATTTAGGAACTTCTTTCTGGGATCCAGGATTATAGCATTATGCCAGAAGAAATAAATAGCTCTACTGATCTTTTTGTGCAGGAATTAGGAAGAGAAACAAAAACGTAGACAAATGACAGTCATAGTGATTTCTCTCAAATACTAATCTAAGGATGTCTTTAATATTGTGTATGTGTGTGTTTAATTTGGACACTCATATTAAATCCATCACCGCACAGGATGAGAAAATTAAAGAAATATTGGTTAAGGATTTACACATAATGTTAGTGGGGTACTTGATATTTGACTGCCTGATATCCATGTGTTAAAAACCTGCTACTTAATGACTAGGAGCATATTTAAAGTTCTTTGGAGGAGAGACTACCACATGACTCTAAGATAATTATGGTGATTTTAAAAAAATCACAAAATACTTAATGCCATTGCTTTATTCAGCAATTCAATTTTGAATTCTGTTGAGCTATATCAAAGTTATAGTTTTATGTATATTGACAGTCAATAAAAGCATTAGTACTGGTCCCCCCCCCCCGGCAGGACTAATAAATAGAATATAAACTAGCCCAATTTTCCAAAGACCTTCTTAATATCAAATGAAATAGAAGTCCTAAGTTGCATTCAGATTTCTATACTGAAATATAGTTGTACTGCATAGAAGTCAAAAATTTCTCAAATAAAAAGTTTGTTAAAACTGACACAAGAAGAAATAAAAACCTTTATGAGTATATCTCTGAAGGAAATAAAGTTTGTATTAAAAAGAAAAAAAAAAAAACCCAGACTCCTAACAAAGAAAACTCCAGGTTCACATTGCTTTAGTGGTGAGTTTTAGCAACTACTTAAATAATGCTAATTATTGCAAGAAATAGTGTTAATTTTGCACTAATTATTTCAGAAAATAAACTAAATCCTCAAATCCAAAATTCAATTGTATATGAAAAATTAGAAAATAAAATGCAAGAATATCACTAACAATATCAGAAAAGTAAAATAAAGATAATTTAAAGATATGTGCAAGACTTAGTTTTTGATATTTACAAATTAAAGCTGGAAGAAATTAATAAAGATATATATATATATATATACACATATAGACACATGTAAAATGCTTATATATTGACTGTAGACAAAATACCTCCCCAATTATATATTAAATAAAATCCCTAATTGAAATGACAGTATAATGTATATATTTACAAAAGATTCTAAAGTGTATAAGGAAATCCAAAAACCCTAGGATATCCAATGCAGTATTTAAAAAGAAAAAAACTTTACATTAACTGATTTTAACACTTAAAGTGGAATGATCAAGAAAGTGTGTTATCGATGTGAAGATACACAAGTAAGTTGATGGAAAATATTAGAGAGTCTAGAATTAGGCTTCTTTTCCCACAAAGATTCCAAAACAAACAAAACACTTTTTATCAAATGGTACTGAAACAATGGGACATTTCTATGGAACAAGAAGAAAATGACCTTAAGTTTTTCATAGTCTACACAAAAATTAATTCAAATGTATGATAGAACTAAGCATAAAAGCTAAAACTTTAAGACTTCTAGAAGTTCTTCTGTTTTGTTTTAGGACACAGAAAGCACTGACCATAAGATAAAACACTGTGAAGTGAAATTCATCAACTGCAAGCCACAGACTAGAAAAAAAAAAGTGTAGCTACAGATATATAGTGCAGACGCTACAGATAGGTATTGATATAGATTACAGATAGAGAATAGAGATGATAGAGGTAAAGGTAGAGATAGAGACATCCATCATACATAAAGATCTCCTGCAACCTAAATGTGTAAAGATAAATAAACCCCAAACCTGAGAACATTGACAAGAAGATATACAATAAGCAAATAAATTGTGTGACATGATTAGTTATCAGAGTTATCAGGGAAACACAATTTAAAACCACAATTATCTAACACCACTCACCCACTAGAAGAGCTAAGATTTTAAAAAAAGTGTTTTTCTTATTCAGTAGACTATGATTTAGATTAATCTACATAAAATTTAAGTTGATTTAAAAATGTTTCAATTTTTATTAGTGTGACTTCTAATACAATTTCCAATATAATGTCTTCATTGGAATTATCATCTGATGATATATTCTCAAGAGAGTTTAAGCCTAAGATTTTGGCACATAGTACCATATTTCAAAAAATTCTATTAGCATGCTTAATTTAAAGAATTCCATTAAATTTAATTTAATGGAAAGAACAAATATTTTGGGGAAATCATCAGGCCCAAAAAGTTCTGGCCGATGAGCAGATTAAGTAGTCCTCCCCTACAAACAGCTCATGAGGCAGCTAGTGAAAAGAGCGTGGATAACAGCATCTGTGTAATAGGATTGTTAGAGTCTTTGGTCACGTGGTTCACTCTGAAGCACTCACACAGGTCCTAGATTTCAATTTCTCTTTGGTGATTCAGAATACTGTTGATAGAACCAGTGGCTAAGTAGCTAAATAAAGTTATAATGAAGACTATTTATAACCAGAATCTTAGGCCAGGGATTTTAGCATCCCAAATCACTGCCATAAATTGGAGTTTGCTCCAATATAAATTTGGATTAAGAATTCAAAAAAAATCTAAGACATATTTACTATTTAATAAGTACCTTCAATGACCACTGACAAGACGACTTGGGACGGAAGTCAGGATACTGACTCACAAATACATAAAACAGAAGAAAAATACCAAGCTAGAAAAGACCAGCAACCTCTCCCTCTCAAGCTAAATCTATATTCGTTTTTCACTGATTTAATAACGGAAATAAATGATATCCTCAGGAAAAGAAGCAGTTGCCTTCATTTGAAATATCATAAAAAAAGGCCACTTATTTCTCACCAAATTTAATTGTATACATTATTTCTATCTATTCACTGTTAAGACACCTGTTAGATCTACTGCTGGTTGAAGTTATAATACTATATAAAATTGGAATTAATTGAACATGACAAAAGGACAATCGTTTAGCAACAAATATGGTTTTTTTTTAGAAATATTTAGTGAATTTACTCAAATGAAGAAAGCTTAAATGATACAGAACTGAAAATATTAGGATTCTATATACAATAAAAAGTGAATATAAATTAGCCAAATCCGTGGACATTTCTAGTTAAGCATTCATAGAAATACATATTCACCTTTTTCTTTTATATAGTAATAACACATACATACATGACACAATGATTCTGGCAAAAAGAAAAATCAGAGATACTAAAAATATTCTCAAGTTTTAAAAATGGTACGGAATAGTTTTAACAACAACATTTTACATGAGCGGAAACCCCTGATTTAATTCCATGACCATATCATGCCAGAAGCATGGTTGCTTTTAATTTTTTTAAACGATATTGGTATAATACACATTGGCTTATTAATAATTAAGGCATTTTGTATACACAGTATCTCAGTGTGGACAAATTTTTAGTATTGATTATTTGCTATGACATTTTAAACTTGCAAAGTCTTTTCAAAATAAGAAAATAGCTGCACACGTTTAAGTGTTCTCTTATAAAAACAATCTTCACAAAAGATTCATGAGATACATTATTCTTATTTATTTATTTATTTGACAGAGATAACAAGTAGGCAGAGAGAGGAAGGGAAGCAGGCTCTGCTGAGCAGAGAGCCCGATGCAGGGCTCGATCCCAGGACTCTGGGATCATGACCCCAGCCGGAGGCAGAGGCCCTAACCCACTGATCCACCCAGGCACCCCGAGATACATTATTCTTTAACTTTCCTTTTCTACCAATGCTCTTGTCTGATTTTGATATTAGTATAATGAACTAATAGAATGAGTTAGTAAGTGTTCCCTCAGCCTCTATTTCTAAAAGTGATTATGGAGAAGTCATATGTTTTCCTCAAATGTTTGGTAGAAGTCCCCAGTGGAACTGGAAATGTTTTGGTCCAGGTGCCTTCTCTTTTGGAAAGATTTTTGTTTATGGTTTTAAAATTAATTTAATAGTTATAGGCCTTTTGAGATGATCTATTTATCCACACATGAGTTTTGGTTGTATCTTGAAAGTATTTGCTCATTTTATCTAAGTTATCAAATTTATGGGTGTGGAACTATTTGTACATTTCTTATTATCTTTTCAGGCCCATGAAATCAGTGGTCTTGACCTCTATTTAATTTCTAATAGGAGTGATGTGCCTCTCATCTTTTTTCCCAGGGCAAGACATGATAGAAATCTATCAGTTATTGCATCTTTTCAAAGAATTAGCTTTTGGATTTGTTGATTTCCCCTATTTTTCTGTTTTTAAGCTGATTGGTCTCTTCTCTAGTGTTATTCTATATTTTTCTTTTGCTTCCTTTCTTCCTCTGGGATTAACTTTTTTCCTCCCTAGTTTCCTAAGGTAGAAGCAAGGTTATAAATTTTAGAGCACTTTGTTTCTTTTCTGATATAGATATTTAATGCTATAAATTTCCCTCTAAGTACTGTTTTTGCTGAATCCTACACATTTCACTAAATTTCTTTTTTTTTCATTTAGTTTAAAGTATCTTTTCAATTTCTTTTGAGACATATTTTTAATTCATATGTCATTTAGGAGTGTGCTATTTATTTTTTGAAATATTTGAGATTTTCCAACTATGTTTTCATTATTGATTTCTAAATTAACTTCATTGTGGTCTAAGAACATACTTTGCATGTTTTCTATTTCCTTTTAAATTTGTTAAAATGTGTTTGATGGTCCCGAATGCGGTCTATCTCAATGAATGTTTCTAGCAAGCTTTTGAAGAATGTGTATTCTACTCTTATTGGATGAAATACTTTATAGATATGAATTCTGTCAAACTGATAATGTCATCTGTATGACATTCTTCATGTCATCTATACCTCTCTTGATTTTTTTGCTTGATTAATCTATCAGTTACTGACAAAACATGTTAAGTCTTCAGCTATAGGACTGGATTTGTCTATTTATTTTTAAGATTTTATTTATTTATTTGAGAGAGAGAGAGAGAGAGAGAACACAAGCTAGGGGAGAGGGAAACAGACACACTGCTGAGCAGGGAGCCCCATGCAGGCCTCGACCTCGGGATCCCAAGATCATGACCTGAGGCAGATGCTGAACCAACCGAGCCACCCAGGCGCCCCTGGATTTGTCTATTTCTTCCATAAGTTTCATCAGGTTTTGTGTCAGTTATCTTTACATTCTTCTGCCAAGTGCATACAGTTTAGCATCATTTTGTCTTCTTTGTTCTTGTTCATTTTCCCTTTTCTGGAGTATTTCTACCTGCAGTAAAAACCCTAGTTTTCTTTCTATTAGTGATTGCATGGTGTATTTTCTCCATCCCTTTACTATAGTGTGTCTGAGTCTTGATACTTAGAGTGTGTTTTTCTTTGTAAGTAGCATGGTAGTTGAGCCTTAGGTGGTATTTATTTGTTTGTTTTTAATCCATGATGATGACAATCTTTATCTTTTCCCTGATGTATTTATATCATTCACATTAAAAGTGTTTATTTGTATAGTTTATATAGTTGAATTAATGTCCATGTCTGTAACTGCTTTCTATCAATAGACATTTGGTCTTTGTTTCTTCTCTTATTGTTCTTCTTTCTCTGCTATTAATGAGCATTTTATATGACTACACTTTATCTCCTCTCTTAGAAAGCATTTCAATTATACTTTGTGTGTGTGTGTTTACCCTAGTGTTTACAGCACACATTTAAACTAATCTAAGTTCATTTTCAAATCGCAGCACCACTTCCCAAGTACTATGGATACCTGGTAACAGAGTGTTCCAAATTCCACTCTCCTGCCTCTTACAACACTTCACTTATCCCTATGCTATTTTACTAAATACATTTTTACTGTTATTACCTTAAGTAAACAGTTACATTTTAGATCAGTTAAGGATAAAAAAAAAAAGATTCTACCTCACCCTGTTTGATTCTTTCTCCATTCCATTCTGTTTCCAAGAAGACAGTGAGGCTATAAAGCAACTGAAAGTGTTTATTTGGGCCTATAGGGATTGCACACCAGCAGACAGTCATCTGAAATCAAAAGTGTGCTCCAAGTTGCAAGCAGAAAGTGCAGGCTTATAAAGCCAAAAGAATCCCACAAGGTTATATAAGTTTGTGTTGTAAGAATTATGATTGCTGCTGGCAGATTTTAAGCTGACTATATGTGATTGGTTATTTAGCTAATCGGTGTTTCATTATCTATTTCAGTCCAAAATAGGAAGATGTGTTTTAACAGGTGGTGAAGCTGAAATTGACAAAAATTGGAAGTTCTTGGTGTTTTGTTAATTGAAACAGGAGACCCACATAAACCCTACTTCCTCAATAACTTTGTGACTGTTTTGAGTGACTCTTAGCAATGCTTACTTTATTTTGGGAAATGTCTCACATTTTCTTTGTGTAGATCCAAATTTCTTTAACATCTTCATGCTTAAAAAATTTCTTTCAGTATTTCTTTACAGAGCAGGTTGCTGGCGGTGGATTCCCTTAGTTAGTGACTCAGTTGGCTAAGCAACTGCCTTTGGCTCAGGTCATGATCCCAGGGTCCTAGGATCGAGCCCCATGTCGGGCTCCTTGCTCAACAGGGAACTTGCTTCTCCCTCTCCCTCTAACTGCTACTCTGCCAGCTTGTGATCTCTCTCTCTCTCTCCCCATCAAGTAACTAAATAAAATTAAAAAAAAAAGAAAGTATTTATCTCCTTCTTTGAAGGTTGATTTCTGGTGTAGAAATCTAGGTTCCTGGAGTTTTCTGGCAATACACTAGTATTCCATCTCACCCTCTTCTTGCATGCATAATTTTATATGAGAAATCCACATAATACTTACCATTGTTCCTCAAGAATTTAGGTTCTTTTTTTCCTAAGAAATTTCTACCTGTCTGAGATTTTCTCTAGTTTGAATGTAATATGTCTAGGTATGGGTGTTTGACAGATTGCTTTATTTTGTTTTGTTTTATTCCGGTGGATATTCTCAGAACAATCTAGAGCTATGATTTGGCCTATTAATAATGTTGCAAGTTTCAGCCATTATTGCTTCAAATATTTCTTTTTTAAAATTTTGTTCTCTCTTCTCATTTGACATTACAGTTACATGTATAATACACATTTTAATATTGCCCCACAGTGTCTTGGGTGTGTTATTGTTTTCCTTTTTCCATGTTTACACTTCATTTTTGTCAGTTTATTTTGATCTATCTTGAAGCTCATTGATTCCTTCCTGAGTTGTGCTGAGTCCACTGATGAACCCCTCATTTCTGAGGCTACCTTTCCTATTTCTAGCATTTCTTTTAGATACTGTCTTAAAGTATCCATCTCTCTGCTTCCCTCAATGTAACCATTTTTGTAAGACACTTATTTCGCCATTTGAGCTCTTCACATATTAACCACTGTTATTTTAAATTTCACGTCTATTAATTCCATCTATGCCATCTTTGAGTCTGGTTCAGATCATTGCTTCTTTCAGAATCTGCTTTTTCTTGCCTTAGACATGCCTTGCAATTTTTTGTTGAAAGTTGGACATGATGTATTGGTTAATAAAAACTGAATTGAGGGAAAGAGGATTTCAGTGTAAGGATTTACGTTAAACTGGTTAGGGTTTTGGCTTTTTAAAATATTTACTGTAGAAGAAATGCCAAAGTCTTCAAATTCCTCTAGTATCCTCTTTGTTTTTGTTGTTTTCTCTGGACTTTGGTTTCTCTATATATCACCCCCTCAGAGTCAGTCTGTGTCTTGTAGTCCCTCTTGTTTGAATTCACTTGAATTTATTATATTGAAGCTGTATTGGTTTGATGATAAGATCTGAGGAAAGGGACTATTCTATAATCTTCTTATTAAATATCAGGTTTAAAAAAAATATATATATATATATATATATCAGGTTTTATTTTTTTGGGAGGGGCCATCTTAGCACTGTGAACTTCATAAGTTTTTCTCCAGTTATACAGTTCATTAACCTTAAAATAAAACTGCCTGTTATTTTACCAGCAAAAATGGGTTTATTTGGGCATAACAGAGAGTTGCTATCTGGGACAAATAAGCTATGACAAAACCATAGGCAAGTACAGCACACAAAGGAGAAGAACATTATATATATATAGGCAAGTACAGCACACAAAGGAGAAGAAGGGGGCAGTTGGGAGGGGTTGTTTTGAACAAATTTCCATTGAGAAAAGCAAGAATTCCCCTAGGGTGATGAGGGTTTTTCATTCACTGAGTTGGAGAGGGGGTGGCTGATGTCTTATAGAAAACGCAATGCATATCTTTCCCTTTGGGACATGTAACTGATGATACTTTCCTGTTGAGATTCTTTGGTTAGGGGTCTCTAACTCTAAATCTTGCTATATTTTACATAGAATGGTAAGTCTTCCCTATCAGACTCTCCCTCTAGCTTCCTAAGTCCATGTTAGTGATGGTCCCTTATAGTAATTCTTCACAAACTTTTCCCACCTTTTCTCTATCTCTTGGCTGCAGCAGTCTTCATGGATTTCCTCGGATCCCTGTCTTCTGTGTTCAGTACACCTCTCCCACGTTAGGTGAGACAAGAAGACTGGAAGGGGCTGGACGGTGAGAATTTCTCTTTCCTCAACTCAGGTATGGTTTCAGAATTACACTCTGGGAATGTGGTTTTTTTGTTTTTTAGTTTTTTTGTTTTTTGTTTTTTTTTGGAGGGGTAGGGGGGAGGGTTGTGTTTTCTCCTAGAGATTAGGTCTTTTATCCAAAAGACTCTGGGCATATCTCACAGTAGTTACTCTTCCCCTCTTACTTCCAGAATCAAGAGGACATATTTCTGGGTTGTTCACAGGGAAACTCTGCCCACTGAAGTATGGGAACAGCCTCACATTGTTTCCCTGGTAGTTTCTCATTCCTATGTTCACCTATATTTAGCCTTTAAAAACTTAGGGGGAAAAATGAGCATTGAATATCCCTACCAGTTATGATTCAAGCAGCTTCTGCTCCATATAAGCAAATTTTTGAAGCTCTGTATTTTTCAGTGTATGGGTCTTTCTAGTTTGGGGATGGGAGTCTGCCTAGTGACCTTAGTTCTCTGACATATCCAAGAGAATGTATTGATTTTTGTTTTGCCCAGACTTTTCTTGCCATAAGGACCATAGTGAAGATTTCCAAGCTTTTTACATGCCAGAGTTGAAACAAGAAGTCCTATGTATCACCTCTAATTGGTGCTAAAGACATTTTCTAATAAGCTCATTTGCGGGTCATCTGACTCCTTAGACGAATACAACTTTATACTGTAATTTGCATTGTTCATGCCTGGACATTATTTCTCATGCCTATAAACATATCTCGTTTTTTTCAACCTTCTTATTTGCCAAGGATAAAATACATCACTCAATACTTAACTGAGGCCTCACATCTTCTGTGAAAAGTTTTTACCCAAAGTTGACTTTACAAATTATGCTGAAACTGATAGTTCTGCTATGTCTTTTCTCTCCTCAAAAATGACGTAATATTTAATCCTCCTTGAAGAAATGGATTTTAGTGTGTAAGCCTGATGATTCACAGACCTGTACCCCTGGGGCAAATAATACATTATATGTTAAGAAAAAAAAAAGAAATAGATTTTAGATTGTTCATCTTCATAGTTCCAATGGTTACAGTTGTCTCTAGAATGTTGTAGAAAAAAGTAATATGTTTACTAAATTGAACAGAGTACGAAAATGACTGACAGATGATCCAGGCTCAACACATTTCATTCTGAATGAGGAGATAAGTAGTGTATAAAATTTATTTTAATAGATGGCAGCATGTGTATGTTTAATGATAGAAGTATAAATAAAAATATACCCACGTTTAGAGGAAGGTGTCACTTATAACAAAGAAAATAGAGGTCATTGAGGAATCAGAAATTGACCTATGTTTTGAGATGTATTAGAGATCAGTAGACACTGGAAAAAAGAAAATTTATTTAAGGGGAAAAAATGAAGTAAGGAAAAAGTACTGAGTCATTCAAGGAATAGGCATGTGAGATAAGAATATATTTTTCCCAGTGTATTTTAACCTTAATTCTTTAGACTTAGCACATTCATAGAACAGTGATTAAAAAATGATATAATGCAGGAAAATAAAACTGATAAAAATGTTTTAAAAGGATATTGTATTCAAAACCCAGTATCTGTAAGAACTTCACCTAGAAGAAGGAATAAAAATAAAACTTTTTTTTGCTTTATGAACTAAGGACTTTTATTTATTACTGAGCAGAAGCTACACATTGGATACCTGTATTTAAGAGCCTTTTGACAATGTGGGCATAGCAGAGCATTTTTCTGACGGCGTAATCGGCAAAGATGGCTGAGGCTTAAGTTCCTGCTAAGACAGTCTCTGCACTGGCACTCATTTGAGAGCACACATTCTTCATCGTTAGACTTGCTTGTGACAGATTCTTTCCTTGACCAAACTTTATTGAGGCTCCTCTGAACTCTCTTGCAAATGGACCTCAGCCTTGGCTGCAAAAACCGCAGCTCTCAGCCCTGTCCCTTAAATGACTGCCTAAGGAGGCTCAAAATGCCAGGAAAATTTACTGTTTGTTCCAGCCCAAACCTGACTCTGGGGCTCTAACCTCACTTTTCTTAGAAGCATTTACTTAAAGAAATTGCAACTGTAAATCCCTCCTCTGCCCCTGTGAGATGTACCTTCTATGACCCAGGACTCTCTTAACGATCTGGGAGCCATTTCTTCTAAATGCAGACTCCCAAAGTTCTGCATTGCCTCCAGTCCCTGTGGGAGGGTAAGGGCCTAGCTTCCCTGGGTGTCTTGCTCCAATTTGCAAAATTAATTTCTGTCCTGAAATATGAAAAGTTTGTTTCTCCTCCGGAAAAGCACTAATGAGCAAACCCAGATGGCCTAATCCCATTACCTAACCACCCCTTCCCGCTTTTTGGTAATTTCCCACAACTCTGACTCTATTCCAGCCCCGGCTCGTTCACCGTCCCTACTCCCTCTCTCATTCTCCCTCTGCACCACCCAGTCACCTCTGCACAGAACGCAATTGAGCTCAGTTTTGTGAAGTCTCATTTCCCTACTGAAGTAGTACTGAGCAAAGTCTTTATCCACTGTCCAGCTCTATTTCTCTTTGACCCTGGATCCCAAATAGCTAGCTACAAGCCAAAGAAGATAAATACAATATGACACTTATCATGCAGAAGAACAGACACATTGAGTCAAACCATGGCCATGTGCAATTTCTGAGGCCCTAGGAGTTCAGCAAGTCCTACCAAAAAAGTAGAGCCTCGAGGCACAGAATCTTCCATTGAGAGAGAGAAGGTAGAAGCCACAGCCTCCAAAGCCATACCTGGAACCAGAGACATACACAGGACACTACGATTAAATCTAAGGACACTGTAGTAGTTGCCATAATAATTCATCTGTTACGTATTGAAGATTCAATTTGATAGTAAAATGAATGCTCCAGGAAAGAAGATTGCAAAGAAACTAGTACATTTTTACATTCACAGTGAAAGATGAGGCAAAGCATAACCCATGAACTTCATTCTCTTTGAAAATAAATCTGTGGTTAAAAACAAATACCATTAGGCCATATCTTTATTATTTAAGGGTAGTTCCAAACATCCCTGAAGCCGAGTTTTCATCTGAATTTGCCATGTTTAAGAATTAGAGAATCAGTCTTTATATGGAAAAATAAGCTTTATGTTTAAAGTAATGACTATACATATTTCTACATTTAAATGTTACAATCATAATCCCTTGCATCATGCAGCTGCTTCCTGGCACTGGTTGAAAATTTGGGTTTGTCAAATGATAGTTCCTCACTTTGGCTGCTATAAGGTTCAATTTGTGCCAGATATCACGTTTTCTTTCTTTTTAGAATTCAGTGAACTAGCATACAAATTATAAAATTGTCATGCATAATTATATAATTCTGAAGCACAAGACAGAATTTATTTAGAGAAAACAACAAATATTTGACCATTCCTTTATTCACCTATTCTGTGGAACATTTTAACTTCCTGCAAATTGTATTGGCCAACTTCTGTTAGCTTATATTCAAACCCTGTTCCAACACACCCAACTTACTTCCCATTACTAGCTTCCATGAAACGTCTATTCTAATCAGAAAGATCATCCACTTGCTCTAAAATTTGTATCTACATTCTAAGTTTATTCTCACATCTTTCTACTGAGTGTTCTTATATTTCCTACACCTGTGAAATGTATTCTCCTTCGTTTCCTTCAAGGATTTCAGGCCAGAGTCATCTACTGAACTACTCTAACTCTTTCCACACTACTAACTGAATCCTTATTATAGGAAAGCTAATTTGCCAAACTTTCAGACAAGATGATGAGAAAGAAGGAAACAATCATTTCACAGTCCGATAAAGTGATGCTTTCATTACAGTCACAAGAGGGATGTGTGTGTGTGTGTGTGTGTGTGTGTGTGTGTGTGTGTATTTCTACATGTATATGTGTTGCATGTGCAGGTGCAAAGATAAATATATGGAAGTACAAAATTAGAGGAAGTTAAAATTCCTTGAGAAGCTTTTTGGGGGTTTTGTTTATTTGTTTTGAGAAAACAAAGCTAGAGTAGGCTGAGTTGTCCTGCAAAATCAGTTCTAGGGAAGGTTTAGATTAGGCTGCATCACAATTTGTAAAACTTTAACAGAGAAGAGAGAAGGAGACCCTATTAAATACAGTGGTTTTAAATAATACTTAGGGGAAATACTAAGCAAGGGTGAATGTAGACAGGACAGAAAACTTCTGCAAAAAGATTGAAGATTGAGAAGTATGGTATTTCCAGATTAATGAAGACCTTTACACATTTCCTGTCATTTATGGAAATTCTGTGGCTTCACCCAGAATACTGCCACAAAAGATCTGACTTTTTAGAAATAATTTTCCAGTATCAGGATGATTTGCATATGAACATTAAGATACTGAAAAATTTGGAAATCAATTGTGTTGGAGTGAATGAAAATAAAAGATCCCATTTTCATGTTTGTGGAAAATGTTTATTAGAGACTAGGCCCCCAAATTACCACAGAATAGTTACAGAAAGAGGTTACATATCAGTAATGTCACAGGATTGAGAATGTCTAGCCTGACTGATGAAGGTCCCGTTCAGGAACATATGTCTCTACCCACTCAAGATATCAGTCTTCATTGCAGTATCTTCTTTATTGTTTTCTCAAAAATTTCACTGCTGATTTTTAAGGAAACAAAATAACTATTCCATTAAAAATTATTAAAAGTGATAACTGGGTAATAAAAAAAATTAGAAAAATCCAGAAGACCAGTATGTCCTATAGAAAGTGGGACAAAAGTAACTGCAGCCATAACCACCATAGCCTCCAAGACCACAGATGGAACCATAACCACAGCTCAGACCACCAAGGCCACCAACACCATAGCCAAGGCCACCATGGTAGTTGCCATAATAGTAGCTCATGGTGTCAGGGCTTGAGGATTTGGTTTCGTGTTGAAGTGAGTTTCTTGAGAATGAGTATCACCACCTGTGCTTGGATTTTTATACTCCTTCATTCTGGGTGTGGTAAACCACAATGCATGAGCTTCATTCTTTTCAAAAATCCATTTTTGTTGAAAACAGTACTATTATGCCATACTTTTCCTATTAAGGTAGTCCCAAAGATGCATGCATAAATTTTTCTTTTAGTTTAATTTTCATTCCTCCAAACCAGCCTTTGTATTGAATAGTTATTTTCATGTCTTCAAAGCCTCTGTTTTCATATATTTCCATATCTACTTCATAATAATCAGGCTTCTTGGGCACCTGGGTAGCCCAGTCATTAGGCGTCTGCCTTTAGCTAGGGTCATGATCCCAGGTCCCTGGGATCGAGCCCTGCATTGGTGGGAAAACTGCTTCTCTCTCTCCCACTCCCCCTGCTTGTGCTCTCTTTCACTGTATCTTTCTCTGTCAAATAAATAAAATCCTTTTTTTAAAAAAAAAGTAATAATCAGGCTCCTTTACTTTAGAGAATTTGAAATTTTGATCTTTGTCAATGATATGTCCATTTTGCCTCAGATAGGATGCTCTTCAATGATTTCTCCTTAATATTTATGATTAAATAAACTAGAGTAAATTTATTGAATAGTCATAATGATTGTAAAGTCTTATTTTTCAGAAAGGAAATAGGAACAAGTATGTGCTTTTACTTTCTTGTTTGCATGTTTGTATAATAAAGTCAGCACTTTCATACTTGTAAAGATAATATTCATAATTCAGTACTCTTGTCATAAAATCAATCAAGCCTTCTCTCTCAAGTTTTTTCCTGCTGCAACTTGTATTAAACCTCTGTTCCACCTAAGTGAGCCTCTTGAATCATTTAAAACTTCAAATGCCTTTCTCACTCGGGGCTTTAACTCAAACATTCTCTCTCATTCCAAAGTAACCTCCTCCCCTCTCCTTCTAGCTTCCTTTAACACTTCAAGTTTACAAACACCTACTAACACACTACTAATCTTCCATATTGACACTGCCTCTTGCAAAATGTGTTTTTCATTTTTTTAAAGATTTTATTTATTTATTTGACAGACAGATCACAAGTAGGCAGAGAGGCAGGCAGAGAGAGAGGAGGAAGCAGGCTCCCTGCTGAGCAGAGAGACCAATGCAGGGCTCAATCCCAGGACTCCAGGATCATGCCCTGAGCCAAAGGCAGAGGCTTTAACCCACTGAGCCACCTAGACACCACATGTTTTTTATTTTTTAACTGGTTACTAAGACTAGTTTTAAAACACTTCAAGGTCATGGAACTGATGCCTATTGGGATGATTTGTAAATATGTATTTGTTGATTTTTTTAATTTGTTTTTTCTTGAAATGCCAATTTAAATTTGTATATGCTTTTTTGAGTTGTTATTTATACAAAGGGATGCTTCATATTTCAAATTGCACAAGAGAATCACAATTAAAAGTTTCTATTTGTATCTTATTATGAAGAAAAAAAAACTGCTAAGCTTTTGGGAAGAGAAATGATAGATGATAAATATATAAATAATCACTCCATGTACTTTAAACCTTACAGTTTCATTGTACTCACAGAGGAGTTTGTGCACGTATCTCTTCATGTTGTATGCACGTGTGTGTATTTGGTGTGTGTTAATGAATATATACACGTGTTTCTTTCTTATGAACAACATAAAGGAGTGTATGGAAGAGTTAAAATGATAGTTACACTCATTTCAAGACTGAATCAGAGGAATTAACTATTATAGTGCTGCCGTGTCTTATAAATAATTCTGAGAAGTATAAAATGAGTTGCATTAAGAAGAATATAAGAATTCTTTAAAGTAAGAAGAGAGGAGGAGGTTTCAGCAAAGAAAAACAGTTTTAGCTCATGACCCAAGACAGAGGTAAGCAAGGTGTGTCCTCAGTGAGCAAAACACTGTGTGGCTCACACACAGAGTTTAAAGAATAATTGATGGTTGGGAAGCATATTAACATAAGACCAAGGTGGACCATACATTGTATGCTACAGTTTTGTTTAGGGCAATGGGAGCAAAGTACTGATGTTTTAGGAAGACATATTTTCTTTGCAATGTGGATTGTATGATGAATCCTTGAAAGCAGGAGGACCACTTGAGAAGCTCTTGCAATAACCTCTCCTGGAACAAAATAAGAAAAATGGACTGGAAAGGATGACCCTAACATATCTTATTAAAAATCGATAACATGTGTGCAGATATTTAGAGACAAGTATAAACCTTATAAGCCATAGTTATATTATTTTTCCTTATGTTTAAATGTATTATTTTATACCTCTTAAGATTAGCTTTCTTAAATATATATGTATATGTATCAGGCTCTAAGATTCCTCAGTACATTTGTTTAAAGTGCATAAATTTAAATAATTGTGATGAAATTCATTTCTTTGGATTTCTAGTCAGTCATCAGTCAGTTGGAAGGGAAATATGTTTGTAAATATTCAGGAATAAGAACTCATCCAGGCAACTTAACTATAGATTTTTATTTATTTATTATTTATGAGAGAGGGAGAGAGACCGCAATCACAAACACACACCTGTGTGTGTGCACTGGTGGGAGGGGAAGAACAGAGGGAGAGAGAATCTCAAGCAGACTCCCTGCTGTGTGCAGGGCCTCATGCTGGGCTCGATCCCAGGATCCCAAGATCATGACCTGAACCTAAACCAAGAGCCAAAGGCTTGACCAGCTGAGCCACCCAGGTGCCCCTGGGCAACTTAATTATAATGATAAAAAGAAAACCTCATAAAAATAAATTATTTGCTGCCAAAACCTACTTGGGAAGGTCATTTTGGTTCTTTTACTCAGAATTTAAGATGTAGTTATCTGCTGGCCAGAGAGTTATTTTGAGGTGTTTCTTGGCAATTATAATTAATATATGAGTAGAGATTACATAAAATTATAATTAGATAAGATCAACCTTATAATATTCTTTCAATAAGGTATTTTCACTTGGAAATCAAGTGACAATGTAGAGGCAAATAGTGTCAGATGAAACTTTCTTTTCTTGTAGTCACATATTTATCTAATTCTCTGTTTCTATCATCGAGGGCAGCAGTTTCATTCAGGCCTCTGACCCTGAAAATGTGGACTCCACTCACATTTCTGTTCCTTATCATC
This sequence comes from Martes martes, assembly GCF_963455335.1. NCBI lineage: Eukaryota > Metazoa > Chordata > Mammalia > Carnivora > Mustelidae > Martes > Martes martes. The sequence goes on along the minus strand of NC_137904.1, from coordinate 18,386,346 downwards.
ACTCAGATAATCAGTCTGCATGGCATTTTTTGAAATTTATCTCCTTAAACACCTGTGCTTTCTATGCTAAACCCCACTTGTGGACACCATAATTGAGTTGGGACTTTCTTGCCAAGTGCCATGATTCTGGCATTTTATCTGGCTTTCAATGATTTTTCTTTTAAACTCCTTTTTTCTAGGCCACTACTGTTTTTAAATTTGTGACAGTATGAAATAAAAATCATTTTACTTACTATTTAAGGATGTCCCTGTGCTGTGTTCACTCTAAATAACCCAAAATCGACCTTAAGTCACCAGTTCCTTCTTTATTCTCTGGATACTATTTTCTTCTTCCCCATGACAGTGCACATGCCTCTCTCTTTGTTGGCTATACCCTTTCTCTAACTTATTATTTTTAAGATTTTATTTACCGAGATAGAGAGATACAGAGAAAGAGCATAAGCAGGGGGAGAGGCAGAGGAGGAAGGAGAAGAAGACTCCCCACTGAGCAGGAAGCCTGATGTGGGTCTCCATCTCAGGAACTAGAGATCATGACTTGAGCTGAAGGTAGATGCTTAATCACCTGAGACACCCAGCACCCCAGCTCCAACTTATTTAAAATAACATTTTAGCAAGGTGCACATGAAGAACAATTCAATTCAGTATATCTCCCCACATTCTTTACATCCTATAGACCATCTTACAAAATAAAACTCTTAATTGACCTTGAAATCATGGTATGAAAAAATCTTTAAATACTGAAAAGGGGATAGTACAATAGAAACATATTCCATAAATCGTTTGTTCATGTAAAAAAAAAATCAAAACGGGGGGCCCGCGTGGCTCAGTTGGTTAACTATGTGCCTTCAGCTCAGGTCATCATCTCGAGGCCCTGGATGGAGCCCCACATCTGGCTCCCTGTTCATCAATGAGCCTGCTTCTCCCTCCCATCCCTGTTCATGCTCTCTCTCGCTATCTCCATCTCTCTCTCTCTTGAATAAATAAATAAAATCTTTTAAAAATCAATTCAAGGTTAATTGTTTCAAGTGTAGCCTCACATGCTTGGTTTGCTGCTGCATCATTTTGAGATGTGCTGCTTTTTTGGATCCATAAATATCCCAGTAGATCTGGTAGGTGAAAACATTCTTTCTTTAAAGAAGTATTAGGTGTATGATTTTTAATTATTTTGTATTCCCTGGGATTTAAGACTCATTATTTAAAGTTTTCTGTCAGGCTGGATTTAGCACTGTGTAAAAAAACTGCTAATGACCAATTTGAAGAGTCCTGTTTCTTTACTTATTTTTTTGTCAAGTTTTTATTTGAAGTCTAGTTAACATACAATGTAATATCAGTTTCAGGTGCACAATTTAGTGATTCCACACTTACATACCACACCCAGTGCTCATCACAAGTGCCCTCCTCAATACCCATCACCCATCTAGCCCATCGCCCACTCACCTCCCTCCAGCAGTCCTCAGTTTATTCTTCATTAAGACTCTGTTTTATGGTTTGCCTTGAAGAGTCCTGTCTCAAACTTGAACCAGTGAAACACATCATCCAAATCATTCTTCAGTTTCACTAAGTCATCAAAAATGTCAACACAAACAGCATGTGAACACATTCCAGAAGTACTAGTGAGAATCACTGGAGATCCATGAGGACTTGTGTAACTTACCTACTTAAATGAGAGTTATATTGGTAATCACATCATGTTTAATTAAAACATGAAGGGGCGCCTGAGCAGCTCATTGTTTAAGCATCCGACTCGATTTCAGCTCAGGTCATGATCTCAGGGTTGTGAGATCAAGCTGGGCTCTGTGCTGGGTGTGGAACCTTCTTAGGATTCTCCCTCTCCCCCTCCCCCAGCCCCTGCTCATGCTCTCTCTCTCTTTCTCTTTCTCTCTCTGCCTCTCTATTAAAAAAAAAATAGAAGATGAAGATTATGGAAATGAAGTCACTAAAATATGATATAAAAATGAATAGCCAGCCTCAGGTTTAAGGAAAGACTATAAAGAAAACACCTGCAATAAAATCCCTCTCATGACTAAAATGAGGGGGGAAATGCCAGTTTTCAACCTGAGTTAGAAAAATGACAGAAACATTGATTCAAGCTTCATTTTTTTTTTACAAGTTATGAACAGAAGTAGGGTAAAACTCCAAAAGTTAAATAGTTACATATCACAACGTTAAAATAATAAAATAAATCTGAACACAGAAAAGTTTCTCAGGTCCTCTGTTTCCTTTAAAAACAAAGGCTAATGGGGCGCCTGGGTGGCTCAGTGGGTTAAAGCCTCTGCCTTCGGCCCCAGTCATGATCCCAGGGTCCTGGGATCAAGCCCCGCATCGGGCTCTCTGCTCCGCAGGGAGCCTGCTTCCCTTCCTCTCTCTGCCAACTTGTGATCTTTGTCTGTCAAATAAAAAAAAAAATCTAAAAACAAAGGCTAATGGTGTAGGCAGCGTGAATGTTTGGGGACATGGAGTGTGGATGGGGAAGAGTCAAACAATGTGCCCCCCTGTCATTGTTTTCTAAGGAAGCACCTGGTAAAGGGGAGCCCTGAACAGAGTTTGAACAAAAAAGGCATGCACAGCTCTTCCTTACAAAGCTGTTGAAAATAAATTTTTAAAGAGCAAATGTACTCAAAAATATTTTCCCTGATATGCTGAGGTCAAAGTACTTATTACATTAAACTAATAACTTTGTAAAAGAAGTATTCTTATATTCATAAGAATAAGATTATAACATGATTCTACAGGATACTGAATCAAAAAGGGAGCAATATCTGAGCAAGTTATCCCATGAGATGTACATAGGAGTTACAGGCTAACAGTTAATATGATCAGGAAGTAAGGGAGGAAATAACTGAATAGGGAAGAAATGTTTCACAGAAATATATTGCTTGAATATGTTGAAATTATGAATAACAAGTGCATTCTGGTGGACAAACACGAATGAAACAAGATTTAGAAAGTTTACAAAGTTTATTGGAAAATATGCTCAGCATTATCACAGAAGAGATAAAGAAGGAAGCTTCATGTCAATAACACAACAGGAGCAAAGAGAGTTAGCCTGGGTGATGAATTCTGGATCAGGGAAATCGATCATTGCAGATGAACAGTGTTTTCAGTAAAATCCAGAGGACCAGTATCTTCCATAGAAATAGGGACAAGTAGCCACAGACATAACCATAGCCACCAAGGCCATGGTTGGAACCATAACCAAGACCATAGCCAAGACCACAGTAGTTGCCGTAGTAGAAACTCATTGTGTCAGGGCTTGAGGATTTGGTTGAAGGTTGAAGGTGACTTTCCAGAGAATGAATATCACCACCTGCGCCTGGACTTTTATACTCCCTCAGTGTGGGTGTGGTAAACCATAATACATGAGCTTCATTCTCTTTAAAAGCCCATCTTTGGTGAAAAACAGTACGATTAAGCCAAACCTTTCTTATAAGGGGTAGCTTCAAAAATGCATGGAATGTTTTATTTTTTCCCCTGAAAATATTTCAGTGTTCATTTTCCTTTCATCAGAATTTAAAATTACACATATTTCTACAGTTAAAATATAATTATTAAGCTCCCTTGCAACACATGGGCCATTTCTGGCATTTTTCTAAGATTTTTGTCATTGCCAGATATCTTCTTCATGTTTCCTTAAACTCAATTTCTGTCTATTTTAAGTATTATATTTTCTGTCTCTCTTTCTCTTTGACTTTTAAAAAACCAGGGTACTGAATATTAAATAATCATCAATGATTGAATTAATCCAAATTAAGCCAAAAATTAAAGACAGCTTATTCAGAAAAAAAAGTAGAAAATATTTACCAGTCTTTGTTGTTTGTATTTTCTCTGTGATCACATTTCAATCTCTTTAATTTATAAAGACAAACTCTATAGGAGGATATCAAAGTCACAATATAAGTAATACTTCTTGTATTAGTTTCTTAGGACTGCTGTAAAAAATTACCACAAATTGGGTGTCTTAAAACAAGAGAAATTTATGTTTTCAGTTCTAGAGGTTAGAGGTCCAAAACCAAGATATTGGCAGTGCCATGCTCGATAAGAAGGCTCTAAGAGAGATCATCCCTTGCCTCTGCCCAGCTTCTCATGGTGCTGTCAGTTCTCGTCTTGCTGCTACATCACTTGATCTCTGCCTAGATCATCACATGCCTTTCATCCTCGTGTGTGTGTGTGTGTGTGTGTGTGTGTGTGTGTACATCTCTGTCCTCTTATAAGGACACCACACACTGAATTCTAACCTGAATTCCTGATTCTAATCCTAATCCAGTATGACCTCATGTTAACTTCATTATGTCTATAAAAACCCTATTTCCAAATTAATTCCCATATACAGGCACCCAAGGTTAAGACTTCAAGGTTACATTTTAGCGGATGTAATTCAATCCTTCAACACTGCCTTTCCTATGAAACACGCCTCTTCCGTCAGATGGTATTCTAACAATTTAGGTAAATTGAGTTTTTAAGAAGTGCCCTTCCTGTATAGTTCTAGGTTAGTCCTAGGTTTGAAAGAAATATTTTGCATTAGATTTGGAAGACAGAAATTTAACAAAAGCTTAACTTCTCAGCCCTACCTCTTGTGAGGCAGGAAAGCCAGAGGTTGTTCAGTAAGAGGAATCCCCTTCCCCCAGGGCTCTGGTAGTCCCTTGCCCTTGGTCTAGATGTCTACATTTAAGGGGAAGGCTCTGGATGTATTTCACAAGGATTACTCTTCTTCTTCTCCCCCAGTCAGAGGAAAGAGTGTACCTTTCTCAAATGTTCATTGGAATTACCATAGATAAAGTCCATAAAAGTGTGGTTCCCTCTGAGACTGAAGCCCCTAGGAATTTCTCACTTTTACACTAACCCACATGTAACCTCCAGCCATTTATCACAATCACAGTTTAAGTATTTACACCAGTTTATTACTTCTGTTGGTAAGCAGATCTCAGCTGTAACTTTGGATTCTCTCATCTCTCTGGATTTTTAGGGGTGGTTTGTCCTGCAAACTCAGTTCTCTGTTAGATTCTAGAAAAGTCATTGCTTTTTGGTATGGCCAGCCATTTCTTGTTGTAAGGATTAGAGTGACAAGTTCCAGGCTCTTGCTAGTCAGAGCTAAAATGGGAAGTTACAAATGTTTATTTATAGAAAATAGAGGAGTGAGGTATAGTTATTTATAGAATGGAAGACTCTCCATTTATAGAATGGACGACACAAGGAAAGGATTACAAGTGAAATGAAGATTCAGTCAAACGATAAATTATATTCAATATATGGAATATGAAAGTTATTTCACTCGGCTTTGGAAAAAGTAGATAATAAAAGGGAAAGATATAAATGACCATTCGTGGTCTTAGAAAGCCTGCCTTTTGGCTGTGATCTCAAAATATGTCTGTCTGGGGTGCCCACGGTTTTCTGAGTATTTTAGGCTGGATGGAGGGCGTGGGTGGTGTGGGGTGGAGATTGAGTCACAGGAGTAAGTCTGGAGAAACGGAGATAGAGACCCCTATTTCAAAAGCAGTTGAAAAGAGCTTAAGATTTCCACAGGCTAGCTTCACTCATCAGAGAATTCTATAGAAGGTGGGATACACTGAATAAGAAGGATGTGAAAGACTCAACAAAACATCAAAGGGAGGCGGAGAAACCAGAAGGAGGCAGTGACTTCAGCTAATGGTCTGAGGCAAGATTAGGCTCTGTGTAGCCTCCATGAGCGAGGAGCAAAGCTGATATAAACACTATTAAATGTGTTTAATGTTAAATATGTAAACAGGTTCCCATACAAGAAGGGAGTGGGCAGCGAAAGACAAATAATGATCTCATCTGTATGTAGAATCATGGAACAGAGAATAGAACGGTGGTTACTAGGAGCTTCTGGCTAGGGAAAATGGGGAGATGTTGGTTAGAGGCCATAAAGTTCCAGTTATAAGATGAATAAGTTCTGGGATCTAATGTACACCACAGATGCAATTACAGTACTGTATACTTAGACGTCTCTAAGAGAGTAGGTCTTAAATGTTCTCACCCCACACCCCCAGCACACACACACACTCAAGGTAATTATATGTGGTGATATAAGTGTTAATGAGCCCCATTGTGGTATTGTTCCTCCATATGTAGTGTATTAAATCAGCATGTTGTTCACCTCAAACTTACACATTATTATATGCCAATTATATTTCAATAAAGCTGGGAAAAATATAAATGAAATGGTAAAAAAAAAAAGGTCGGGTTAGGATTTGGGGTTGGAAAATTTGCTGTTTATGGAAAATCATCCATTAACTTTTGTTCAAATATATGTTCACCTTTTTTATGTGTGAAATTGATGACCACTACCAATACCTTGTGGCAATATACTCCAAATGTTTGAAGTGATTATATTTTTTGCTAGAAGTATTACCTATTAGATAAATAGTACATTTGGAGCAATGAAGTAATGATGTCTCAGGCAGTGTCACCAAGTCCTGAAGGTCATGTATCTTCAATATATCAAGTAATTGAAAACTGTGGATATCATTTTTACAAAGAAAATTATACACAACATTTTAAATACGATCTAAAAAAGGGCATCTGGTGCACCTGGGTGGCTCAGTGGGTTAAGCCACTGCTTTCGGCTCGGGTCATGATCTTGGGGTCCTGGGATTGAGTCCTGCATCGGGCTCTCTGCTTGGCAGGGAGCCTGCTTCCTCTTCTCTCTCTCTCTCTCTGCCTGCCTCTCTTCCTACTTGTGATCTTTGTCAAATAAATAAATAAATAAATCTTTAAAGAGGGGCATCTGGGTGGTTCCATTGGTTAAGGATCTGCCCCTTACTTTCAGCTCAGGTCACGATCTCAGTCAGGGTCCTCAAATTGAGCCCTGTATAGGGTTCCACACGGAATGGGGTGTCCGCTTCCCCCCTCTCCCCTTCCCCTTGACTCATGCACCCTTTCCTTTTCCCAATAAATATGATCTGAAGAGATATATGGACAGCCAGTAGTCCAAGGCACATGAATTTAGATGATTTCATAAGCCAGGCACCTTGGATCCTAGTGCAGGGCACTCAAATTACTGAAGTATTGAGATACTGCAGTATTTCTTTTCAAATGACAAAAAGCATTAATCTTGCTATTTCTAATTTCCCTTCACTCACAGACCTAGGAAGATAGTCATTCTCCTACATATTTGTTACAAATGTTTAAATTATGTAATTACTTTCAGAAAGGGCTAACTAGATCAACCACTTGAAAACCAAAGTTATGGTTTTAGAAGGGAAATTTATCTCATTTTTTGAAGAAGTTAGTCCTAGAGTCGTATTCTAGTAATAACTACGTTTTTCCTCCACAGCACACTTCTTTGGACCAGACATGACCCTAACATGTCTGGAAATTTATTCCACTCACCAGGTACGAAGACTGAAACTGGAGCAACTTCCAGCTCTTTTTCTAAAGTCATCATGTGGGAGCGCCTGGGTGGCTCAGTCATTAAGCATCTGCCTTCAGCTCAGGTCATGATCTCAGGGTTCTGGGATCGAGCCCCACATCAGGCTCCCTGCTCAGCGGGAAGCCTGGTTCTCCCTCTCTCACTTGCCCTGCTTGTGTTCGCTCTCTCGCTGTGTCTCTCTCTCTGTCAAGTAAATAAATAAGTAAATCTTAAAAAATAAAAATAAAGTCATCATGTGAAGGCACACTAAAAGTCACCTTTAAAAAAGGATGTACCACTCTAAGCATGAATAAACAAGCAAGCTGACCAGCCATAAATACGAGACCCACTGCTTGGTCTTTCAGATCTTCTCCAAATGAGCTGAGGAACAATAGCCAAAGAAATCAAAGTAGAAAAAGTAGATTATGGTCATCACAAAGCTCAACATTAAGAAGTGCAGCAGAACTGCAGACTGATAGAAAAGACCCAAAGGCCGAGAACCCAGGTGTATGAAGGAGAATAGAGTTTCTGTTTTGGACAATAGCATTGGTTTTGCTATGACTAGATGAGACTGAAAGCTCGTCATGATTAGAATTAATGTCAATCATTGCAGTGCCATGCAGAACCTGGTTCTTTTTTTTTTTTAAAGATTTTATTTATTTATTTGACAGTCAGATATCACAAGTAGGCAGAGAGGCAGGCAGAGAAAGGAGGGGAAGCAGGCTCCCTGCTGAGCAGAGAACCTGATGCGGGGCTCGATCCCAGGACCTTGAGATCATGACCTGAGCTGAAGGCAGGGGCTTAACCCACTGAGCCACCCAGGCGCCCCCAGAACCTGGTTCTTAATGCATCCTCTGTGGAAAACAACTTTTGTGCATTGACTGTTATTTTGAGCTGCATCATCATCATTTACATATATAAAATTAAAAATTATATTTTGTATTTTAAAATCTTATGTATAAACTATATATATAATATATAATTTTCATTGACTTGTTAATTCACTTATTCATCTGGAAGTCAAATTTCTGTTACAGAAACTCAGCTGAGTGCTGAGAACACAGAAATCAAGAAGGCAAGACAAATTAAAGAATTTATAGTTACTCTGTATCTCTTGAAAAACAGTGTTGTTTAGTAAATACATGCCTTTCTATATGCTGTGCCCTCTACCTGGAATAACCTCCTGCCTTGTTATCTGAGGACCATCGCTGTCATAGAAAACTCAGTCCATGTGTTGCTACTTTTTAGATGGTTCACCTGCCCATCAGTCTAGCGTCTCTTTTTAATGCCCCGTGATAATCCTCATGGCTACCTCTCTCTGAGCACTTCCCTGTAGTGCACTCAACTGTCCGTTTAACTCACTTGGCTGTAAGCTCCTAAAGGATTATGTCTTATTTCTCTTTTCATGATAGCTGTTCAGTTTACATTATGTGTGTGAATTACTGAATGAATTTATTAATGAATTAATTAATCCTTTGAAGTAGACCTAAAATAAGCAACTATAATACAAATGTTAAGTTCTGTAGTAAAGGAAGTTTAGGGTTTTGTGGATGATGGCTGAAGAAATTAACTGGGTCTACTGATGTGACTAAGTCGATTATGGGTGAGGCAGACAAAAAAATCTCCCTCAGATGATGTGATGCTCAAGCTGAGACTTACCAGTTGATTCAGATATCGGCTGGCAGACAGATGGGAAGAGTCATTACCCCAGATGGCATGTTATCCATAGACAGGAAGGTCTATGAATGCTGTCACGATCAGCAAATTCCAAGTAGGAAAAACAGGATGAAACAGGTATTGGCATATGAAGGAGTAGTTGGGAATGACATTAGATACTAACCCAGGGGCTGCAGCAAAATGGAATTTATGTCCTGCTTATGATATTGCATTTTGTATATTTAGTGATGGAACCATGGCCCAAGAGTAGACCTCCAGCTGACAGAGGAAGAACAGCAAGTAAGTAGACTGGTAAGAAATATTATAAAAGCAAGAGAATGAAATTAGAAAAAAGCATAAAATAGAAGCCAAGGAAAGAAGTGGCCATCAGCACCAAATGCCACAAAACAAAGAGGACAAACATTGAGATGAGTCAAGGAGACGGAGTACTCAATAGGCTGTTGGTGACCCAAGGGAGAACAATGCTTGGGTTATAGAGGGCAGGTGAGGATGCAGTTTCTGCATCGGCGGAAACTATTAAAACCCTTGGATAAAAAAGAAGTTGAGGACAAGCTAGCCAGGGGTGATCTAGCGTTGAGACGGGCTTTTTACTATCAAAAGACTGGAGCATGTTTATAGACTAAAGGGAAGGTGTCAGTGGGAAAAAAAGAGCTGGAAATATAGTAGATGGAGAGGATAATTTATCAAGCAATGCGCTGAAGGAGATGGCATTTAAAGCAAAGTGGGAGAATGATTTTTTGGACAGGAGGGAGGATATGCTTTCCTCTGAGACTAAGATAAAAGGCTAAGACACAGGTGCAAATGTAGAGAAGTGTGTGGGAAGAGAGTTGATAGAGGTTTCCCCTGATAGATTCTCTTTTCTCCATGAAATATGAACCGAGAGTTACAGATGGAGGAGGGTGGAGGCAGAAGTGAGCATTGAACAAGAGGCTTTAGGGATAATGGTGAAGGGCAGAATAGCTTCAGGGGAGGAAAGAAAGAAGGAAGCCTGAGAAAAGGTGAAAAGACGATCCAGCAGCACTGCGGACTCAGCCAAAAAGAAGAATGCTGTGAAGGCACATGGCCACCCTCTGTGTGGGACTGGGGTTACCTCCAGCAGCAGATGGGAGCCCGAGTTGGGAATAGAGAAGACTTGCATTAGTGCACAGGTGAAAGTTTACAAGACAGGGGAACAGAAGGAGCAGAGAGCTTGCTGAAAGAAGTGTAACTGATGAAACAAACTGTAGGTAGAAGACCATATGACTTATCCTCCAAACTAGTACACTTGAATATGAAAGACGGCATTATTAATAATCATCTCGGGATGATAGATGTAAACCATAGCACATATAAGGCATTATGTGAAAAACATAACATTAAAAGGAGGAGATTCAGGAAAACAATTATACTGATAGTGTAGATACAATGGCATGGCCATAAGCCAGGCGTGAAGAATTGGAAAAATAAGTGATTCAGGAATATTGGCCTCACTTCTAGAAAAGGAGCACCTTGAGATATTGACAAGAGGGGATCTGGGAGTGGTTTGCTAGTAGAGCAAATGTGAGAGGGGATCAAGGAATTTTGAGGCAAGAGTGCTTAAATGGGTGTCTGTATAAACACGTAATTTGATGCATTAAATGTAAGAAAAGGACTCAGTGCCAGGTGCCATGGTCTTCCAAGCTTTCGAGATAGAGATTGTGATGGTGGTGAATGACACATATCAGAAAGTGTGATAAGACGCTGGATCAAGAAAAGTAAGGAGTCAGGGACATAGAAGAGAAGTCTGATGGTACCCAATAGGAGAAAAGTCATCTCTATTATCCTCCAGGAGATGCAGGCAGAGATGCCAGCTATAACCATCTGCTAAGCACAGAGAACACAAAGGCACCCAGACGGATAAAATCATTCTATCCTCTTACTCTCTTCCTTCCCTACCCTTTGATTCAGTATGGGGGGTGAAAAGGCAGCAGGTACTAAGGGACTAAAGAGGTTAGCTTTAAATACTGCAGAGAAAAAACCATCACGTTCCATCTCCTTTTCCTACCATGGGTTACTCATCTTCTTCAACTGGACTATTGTTTTGTACACTTGCATCTTGGCTTTTTCTTATCTATAAAATGAAAATGACATTTGAAATTGCTTCATAAGGTTATATAAAGTATGAAATGAATTTATGTATTTCAAACACTTAGAGAGATTTGCATAGCACTAATGGGGGTTAACATTCATCATCATCATGATCATCACCATGCCATTAGAAGTTGAATGTGGAGTCTAAAAGCCTTTCCCTCTCACTAAACTAAAATTTGGCATTGGAATTCTGCATGCTACTCACTTAGGGGATTGTACTCGAATGTGCTGTGAAAACTGAAAGTCGACGTAGAAAGGGCTAGAAGAAAGGGCAGCCACAGGAGAATACACATTAGAGGGAAAGAAGCAGAGAACAGACTGACAAGCACTAGGGGCTCACCCAACTGGAAGGTTTCTTGTTTAAGCGGACACTAATGAAGCTTCTACATAAACGGCTCAGCACAGTGCAAGTGCTTTTGGTCAAAACTTTCTCCAGAGTGACATCTGTAACAGCAAAGGTACGGTGTTGTCAACTGTATTATTGTTCCCATTAAAATATCCCTATTCTTCTTGGTAAAGTGATTATATGCTCCTAATTCCACTAACGCTGGGTTTGGTATGTGATACATCTGGTTGAGGACTATGAGCCACTATGATTTGTATCACATATGAACACACCCTTTCAGAATCATCACAATTTTGCCAATAATCCCACTTTTCCTCTTTGCAACAAAAGTGTCCTTAAGGGAGTTGTTCCTTCTGCATAGAAACCAGAATGAGAAAGCATGAGGATCAGACCAGTAGCAATTGATCCAAACTTGTAGCATGAATGAGAAACATTCTGTTTTGGTAATCTGCTGTGAAGAAATTGCCACCTCCATGACACTGGCTAAAACAGAACTTGTTCTAAGAAGGGAAATGTTAATGTATGAGAAAAGAAACCACATGTCAGAGTTTTCAGGTTTTGGTTTTGGACAAATGGAAAAGCTCTCAACAGAGGATGGAAAAACTGACCCACATTACGTTGTGCAAAATATTTGGTCAAATTATTATTTGTGATCACTTGGAAAACAGAAAATAAATCTTTGGCTTCAGATGATGTTGTGAAACGGAATGCATTATGGTGCCTTGTTTTGTTTCTGTTTTCTTTTCAAATTAATCAACTTCTTTTTAATGTGTCAGAGGTAAATATGCTATAACTTTCTAGAAATGCCATAAGTAAGAATTACTAAGAATTAAATTTTTTAAAACTTCACATAATTAATTTCATTTTTAGCTCATCAAATAAAATTTCTTATTTTCTCCATTATTTTCTTATGAAATAGGGAAGGAAAAAGAATAAATAGAATATATATATTTTAGTATCTAAATTTATAGAACTTAAAATTCCAAAGGAGCATGATTTTAAGAAAAATAAATGAGTAAAAGCTGACATCCATTTTGCTCAGGTTGGATTATGCAGGGTTAGAAATAGATGCAAGATCAATATTATCTTATTGAGGTAATAAGACCATAGTTCTTCTTTCTCATATGGACTGTTGTATTTGTAGTTCAAATAAACATTTAAGGTTGATTTACAACTTACTTGTTTTAAATAGATAAAGTATAAAATTAATAAAATACTAGATTTTTTTTTAAGAAAAATTCTAAACACAAAGGAAGTAAAACCTTTACACATTTACATCACCTTATAAGAATCAATGCTGTTGTTATTATGTATATCCTTCTTATAGTTTTCTATTTTTAACATTTTTTGGAAATTATTTACGATATTTTGAAAAATATTACACACATTTTTTTTAAATTTCTTTCAGCATATCAGTATTCATTGTTTTTGCACCACACCCAGTGCTCCATGCAATACGTGCCTCCTTAATACCCATCACCTGGCTCTCCCAACCTCCCACCCCCCACCCCTTCCAAACCCTCAGGTTGTTTTTCAGAGTCCATAGTCTCTCATGGTTCACCTCCCCTTCCAATTTCCCTCAACTCCCTTCTCCTCTCCATCTCCCCATGTCCTCCATGTTATTTGTTATGCTCCACAAATAAGTGAAACCATATGATAATTGACTCTCTCTGCTTGACTTATTTCACTCAGCATAATCTCTTCCAGTCCCGTCCATGTTGATACAAAAGTTGGGTATTCATCCTTTCTGATGGAGGCATAATACTCCATAGTGTATATGCACACATTTTTAGGCTGGCTTTCCACTTGGTATTATTTAGGTAATATTTTCTGATGGCATCAATATTTTCCAAATGTTCATTTAAATGACTGCATACGATTTCCAAAATATTTCATGATTTTCAGAACAATTCTATATTGTAGAGTATCTTTATGTCTCAGACCATAGGGAATATCCCTCTGGAAACAAAGACTTACTGTCAGCACATTGAACCATGTTTTTCAGCTTCATTTAAATAGATGAACATCTGTGACAATTTTGTGTTGATTAGCATGCTGCTCCAAGATGGGTATGTCCTTCTCCCAGAAGACAGATAAGTTAACACTTATCAATTAACTGTTTTTTTTCTATTAGAGAATATTTAAAAAAAAATTTTTTTTTTTTTAGAATGCCACATGTAACAAAAGTGTTGAAATTGGATGTCAACTAGGGCACAAAACATCTGTTCTGAGAGAAGTTGTAATGAAGAGGGTCTGACAAATGCCCCTCTATAGGACATGCACTCACTTAACTTACAAAGACTTACAGACAAGTGGATGATAAATCCTGCTTCTGCTCTAGACACATTTGGAAAAGCCAATCTTCATGCAGAGTTCTGGATATAAAGACAAAACAAGCTGAATATTGATAAGAAATTACATATTAAAGAAAAACTTTTTTTTTTTTTTTTTACTTTCCCATTCTTGTTAGGAATTGCATCTCATTTCCGCTGAAGAAATCAATCATATCATATTTCTGTCTCAATAAATGCCACATTTTACATATTTTTCTTGATGGTATCATGGTACCATTGGATATATTACTATTCAATTTGCTTTTTCACTTAAAGCGTAATGTTTTTTTTAAAAAAATATTAGAAGTTTATCTCACTCTTTTGAAATGTGCATTGAAGAGAAACAATTACTTTCAGTGATGTCAGAGTAGCTAATACTGCACTTATATTCCCCTCATGTTAAACTGGACAAAACAAATGAAATAAATAACTGTTTTTGGAAATTGCCCAACCGGGACCTCAGAACTACAATGCTTTTCCAAAGGGAAACAAACTATTTAAACCCTGCTATCACTTTAGCTTTCTGCCTGTAATTCTCTCAGGCCCACATTTCAAGAAGGGGAACCCAAGAAGAGCATGATGTTAATATCGAACAAAGATCAAATTTCAGGAGTGATTGTAAGTTTTGAATAATCATTGTAAAGAAATGAGAGCTACACAGAAAAAGGAGTTTAGATACTCACATAGGGGCCTCTACTGCCTGCTCTGTTGAATGCTAAGACACTCAAATGTATGGCTTAATTCCATAAGAAAGGTAAACATTTTTTAAAAAACCACACCACACGTCTATTAGCTAACTAATCCTGAGATCATGCAGAACGGAGAAAGACTTGAGATCCATCAGCCATAGCAAAGAGACTTCACTAAAAAGTAGGTCCAAAAGAGAGATACCTGAGTACTTGGACAAACTAGCACTAGTGGTTGCATTAGATCCAACAAATTGTGCAGAGTTTAAGGGATGTACAAGTAACTTGGCTCAAAACCAACTTCCACACTATTTAGAGAAAGACAACAATATCCACATTGTAAACAACATATTAACATTCTCTGGTATCTTTTTAAAGATTACTAGACAAGCAAAGAAGCAGAAAAAAACTGTCAGTATAAAACAAAATCAGTTACAAAATCAGTTTGGTTTACAACAAACCAAAGAATCAAAGACGTAATGAAAACCACACATCATGATCTTAAAAGAGGTGTTATAAGTGTGCTCAAGAATATTTTTAAAAAATGAATATAAAATTGATATATATATATATATAATTGAAAATATACATCTCAAAATACAATGTCTGAAATAAAAAAAAAATTGGTGGTATTCAAATCAAATATAAGGGATGCCTGGGTGGCTCACTTGGCTAAGTGTCCAACTCTTGATTTCGGCTCCATTCATGATCTCAGGGTCATGAGACTGAGCTCTGCCTAAGGCTCCATACTCAGCTTGGAGTCAGCTTGCAATTCTCTCTCTATGCCCTTCCTTCCACTACAGCTCCCTCTCTCTCTTTCCCGAGGAAAAAAAAAAAAAAAGATAAATAAAATATTTAAAAAAGATTAACTCTAACCATGAGAATGAGGGGGAAAAGCCATTACTGGGAGAAGATATTCGCAAAAGACACACTTGATGCACTAAATCAGATCTTCTTTGCCTCACCTGACTCTTGCTTCAGCCACCACTACTGTGGCCATTCTACCTGGACTTCATCCAGTCCACCATCTTGCATTATAACGTAAGAAAGCTTCACCTTATGTCCCTGCTGTTTGCTTCCCCCTACCAGCCCAGGTGCTTTCTTGTTGATATTGCAACTCCTGGTGCCCACACAGGTGTACCTGATGTACATGAGAATTAATGCTCCCTGGAATGAAAACCTAAATTAGGTTTAATTACATCCTATAAGACTTGTTCAATGTGGGGCACCTGGGTGGCTCAGTGGATTAAGCCTCCGCCCTCAGCTCGGGTCATGATCTCAGGGTCCTGGGATTGAGCCCCACATTGGGATCTCTGCTCAGCGGGGAGCCTGCTTCCCCCTCTCTCTCTGCCTCTCTGCCAACTTGTGGTCTCTGTCTGTCAAGTAAATAAATAAAATCTTTGAAAAAAAAAAAAAGACATGTTCAATGTATAGATTATGTCTGTTTCCTTATAATTCTCTGGACTAGCTAGGGGGAAATCTTGGACATGGCCACCTGAAAAAAATTATTGTCCTTAGAATGTTGAGGGTTTTCTCTTTTGTTTTAATGAAAATTGCTGTGGTAATGAGACCAGTGAGTCTATGTTGTGTGTTTCACCCACATTGGTAGTATATAAAGGTCCCAGGATGGGATATGGATATAGGTCTGGCTATGCCTGTCTGCTGTGGCTGTCAGCCATTTTTCTATAGAAGATATTATACTCCTGGGTTAAAGAATTTGACCACAGTGCACCATTTCCTCTAAAGTGATCATTCCAAGATCATTTCTGTTTCAATGTCTTATAATCACATTAGAGCACACTGAAGAAATAGTAGTCAGAACCAGCATCTTCTTAAAAGTCCCATTTGCTATTGATGGGGCTGGCAGGCAGAAAACCTTATTTTGATCATACTCCAAGGATAAACCCTCTATCCTCTTTTTTTTTTTTTTTTTTTTTTTTTTTTTATTAAAGATTTTTTTTTTTTTTTTTTTAATTTGTCAGAGAGAGTGAGCACAGGCAGAGAGAGAGGCAGGCAGAGGCAGAGGGAGAAGCAGGCTCCCTGCCGAGCAAGGAGCCCGATGTGGGACTCGATCCCAGGACCCTGGGATCATGACCCGAGCCGAAGGCAGCCGCTTAACCAACTGAGCCACCCAGGCGTCCCAACCCTCTATCCTCTTATTCTGTTTTTCTGTGTTGTGACAGTTTCCAAATAACTGTTTTATTGTCCCTAACAAGCTTGCGTGCCTTTTATCACTGACATGTTATTGACTTCAGAAATAGGCAGGGCTAATGTTCAGCTGTTTATTTTAATTGTGTATGTCTGGCTTTCATGTTAATAGACCAATATCCATGTCATATTAATGTTACGTATCTTGAATTTTGTCCCTGAAGAAAAAAGCTTTTTATTGGCTGAGCCTTGTGTTCTTAATTCATTGTACTCAAGGGTTTGTCTTAAATGTTTGTGTTTTGTGATCCTATGTCTACCCATTTCTTTCTTCCCCTATTAATAAACACTTAGCCACTCATCAACACATGCACACATATACACACACATGAACAAAGGCCACCGAAAACCTATTTTGGAAAATGCTAATGATGAAAAGCAAGTTGGAAGAAGAGACACAAGACTCAATAATTGGTATATAAATGACCTAGAGATTGGCTGGATTTGGATGGTGGCATAGATAGTAAAAGGGAATAGATGAGCATCAGGAACTCTCTGAAGGTAGAACCTATAAGATTTCAAACATCAACAATGAAGGAGAAGGAAGAAAAACCTAGAAAAGTTAAGTACTAAAAAAGTGTATATTTCTTCTTAGCACTTAGAATTGTGGGGCATTTAGGGTGGTTTACACAGATAAATATCTGAAAGATTGGTATTGCAAAATTATTAGAACTATTATTACAGATGGGCTCTGTGTCTTTCTAGAGACACTGAACTGGCTAAGGTGATGATCATGATGATCATGACATACAAATTTCTTGACATGAGAGTTTTTTTCTAATATCTGACACCATCTGAAACAAGAGTGACTTCTCATTAGGAGCTCTATCACTGGACAGGTCTAAACCCAGGCAGGATCAGCCATTGTGACAGTTAATTCAGGATAAAATTATAAATTCAGGAAGAGGGATGGAATTAGCTGATCTTACACATCCATTTTCTATCCTCTTCCTACTCTAAAATACTATAAGTTAGGAGTAAATTTGAACTTTGAAGACTGATTATGAAAATAGTGATGCTGATACCTGGAAAATACAAAAAGAAAACCCTTTATGTCACCATATACAAAAGGAGAAGCCAAATATAATATAGTTTGGCTTTACAAATCCTATCTTTATTTGGGATGTAGAAAGACCGTCAGAATGGGAGTCTGACACTCATGTTAAGTAAACTTGACCACTCATGTTAATTAAATTCAGTGTTCCTAATATCCCTTGAAGCCTGAAAGAAACTGCAGGCTTAAGCAGAGGAAAGGCCAAAAAACGACAAATGGGTAGATTGCTATTCTTGAAAAAATACAAATCTAAACATTGGAATAAGCTTGTCAATATCTATAAATATATTCTGCTGATATTTTTATTGAGATTGAGTTAGATCTATACATCAATTTTGAGAAGATGGGAATTGTAACAATACTGAGCCTTCCAATTCATGAACATGGTATATCACTGCATATATTTAGGTCTTGTTTGATTTCTTTTGTGGTGAATGATAATGTAATATAGATCAATAATGATTACCTTTGTACTCACAGAGGGCATATTCTAGTAAGATAGACAAAAATTTAAAGAACAACCAGCCATCTCAATGACTGAATAAAATTATTAAATTACAGAATTATAAAGTTTTTATAGTGATTAGTAAAATAAATAGTGACTGCCTATAAAAAGTATCATATGGCCTGCCAAAACTCATACAAGAAGAGATAGACAATAGGCCTATGTCTATGAAAGAAATTGAGTCAATAATTATCAATCTTCTAAAAGAGAAACACTAGACCCAAATGGGTCACTGGAAAATTCTACAAAACATTTAAAGAATGATATATACCAGTTACCTACAATTACTTCCAGAAGATACAGGGGAAATAGTTGATAACTCATTCTATGGGGCCAGTATTATTACCTTAATATCAAAACCAAATAAATACATTATAAGAAAAGAAAACTACAGATCAACACCTAAATGAACATAGATGCAAAGATTTTCAATGAAATATTAGTTTATGAATCTAGCATTGTATAATAAGAATTATACCCCATGACCAAGTTGTATTATCTCAATTATGCAAGACAGGTTCAATACTCAAAAATGAATTAATATAACCCATCACATCAACAGCCTAGAGAAGTGAAATCACATGATTATCTCAAAAGATTTAGGAAAAAACATGTGACAAAATCCAATAACCTTTCATTTTTAGTAACCAGGGATAGGGGAGAACTTCCTTGACTTGATAAAGAATGTCTGAAAATATATATGTATATGCAATAAGCAAGAAAAGAAGATTTACACTGATAAGGAAAGAAAAATATGAAAGTGTCTTTTCCACAGATGACATATTTGTTTAGAAATACTGTAGAAAATCTAAACAAAATTATTTAAAAAACCCTCCTGGAACTAATTTATAGTAAGCTTGCAGGTTAACATATGAAAGTCAATTGTTTTTTACAGATCAACAATGAACAAGTGAAATTTGAAATTAAAAATGTAATACCACTGACATTAGCAGTTTATATATATGTACAAAACTCTGATGAAAAAAATCAAGGCACAACTAAATTAAAAGAAGAGATATTCCATGTTCATGGATAAAATGTTGCCATTGTCAAGATGTCAGTTCTTCCCAACTTGATCTACAGATTCAGTGGAACCTCAGACAAGATCCCAGCATGTTCTTTTGTGGATATCAACAAACTGATTATAAAGTTTATATGGAGAGGCAAAAGACCCAGAAGAGCCAACACATTATTGAAGGAAAAGAACAAAGTTAGAGGATGGACACTCTCTAACTTTGAGGCTTACTGTAAAGCTTCATCCAAACAGTGCAGTATTGGTGAAATAATAGACAAATGAAATAGATCAATGAAACAGAATAGAGAGACCATAAATAGGCTCACGTAAATATAGTCAACTGATGTTTGAGGAAAAAATACAGAGGAAATAGAATGAAGAAAAGATAGTCTTTTCAACAAGTAATAGTGGAACAACCATCAGATGGAAAAAAAAATCGAGAAACAGACCTTGTACTATTCAAAATAATTAACTTAAAATGGATCATAAAACTAAACATAGGGGCGCCTGGGTGGCTCAGTGGGTTAAGCCACTGCCTTCAGCTCGGGTCATGATCTCGGGGTCCTGGGATCGAATCCCGCATCGGACTCTCTGCTCAGCAGGGAGCCCGCTCCCCTCTCCCTCTCTCTGCCTGCCTCTCTGCCTACTCGTGATCTTTCTCTGTCAAATAAATAAATAAAATCTTTAAAAAAAAAAACTAAACATAAAATGCAAGAATATGAAACTTCTAAAATATAACATAGGAGAAAATCTAGATAAACTTCATATGGTCATGATTTAGATATAACACCAAAGGAAAAATCCATGAAAGAATTGGTAAGCTGGATTACATTAATATTAAAATTAATATTAAAAATTTTTGTTCTATGAAAGACAATGTCAAGAGAATGAGAGGACAATCTACAAACTGGGAAAACATATGTAAATGACATATCTGATAAAGAACAATTATTCAAAATATACAAAGAATTCTTAAAACTCAGTGATAAGAAAAACAATAACCCAACTAAAGATGGGCCAAAGATCTTATCAAAAACCTCACTAAAGATGACATATAAATGACAAATTGGCATAGGAAAGATGCTTCACATCGTATGTCCTCAGGGAAATGCAAATCACATAACAATGTGTTACCACTACACACCTATTAGAATGGCCAAAATCTGGAACACTGACAACACCAATGGCTGACAAGGATGTAAGGCAATCCACTCATTCATGGCTGGTAGAAATATAAAATGGTACAGCAGCTACATTCATAACTGCCAAAACTTAGAAGCAAACAAGATTTTTTTTAGTGAAAGAATGGGTAAATAAACTGTGGTGCATTTAGACAGTGCAATATTATTCCCTGATAAAATGAAATGAGCTCTCCTGCCACTAGAAGACATGGAGGAACCTTAAACACACGTTGCTAAGTGAAAGAAAGCAATCTGAAAAAGTCACATTCTGTATGATCCCAAATATATGACATTCTGAAAAAGGCAAAACTGAACACAGTAAAAATATCACTGGCTGCCAGGAGTTAGTGGTAGCCAAGGAATGGAGGAATTTGTAACAGTATAATAAAGTCTATACGTCATTATACATCTGTCTAAACCCATATTGTAGACAATACCAAGAGTGTACCCTAGTTGACCCCAATGTAAACTATGGGCTTTGGATGACTATGGCATATCCATGTAGCTTCCTTAATTATAACAAATATTAGAGAGTACTGGTAATGAGGGAGGCAATGTATGTCAGGGGACAGAGAGTATATGGGAAATCTTTATTCACTCCTTTTAAATTTCTATGTGAACTTAAAACTTCTCCAAAAAATTGTCTTAAAAAATCAAGTATTTCTAAGAAAGGATCAGTGAGTTTGAAGATAGAACAATAGCAACAACTAAAACCTAAATACAAAGGAAAAAAAAAAACTTAAAAGATGAACAGATGCTTTGTTATCTGTGGTACAGTATTGAGTGATCTGATATACATATACATACACATGTAGAAATGCACACAGTCTGGATACTTCTATATCCAGAGAGGGCTCAGAAGAAGTATTTGAATAATGAATGGATGAAATATTTCTAAAATTGGGGCACCTGGGTGGCTCAGTGGGTTAAACCCTCTGCCTTCGGCTCAGGTCATGATCCCAGGGTCCTGGTCCTGCATCGGGCTCTCTGCTCAGCAGGGAGCCTGCTTCCTCCCTCTCTCTCTGCCTACCTCTCTACCTACTTGTGATCTCTCTCTCTCTGTCAAATAAATAAAAAAAAATTAAAAAAAGAAATATTTCTAAAATTAATTTTTAAGAAAAGATAATTTAAACAAAGACTGAAGAAATCAATAAGCACCAAGTAATAAGAACAAAAAGAAAATGAGGACAGGTATTATCATAATCAATATTTGGGTAAACTGAAATATTTTTTTCATTTTTTTAATGATGATTAACCTTAAAGTAAACATAATAAACATGATCAGTGAGTTTATGGCATATATAAAATTAAAATTTATAATAACAAAAGGTGGAAGGAAGGAAGTAAACTGCTATAAGGTCAGTATATATGCATAAAATGGTATAATATAACTTTAGCACAGGGCACCTGGGTGACTCAGTAAGCACCTGTGTTTGGCTCAGGTCATGAATCCAGGATCCTGGGATCCATTCCAGCACTGGGCTTCCTGCTCAGCAGAGAGTCTGCTTCTACCTCTTCCCGCCCCCCCCACTGCTACTTGTACTCATCCTCTCCCTCTCTCGCTCTCTTTCTCTCTCTCTCTCCTCCTCACACATAAAAACTTAAATAAAATCGTTAAAAAATATATTACTTCCGGCACACTGTGGCAAATTAAGATACATACTGTAATCCTTAGAACAGCCATTAAAATCATAAATATATCAAGTAAATCTATGAAGGAATAAAATGGAACACTAAAAAGGTGCAAAAGAAGGCAAGAAAATAAGGTAAGAACAGCCGTAGCAAGCAGAAAACAAATAACAAGATATAGACTCTTGTACAACCATGACAGCAATTACGTTAATTGAAATGGTCTGAACATTGTCATTAAAAATAAGACCCACATCTATGCTTCAAAAGAAACCCGCAACAAATATACAAATGCGGAGGAGTTAAAAAGAAAAGAATAAATAAATAAATATATACTATGCACGCAAATTAATATATAATAAACACTAGTTTAAGAAAGGTAGAATGGTGATATTAATATCAAAGTAAGCTTCAAAACAAAAAATAAAATGAAAACTAAATTCCTCAATTAAACATAAAATCTCTAAAAAGCCTGGCGATAGCATTAAGAATGGGATGAAAGAAAAATGTGTGCTGCTCTCAGTTGAATTTATGTGAAGTGGTATAATATTATTTGAAAAAAAACTGATAAATTAAGATTGTAATATTTGTAGCAACCAATAAATAACAATATATCTAATAAGCCAAAAGAGAAGATAAAATGGAATTAAAAAATAAAATAAACCAATAAAAAGTAAAATTATGGGGGGAAAGGACAGGTTAGGAAATAGAAAACAAATAATGAGATGATATAGAGTTAAATAAAACTGTGTCAAAAGGACATTGAACTTGAAAGTCAAAATAGATTAATTATAAATAAGAATATTTATTTATTGTGGCTTATCCATAATAAACCTACATTAAATGTAAAGACACAGACAGACTAAATAATAATAAAGCTGGAGTGGATATATCATGATCAATCAAGCAAACCTCAGACACTGTGTGTCAGTCACTTGGGAAATGAACAGTTTAGGGGTCAAATTCCTACTGTGTAATAAATATACAATCTAATAAAGGGGAAAGAGTGATACCGATATGTTTTTTGCATTGGAAACTGGAAAGTGGCTCATTAAGAGGAAGAGTGCTCTGCAATCAGCGTGGGAAAGATTCATCTGACTGAGGGGGTTAGATGCACCTTTATGGAGGATGATTACTTTGAAGTGGGCAGGGTTGTGTTTTAGGGGCAGCGAGGAGAAAGGTGTTGAATATAGAGAAAACAGTATGGCAAAAGCAAAAAGCTTGGAGATGAAAGTTTAATTTCTGTGATTGCCCTAAGAAATGATGAATAAGCCAGCATTCATATAGAGCAGGATTCCTGAAGGTAAATAGAGAATCATTTGCTTCCATGATGAATTAGGGCCATGTTGGCAAAGGCCTCAAATGATTATCTAAAATATTTGGTCCTATTTGGCCACTGGTAATTTTCCTTTGAGGCAAGTGACCCCCTCAGTGTTACAATCGGTAAAATTGCTCTGACTGCAATATATAGTATAGGCTGTTGGCATGAAGCTTGGGTTCAAATACGCAGGGGAGACACACTAGTGTAGACATTGTGAATAACAAGGTGGGCCTGAGTGAGGCAGTATCAGTATGTTAAAAATTTTGTGATGATTTATCCAAACTTGTAGCTAGTTAATATCTGGGAGGAGGTAGAAGGAAGAATTTAAGATGATGCTATGGTTTTTAGCTTGGAAATAGGACAGTCAGAAGAGTGCATGGGTCCAGCATGATAATTTGTGTTTTATGTTGTTTGCAATGCTAGTATGAAAACTATAAATCTAACAGTTGATGGTTGATTTTAGAGCTCAAGGGAATTCTGTGGCAGAGAAAGACATAGGGGACTTCCAGATATAAATGATATTTGATACCCTGGGTATGGAAGAAAAGCAGTAATTAAGAACTCATTCTGTCCTGGTCTGTTTAAAACTTATGCGACAAGCCTAATATCATAAAATATACTCTTTTATGGGCAGGATTTCTTTTGAAACTAACTTTGAATTCCATAAGAATCACCATAAAATGTCAGGTATATAATCCTGTGTATTAAATAGCTCTTGTCCAGTAAACCAACATGTTTACCTCTATCTTTGAGTGAAGACTGACTATAAATAGTCAACTTATCAAGATGTGTTTTGAATGAAAGGAAAGAAATTTGCAAAAAGTATTACCTTTCCTGTGTTGCAGGTTAAAGCTCGAGCTACTACTAGAGAAGTGATGGTTAGTTACACTATTGAGGACATAGTTATTGAACTTATAATACAGCTGCCTTCCAATTACCCCTTGGGTTCAATAACCGTGGAGAGTGGGAAGAGAGTAGGTGTGGCTGTTCAGCAGTGGCGGAACTGGATGTCCAGTTAAGCACTTACCTCACCCATTAGGTAAGTTTCTGTGTGTACATTCGGCTTTCCAGATAGCCCTACCAACCTCCTCTTTGAAAGGGCAGTAAGACTTAAAATATATCACTTCTGATTGAGGTTGAGTTACTGTATTTCCTTGGGTCAACACAGATGTATGCCTGAATGACCTGAACCTACTTACTGAGCCGTTTTCCTTTTTAAAGTTCTGTATTTCTGTCTTTCTTTCTTTCTTTTTTTTTTTTTTTTTTTGGTGTTTGAGAGGAGTTGACTTTACTCCACTGACATTGTGGATGACACAGAACTATACATGGTGCTAAAGAAATTGTTTGAGAGGGAATCTTTTTGTAAGATACTGGATCGATGAATATCTTTGGAGCTACTTTTAGTCTAACATTTCAACTCTCCTTTTGTGATTAGAGAAATCCCAGTACTCTCAAAGTTCTTTGACTTTTAAACATACTGTAGTTGTTTTCACATTGAAACTATAAAACTTGATGTATTGGTGCAAAACCTTTCTTTCAGGTCTTTCTTTAGTGGAGAAAAATTGTATCTGGTTTCTAAAACTTAGCAGGTCATTTTAAAAACCAACATTCAGAAAACTTAGGAGATGTGAATATAGCCAGGCAGATTCTCTCTTTCTAAATTAAAATTTAGGGGCACCTGTGTGGCTCAGTTGGTTAAGCGTCTGCCTTCAGCTCAAGTCATGATCTCAGGATCCTGGGATCAAGCCCCACGTCATCGGACTCACTCTCTCTCTTGTGCTCACTCTCCTTCTCTCTGTGTCAAATAAATAAATAAAATCTTTTTTAAAATTAATTAGTTAATTAAAATTCAACTTTAGCATTTATGAAATTGAATAAAAATAACTTTCGTCTTCAGAGTATATTTACTCTATTTTTTTCCTTTTTGTTAACAGAATGGAAGTATTATGGAAGACCTAGCTTTATGGAAAAATAATGTAGGCAAACGTTTTGAGGGTGTTGAAGATTGCATGATATGTTTCCCAGTCATTTGTGGTTTCTCTTCCCAAAAAAGCCTGTAGAACATGCAAGAAAAAGTTCCATTCAGCCTGCTTGGTAAGCCCAAAGAGAAATTAACTTATTTATATTTTATGTATATTTATATGTATGATATCTAGAAAACAAAATGATGTTAAACTCATAATTGTAGTTAATAAAAGGCATATTAAAATGATTTTTTCAAAATCTGTAAAAAATAATTATTAATTTACGGAGACTGGTAGCATCAAAGCACTTTAATAAGTGGGTGTTTTATTATAGCTCTCTCAAACAGTAGATGTTCCTGTAAGATCTAGACCATAAAGGAGACTAAAAAAACTAGGGGCCATCTGGCCTTAGAGCTCTTTACTCGTTTTAAATATCATAGTAAAAAGAAAGCTGCCCAGTATACAGTCGCTTCATAAGGAGGTCTTCCTGACATGTCTTAGTGGTTGGGTGGTGTGGGAGCCTAGGGAGAAAGAGTAGTACTGTAGCCTTTGGAAGTAATACTGAGTTGTGTTGATTTTGGAGATGAATGGGGGAAGCTAAAATTTTGGTATTCTCCCTTTTCCACTTAATCATTGTTAAGCTTACCTTGGATGTATATTTAAACTGACAGCTTTAAAAGGTTCTTTTAACATTTAAAAAAGCATTTTTTTCCCCAGTACAAATGGTTTACGTCTAGCAACAAATCCACTTGTCCACTCTGTCATAAGACTTTTTCTGAAAAATTTTCCTTCCATTGGAAGTGATCCCTGAAGAAAATCAAACAAGGACTGTGGATCTGGAGCCATCTTAAAGTGTTGATGGGAGGAGGCCAGTGAGCATTACTTTTAAATAGGACCTTCTCTGGAAAATTATTTTGGTTAATGTAATGATCCTAAAATCAGGTTTACTTATCTTTAGATTGCTTTGTAAATGTTTGGAAACCTTTTCTTTTACATAAGGATATTACATATTTGAGAGAAAATATTTATATTAATAGTTTAATCTTTTTGTATATTTTTAAAAATAAATATGGAAATACCCTAAATTACAGAATTGGAATTTGTGAAAGCACTGTACAACTATGTTATACTAAAAAGCCCATTAGGTTTGTTGACCTATGTTCTAGAAGAGTCCAAGTGAGGCAAATGAATTGAGAGGGTTGATTTATATCTACAGATATTTTAAGATTTATTTATTAGTTATTACAACAAAATTAATTAGTATTCTGATATTTGTAGGTTATTTTAATGGTAAAAATGAGGCTAAGCTATTAATATAGCTTATCATAAGCTATTTGAAGCATGCTCTGAAATCCTATGTAAAAGAGTGTAAACTGAAATTTAAGGTGTCTCCATTAATCAAGGGTTATGAAATTCAGAAAATTAAATTCATGGCACTGACCTTTTGCTGTGGAAGAATTTCCGTTTGTTAGTGAAATTTGAATTGCAGTCTTGTCAGTGAGCTTATTACTCCATTTGAGTGAGTCTCTAGAGGGTATGAAGTTGAGAGAAACAGAATTAGTTTATCTCGTGCATGAAGCAGAGTGGTAGTTATCCCTCTATTGAGAGGGAAGAAATAAGTATTTCTGAAACTTAAGACTGGTGGAAAAAATAAAAATTTTAAAATGTTGTAGGAGGCTTTCAACTTTGTAAGCAAATTTTGCTATTCTTCCTGGCCAAAGTTACACTAAATTAGAGATTTGGGGGAGCTTATATTTTCCAGCCTTTAGAAGTATAAGTTAATAATTTTAGTACTAAGTAAAATTCAGTATAATGGGCTGAAGTGGAATAGGTGAATACGTTCTGTTGGCCATAGCACTGTTACCTTTAAAAAACTGTACCCAAGTTAGAAAAGTATGGAAGTTTGGAACTTGCAATAATTTTATTGCAGTCTTCCACTACATGGGAAATATTAGCATATCTGATAGCAAGTTTACTTGAAAGATCAGCTGATCATCTCTGTTGCAAACGTTTAATTGGCAAAAAGAAGTCATATTAAATAAAAATCACTGCTTACCATCACCTGGGTAAAATGGTTATTACTGAAATAGGATGAATGTGGTCCGAGTGTCATAGTCGAGAGTGAAGTATTATATGTGAATTATAGATCTCTTGAGTTGAATATGTAGATGCAGTGTCCTACCCAGTTTTGTCTGTCTCTTGGATTTTTCTCCCTAATATTTATTATCTTATAGCCTTGAGACTCAAGGAGTCAGTGAGAACAGATAGCAAAATTCTACTACCTCTTCTTAACCCCTTTCTTAAAATATTCTCTGTGTCTCTCTCTGACATAGTAATCCCAAAGATTGTGTTACTCCTCTGTGAAAGTTGCACACTTTTCCTTTAAAAATGGTTTTAAAATAAGACCTTGTTTATATCTTTTCCAATAGTGGTACTTCTTGGCTTCTGACCCAAACCTCAAGTAGAACAGAAAAGGGAATAATGGAGCATTGTTTTTCCATGTTAGCATCTAGGGCATCAGGTTCTTGGTGAAACACTATAATTCAGTCGAATACTTACTCTTCATACTTAGGACTCTTAACACATTTCTTTGAGACTTGTAAATATAAGTGTAAAGTTTGTTACTGTTTATATGCTTAAGAAAAAACTTTCCAGAATAAGACTGAAATTCATATCATTGATTAAAGTTTTATTTATATAGCTTTAACAACTGCAGAGCATCCCTTACAATTTTAGCATAAGGACATTAAAAATTGCATGAGATTCAAAGCCCATTAGCAAAATTATTAACTTAAAATCCTAATGTAAATTGCAAAGTTTAGAATTTATTTTTAACTCTTATTTATCACATGTTCTAATGTATGTCCATAAGTTTCTGTGGCTTAAATAATGTTATTATTTGATAAGTTTTTGTGGTGTGGATGATTGTTATTATTTGATTGTTATACCATATGTGCCCATTAAGATTCTATTTAATTATAAAATATTTCAAATATACAGAGTAATAATAACAATAATATAAATGCCCTTGTACTCCTCACAAATTATTTTGCCATATTTGCTTTGGATTTTTAAGATCAAGAGTTGGATGCTCTATTGACTGAGCCACCCAGGTGCTCTGCTTCGGATTTTTAAAGAAATAAAATCTTCCTCTTTTGTACTTCTCCCTGATGCCATCTCCTCTTTCCCTCCCTAGAGCCAACCTACTCCCTCCCAGATGTAATCAAAATGGCTGAAGGAGGTTTAGAGAGGAAAGAGCTTTTACATCATGTGATTCAAAGTTATTTAACACTCAGTCATACCATCTCAATACTGGGCACATCACTGGGCTATTTATACACAGTGTGAAACACTGCCTTACAACTTCCATTTTATCCCGGTTTCTAAAAGCATTTCTGTTGGTCGTCTTAATAGGCCTGTTAACTGGGGTGCCTGGGGGGCTCAGTGGGTTAAAGCCTCTGCCTTCAGCTCAGGTCATGATCCCAGGGTCCTGGGATCGAGCCCCTCTCTCTCTGCCTGCCTCTCTGCCTACTTGTGATCTCTGTCTGTCAAATAAATAAATAAAATCTTTAAAAAAAATAGGCCTGTTAACTATAAAGTTCAAAGAGAACACATGAATAGTATCTTTGAGGAGGTGTTACAGACGTACCTCTTCTTTCTCTACTCATTTAAAAAGTGAAAAGTAACATTTTTGAGGGAAGTGATTCAGGAATACCTTTGTCTGCAAGTAGGAAGATGACTAGTTATCTGCTGTTCCTTTCGGTAGTGATACTGCAGTATGAGGAAATACATTTGAAATAACCAATTTTCAATTACATAAAGAAATTAAGTTTCTCACATTGTTTAAAAAAAAAAAAGTCCAGAAGGTAATTTTCCAGAAATGTTGAGAAGGGAAACTAAAAAAGAATTTGCTTTGTAATTGTTTATAATGGCTCTGAGGTGGGGGTGCCTGGGTGGCTCAGTCATTATGCAGCTGCCTTGGACTCAGGTCATGATCCCAGGGTCCTGGGAATGAGCCCCATGTCGGGCTCCCTGCTCAGCAGAGAGCCTGCTTCTCCTTCTCCCTCTGCCTGCTGCTCTGCCTACTTGTGCTCTCTATCTCTCTGTCAAATAAATAAATAAAATCTTTTAAAAAATGGTTCTGAGTTACTATATATTAATAATCATTTCAGTATGGGTTTTAAATAAAGGAAAAATTGATCTTAAAATACAGAAAATTATGTAGTTTAAAAAGGAAATGGATTTAAATGAGAAAGTCACTGTAGACTGGATATAAGGTCTAATCACACACACCCCTCACCCATCCACATTCAGCTTTTGGGTGGTCTCAGAACATTAGAACAGATCTAAAAATGGGGAAGTAAGCAAAAAAGGCCTCTGACAAGAAGTTTTAAATTCAAATAGCAAAATGTACTTTATTTATACGAGAGGCTCTTATTTAGAACCCCTGAACTCTTAGCTTAAATACAAGTTTAACTAAATCACTTGTTTGGTATTCTAGCAAACAGCACATGGAAAGAGAGAGTGGAAATGCCACTAACAGGTAACAGTAAAATAAGACAACGTAAAGCAAGAGAAAAGAGACAGAGAGGAGAGGAAATGAAAACTCAAAATCACTGCAGGCTCTAGCTACTCAGTATAAGGCAGAAAGCCCTGAGTAATCCTCATCACAGCTAGCACAGAATAGTAACTAATGCTCATTTTAATGACCCTGAATCAATCAAAGATAAAGTTATTATTATTATTATTAGTTTACTTTAGGAATGTAAGGAAAGTCATATGACATATCTGAAAAAAGTCTTTTTTCTAAAACTAAAAAAGAAGCAAAATAAAAGTACTACTTTGTAAACAGTAAGCTTAGTTATCTAAAACAATGATTTTGATCAAGGCTGTGATAATCTATGCCTAGTGTTCTGAATATTAAACAAACACAGAGTTTTCTAAGTGGATCATAATACCTATGCTAATGCCTCCTTCTTCCTTCTTTCTTTGTCAGCATTCAAAGTCACCATCACCTCGAACCACCAAAAGAGCTGACTGGCATGGACTACCATGAGTCATGTCCTGAAACAGCCATGAGACTTCTAGATTTAGACTCAATGGTCTGGGCTTAAATTCTGTATTTATCACTCTATTAGCTACATGACTTTAAAAAATGAACCTCACCTCAGTTTCTACCTCTGTTAAAAAAAAAAGGTATTCTGAATTTCTTATTTATCTAAAGTTTTATTACTATACCAAAACCATATATTTAACACTAATCATGGACACAATAAAGAAATAAGTTAAAATTTTAAAGGGCAAAACCTTCACAGTGAACCCATGTAAATCACATGAGTACCTTTCTGGATAATCTAGTTTTTAATAGCAGTAACAAGTCCTAATAGGTAAGAATTTCTTACATCTTTGGCTTAATTCCTTCAAAGCTGAAAAATCACTTCTGAGTTTAAAAAAGCAGAAAAGCTAAATACTCTTAACACTAAGAATACACGTCAAGAAGCACGGAAAACATTTTTATTTCTTATCCCTATCTGGTGGTAAGATTTTTTGCTTACAAAAAAGCACTTAAAACAACAACAAATATCCAAAATTACCCAAGTCTTACTAATTAAAATATTAAAGGAAAACTGCGACTGGGAAATAGATGTGTAAGTTAAAATGATGGTTCTGTAATTGTGACATGTTTTTTTTACCTGTCAAGGTCTCATTCCCCTCTTTCTTTTGATTTCATCTCCTTGATCTCTAATGGGTAAATTCTCTATCCTCTCATTTTCAATCCATTTAGCTCGGGTAGGGCTTATCCCAATGCAGCTGTCCTGGGTGGGACTATTACTCAAGCCTAAACCCCTTTGGCCACAGTGAGAGATTTTGAGATGGCATATGATCCAAGATGATCCAAGCAATACTCATTCTGGGGCTTGTAAGACTAACTAAATAGAAAGAGTTTCTTTCCATGGAAGGATAAGGGAGATGTTTGCTGAGAAGTGCGAAATAGACATGCACGTATCTTCTTACCAAGAAGAAAAAGACTACCTAGAAATAGAGCCAACAGAGAAGTTCAGAGCTAAGAAAAAGATGCCTGTTATAGCATTTGAGTTCCTGGAGCCAGCTATGCCTGAAGCCACACACTTTACTTAAGCCAGTTTAAAGTGGATTCTCCGTCACTTCTGACCAAAAGATGACTGATCCTTCCAAGACAGTAGAAATTTCCTTTGAATTTTGGACAAGATGAATTACATCAGTTAAGAATTTACTTCGTAGGGGCGCCTGGGTGGCTCAGTGGGTTAAAGCCTCTGCCTTCGGCTCAGGTCATGATCCCAGGGTCCTGGGATCGAGCCCCACATCGGGCTGTCTGCTCCACAGAGAGCCTGCTTCCTCTTCTCTCTCTCTCTGCCTGCCTCTCTGCCTACTTGTGATCCCTGTCTGTCAAATAAATAAAATCTTTAAAAAAATTAAAAAAAAGAATTTACTTCGTAAATTATGGGGTATACTATTTAGTGGATTAAAAGTTAATTAATTTATCACTCAAGCTTCTTTGACCTAATCATCTTAACCTTAACTTATTTGAAAAGGAAATTAACTATTATTGGACAAGGATGAATAGCTCACCAAGTCTGTAATTACTGGCTGAATGTGGACTTTGTCACAGTGTGCTGTCTCCAGAGTGCAAGCTGCTGCTTCAGGGTTGGTATCAGTGCACCTAGAAACAGAAGAGAAAGAAAACTGTATTTTACGACCATGAGGCAACCTATTACTGAAAAAATTTTAAATGTTCCACTGCTTTTTTACAAAGCAGATTTAGAAAAAAATGAAAATGCTTTAATAATGGTGAAGGAAAAAGCAATAAATGTTATATTAATGAAAAAGATTGTTATATTGATATAATGTGCAAGAGTAGAAACTACACATACATGCATACACATCTGAAGGAATTAAATTATGAATCTAATGAATACTATGCCACCACAAAAATGAAATTTAAAAGGAATTTTTGAAAAATAGTCATGATACAATATTAAAAACATAGGAAGTGGGGAAAAAAAGAAAGAAACACACTTGGACCATGTGTGGTAGAATTGGAAGTGATTTTTATTTTCTTCTTTAAACTTTCCATATTCTCAAATTTTCTTAAAAATTTAATTTTCAATTTTTTCTGGTAATCAGACTATTTGCCTAAAAAATTTCAAATTTAGAAATACCCTAAAATCATTTTGTTGCTTCTATAATTATGTAGTATGATGGAACGGTTTTGGAGATGCAGTTAAAATGTTTAGGGAAGAATAATTTATAATCTGAGTCCTTCCTACACTTAGGTAGACCCTTTCATTTCATTTACAAAAATGATTTCATTCAGGCAGTCATACCCCTAGTGAATTTCTTAGTGGAAGATGTGGATGAATTTGATATACTTATACTTACATGTACAAAGCTTGAGGACCCATCATAGAGGCTAGGAATGCAGACACCACCCCAGACCCTGATCCTACTTCAAGGCATATTTCCACTCTAAAAAAGCAAAATAAAATAAATGAGTATAGTAGGATAAAAATATACATCACAGAAAATGACGCTCAATCTACTTTTAATGTGTATTTCTCCAGCATCACTCATCTGCAAATACATGGAAATACAAAAGAAATTTATAAACACACTATAAACCACTTTGTGCTATTTAATACTGTTTAATTACACACTGGGGTGTGTAATTAAAGTCCATAAAATAGATAGCTTCCAATTCATTACTATAAAACATTACATAAAACTATGGAATTAGGTTGAGGTTGAAAATATTAATATGAAAAACATCACCCCTTCTCACAAGGGTTTAGTAGTTTAGTACTTCCCTAAAATGATAGGGTTAGTTATTATACTATTTATTTATGATGTTTTCTCTATCATCTAAAAGGACATAACATTCACAAATCCATTAGTATATCCTAGAGAAAAAAAATTCCCCCTTTCTCTTAATAGATTTAGAGCAGGAAAAGAAATTCGTTATTTGTACAGCTGTACACTGAACTGAGAAAATCTCACAGAATCTGATCTTAGAATATTAGTATAACTTTAAAATGCTTTTGAATAAATTCTTTATTACACTCTATTTTATCCTTCAATTAAATTTACTTCCCTGCCTATAGTCTACATATGCATCAAAAGCACCAGTTTTCTCCATCACAGAAATGGGTTTAATGGGATTTAGGTCTTGCTGGCTACTAGCCTCAAACAACTATCCAAAAATAAACTCTAGCAGCTTCTAACTTTTGGAATCAACCCACATTATCTGACAAAACTTTATTATTCTGTGGGAAGGTCTGTTGAACCTTACCAGGAGGCTTTTATTTGAAAATAACTATCATGCTTTCATAAACAGAATCCCAAGAACAGAAATAATCTGACTTTATAACAAAATCAGCTCCTTTCACAGCATACTTTGCAATGCAATTGGTGCTTGTAAATCTTTCTGGGGGTATCTTGAGACTAAAAGACAAATTACAAAAAGAAATATAGAGTTCTACATTCCAGTCAATCCCAAAGTTCCATCATTTACAATGAAAAGCTGGCTTCATAAGAGTTGGGGCATTTTATATATGGAAAAATCTGACCAGGTTTAAGAGAGAGAAACACAATACAGAAATACAGATCTATGAAGCCTGACTGCTGTTTTATCTTGAGATAACCAATTTCAAGTCTTGATCTTTAAATAAATCTAATTACTCAAATTCCTCTCATTAAAACAATAACAATACAGGTATTCATTCTTTTAATGTCATTTAAAATTTATGGGGGGGGCACTTCAACAAGTCAGTTTTATTACTTACAAAGTGCTAGGGAAAATTCCATAGGCTGCTAGCTCTGTAGCTATTTAAAATTTTAAGTTAAATGAAAAATTACGCTCTGCAGTCGCACTAGCCACGTTTCAAGGGCTCGGTAGCCACACGCGGCTAACTGGCTAGTTGTTCAGGGCAGAATATGCTGTTCAGTGGGTTTCAAAATACTTATCCACGCCATGATCTCACAACCTCACTTCATTTTTGTGCCCTTCCCTTACTATAGGGTGCTTTTATATACTGAGTAAATTAAATGCCACGCAACTTTTAATATTTTATATTAATAAGCCACGTTTTCGGAATATTTGGTTTTTGAACGTGTTAGCACATCACTGCTCTCGGGGGCTGTGGAAAAGATACACGCTGGCGTAGTAAGGAGCTGTGGAGCTCCCGAGACCAAAGCAACACCTTGGCAAAAGTAGAGAGATCCCTGGCCCGCCCCTTACAGGTATCTAAAGGAAGATCGTCTGTGACGGCGTTCTGGTATCCACGGTCGCCAAGTCTGCGGACACCGCCTCCTCTCGGGGCAGACAGCATCCCCTCTTTCCCGGGCTCTCCCTCGCCGCCGCCTCTCCAGGACGCCCGAGCTCTCTCCCGCCGGGACCCTGGTCCTCCTCGCACCCTGTCAGCTCGGCCGCTGCTGCCTGGAGCGCGTCCAGCAGCAGGAACTTATCCTCCGCGGGCTCGTACACGTTGGTGAAGGCGCCGCGGCCCACGCGCCCAGACAGCGGTGTGGGGAAGCTCGGAGCTGCCATCTTTCTTCCCTCCGTCCCACCCGCGGACGCCAAAATTCCGCGCGCGCAGGCCCGGCAGTGGAGGGCGGGGCAATGGGGGCGGAGCAGTAGGGCCGGGGCGCCGGAGGCGAAGAGAGGAATCCGGGCTTGTTATTTCTAACAGTTTGTAAGTAAATGTTCTTGGAATTTCTAAGTAAACGGTTCTGTAGTCTGCAAATGCTGACCTTTGCTTTCTTATTTAGAATATTTAAATTTATTTTATTTTATAGATTAGCCCTTGATGCAGGGCATCCTCGATTGTTTTTGACTAAGGGGAGTGTTTTTCCTTTATATTCAAAAGTTTTCTTCTATTTCTTGTTTGCAAAGAATTGAAAAAATACATATGGTCACTATATTTTACGTTTTTAAATATCAATTGAACTTCAAGTTTTGAGCTTTGAGATTAAAACTTTTTCTCACTTTATTTTTTACTGTAGTATATTATAAAAATTACCTTCCTTATGTTGAATCATGAAGGCACTTTTTATAAGTCTCACTCAAGCAAGATGATTTTTCTTTTAATATCCTGCTGAATTTGGAGTGCTGATAATCTAGCTCTGTTTTGATTATGCTGTCATTACAGGATGAGTTAGGACATTGTTTCTGGCACATCTGGTAGAACTCACACATAAAATTGGATGGATTTAGTGCTTTTTTTTTTTTTAGTGGATGGTTCTCTGCTGTTTTGGGGCATCTTCTATAGATTGTTAGATTCTTCAGGCACTTGCACTCTTTTTGAGTCAATTTTTGTACTTTTGCAATAAAACATTTTTACATCTAGTTTTTAAAATTTGAGTAATAAAAATACAGGTAAATACCTAGATACCATTTTTTAAAAACCTGAGTACCTATCACCCAGAATTGATAATTAATAGTACTTCCTCATATTTCCTTGAGTGTTTATTTTATTTTTAAAATACATGTTATACTACATATTACTATTTAATAATTGTGTTAAATGTAATATTTATTTATTTTTTAAAAAAGATTTTATTTATTTATCTGACAGAGATCACAAGTAGGCAGAGAGGCAGGCAGAGAGAGAGGGGGATGCAGGCTCCCCGCTGAGCAAAGAGCCCAATGTGGGGCTTGATCCTAGGACCCTGGGGTCATGACCTGAGCCGAAGGCAGAGGCTTTAACCCACTGAGCCACCCAGGCGCCCCAAATGTAATATTTATTCTAACGAATTATCTCACATGGTTATGGAGACTCACAAACCCAAAATCTGTAGAACCAATTTCCTATCCTTAAGAGTTTTTAAATATAAGAACTAACATAAGACAGATGAAGTGGATGTTTTTTCTGTATTCACCCTCAATTCCATTCTGTAAACCTCTCTCCAACCTGACTTCTCTCATGAATTTAGTGTGTATCCCTCCAATCAATGTTTTTATGTTTTTACATTCAGATATTCATGACAGTGAATGGCTAGTATGTTTTCAAATTTGTTTCGCTGGTAATAGGTTGGACAAACAGTTCTTCCCATTTCTTTTTCACTGAAAATTCTCACTCCGTGTCTTCGTATATATAAAGTTAGTTTACTCCTTTTCATTGCCAGATAGCATTATATGTAAATATAAAATATCCTATCTGGAATGGTTAAATATCTATTGGTAAACATTTAATCCTCTCCGGATTTTCATTATTTTAAACAACACTGTGATTAACTTTCTCAAACAAGCTTTTTTCTGATCCTGTACAAAAGTTCCTTGGGATCCAAGCCAGAATGGATTAGCAGTGTTGTATACACATTTTCAATTTTACTAAACATTTTCAAATTTCTTTCCAAACTAGTTGGTGGGAGACTTAATATTTGATTTATTATTATTAGACTTATTTTTAAAATTTATTTTAAACTGAATTGGCCTGGTTGTCATTGAGTTTAGGCATGTGTTCATATGTTCTTCATTTGAAGTTCTTCCTTTGTGAACTGTCTGTTCATTTTTGCCTATTTATTCCTTTTGAATTTTGTTTTTATTTCCATTAAAGTTGATACATGCATAATTTAATAGGCCAAATAGTGCTACATGAGTTATGAAAAGCAGTCCAGTCTAGTACACCAAGATCTAATTTCTCATGTCTCATTCTCCAGAAATGACCATTTTCAACTTTTATCTGCTTCTTTGGCCATTTATCCGTATCTCTATATACGAAGCTTATAACAATATTCCTTCATTTCTCAATTTTCACATAATCTATTGAGTTCTTATGATAGAAGGTAGAGTTCTTATGATAGAAGGTAAAGTTCACGTGATAGAAGGCAAGAATTTGATTCTCCTGCCGCCCGTAAACAAATGTAATTGCCAGGCCCCCTCTCCCTCTAGTCCCTATACGGTTATATTATGATTGATTGATTGATTGATTTTTACATAATTCTGTCTATAGAAATGGTATCTGGACCTGATTTCTGTATTATACCTGTTACTTCCTTGCACAACTCTTTGCTTTTCCTTAAAGTTAATAATCATCTGTTGTTTTACTTCCCTAGGCCTGCCATAACAAATTATTTCAAACTAGATGGCTTAAAAGAAGAAACTTATCCTCTCTGTTTTGGAAGTCTGAAATCAAGGTGGCAGAAGGGCCATGGCTCCCTATGAAGGCTATAGGAAAGAATCCTTCCTTGCCTCTTCTAACCTCTGCTGGTTGACAGCAATCTCTGGCCTTCCTTGTCTTGCATCAGCAGCGTAACTCCCATTTCTGCCCTGGTCTTCATGTGGACTTCTTTCCAGTGTATCTTTTCTTCCTCCAAACCTCTTTCCTTATAAGGACACCAGTCATGGGGTTTGGGGCCCACTTTAATCCAGTATGACCTCATTTTAACTTGATTACATTTGCAAAGACACTTTGCAAATAAAGACACATGTATATGTGTGTGTGTTTTGTATGTGTGTGTGCATATGTACATACATATATACATATACATATATGTATATGTATATACATATACATATGTACATATGCATACATATACATATATTCAGAATTTCAGCATATCATTTTGGAGAATGTGATTGAACCCACAACACCTAGTAATAACTGCCCTTTCATTTGCATAGTTATCTATATATCACAGTTCAGCCTCAAAGTCTTTTCTAGTTGTTTACCCCCTGCCTGACTCTACCCCATCCCAATACATTTAAAGACATTGAGCATCCTGGTTATTTCTGTCTAATCTATTTAGGCACCACTGTATGTCTCTGGGACTCATTCCTGGGTTCTGTTTCTTCAGCTCTGCCTCAGGCTAGCCCTCGCTCTGATGCCAGGATGACTGCATCTTAAAGCTTCACTCCGTAAATTCAGTGGCAGAGTCTTTTTCAGTCGCTTGCACTCAAGTCCTGTCATTCACTCCTTCTTACTGGCCCCAAATGGGTCCTATGCTCATGCTTGAATTGATCCTGTGGCCAGGTATATGATGAATTGATTTCCTCACACCTGTCTTGGGGCCTGGAGGGAGGTCTCATCACCACCAGATAGCCAGAATGGTACCCCAAGAGCAAAACCATAGTGCTGATATAGGTGCTGGGCTAAAACACAAAACACACTGAGGCGTGTTGGTGATTACTTTACTCTGGCTTGCTATTGCCTTTTTGTTTTGTTTATAATATCTCTTACTCTGCAGATACTTAAAAATGATTAAATCTTTTTTTTTAGTTTCTGATTTATGTGTTGTGCTAAGAAAATACTCTGTAAGAAAAGTTCATTTTCTCGTTTCAAAGTATAGATGTCACTATATTAATTGGATCTACCTTATTAACTAGGTTGTTAGATTTTTTTTTTAAGATTTTATTTATTCACTTGTCAGAGACACAAGCTGGGGCAGCTGCAGGCAGAGGGAGAAGTAGGCTCCTCACTGAGGAAGGAGTCTGATGCAGGACTCCATCCCAGGACCCTTGGATCATGACCTGAGTCATTGGAGAGGGTATGTGCTATGATGAGTGCGGTGAAATGTGTAAACCTGGCGATTCACAGACCTGTACCCCTGGGGATATAAATACATTATATGTTTATTAAAATAAATAAATAAATTTTAAAAAAATGAGTTGAAAAGCTATATCCATGTAAAAACCTGCACAAAGATGTTTGTAGCAGCTTTTTTCATAACTGCCAAAACTTGGAAGCAACCAAGATTATTTGGTCCTTCAGTAGGTGAATGGATAAATAAAACAGTGACACACCCAGACAATAGAAGATTTTCTTTTAAAGATTTTATTAATTTATTTGAGGGAGAGAGAGAGAAAAAATGAGTGAGGGAAGGGGCAGAGGGAGAAGCAGACTCCCCACTGAGCAGGGAGCCCAGTGTGGGGCTTGATCTCAGAACCCTGAGATTATGACCTGAGCCCAAGGCAGATGCTTTAACTAACTGAGCCACACAGGTGCCCCCAGATAATAGAATATTTTTGAGCCCTAAAAAGAAATGAACTATCAAGCCATGGAAAGATATGGAGGAAACTTACATATATATTATTAAGTGAAAGAAGCCAATCTGAAAAGGCTATGTATGTTATGATTCTAATTATATGACATTGTTGAAAATTCAAAACTATAGAGACAGGAAAAAGATCAGTAGCTCCCAGGGGTTAGTGAGGAGGAAGGGATGAATAGGTGAAGCACAGAAGATTTATAGGGCAGTGAAATTATCCCATATAATACTGCTATGGTGGAGAATATGAAATATATACACAAGAAATATATATATATGAAAAAATATATATGAAAAAAGTATATATTTTTCATATATATTTACTTATACATATATAATATGTATCTATATACATATTTGTTAGTTTTTTACAAAATCTTTAGAATGCACAACACCAAGGGTGAGCCTTAATGTAACCAATGGACTTCAGGTGATAATAATGTGTCACTATAGGTTCACTGATAGTAACAAACGTATGTCTTTGGTGTGTGTGTAATGTTGATAGTGGAAGAAACTTGGTGTGCATATGTATGTAGGAGGTATATGAGAACTTCTCACTTTCCACTCAGTTTTGCTGTAAATCAAAAACTGCTTCAAAAAATG
Organism: Martes martes; assembly: GCF_963455335.1. Taxonomy (NCBI): domain Eukaryota; kingdom Metazoa; phylum Chordata; class Mammalia; order Carnivora; family Mustelidae; genus Martes; species Martes martes. The sequence continues at coordinate 18,346,327 of NC_137904.1, read as the reverse complement.
AAGTCTATTTAAAAGAAACTTTATGTGGGGCGCCTGGGTGGCTCAGTCGGTCATGTGTCTGCCTTTGGCTCAGGTCAAAATCTCAGGGTCCTGGGATCAAGCCCCATATCGGGCTCCTTGCTCAGCAGGGAGACTTCTTCTCCCTCTGCCCCTTATGACACATTAATAAACAATATTTTTAGGGACACTTGGCTCATTCAGGAGTGCATGCAACTATTGATCTTGGGGTTGTGAGCTCAAGGCCCACATTGGGTATAGAGGTTACTTAAAAATAAAATCTTTAAAAATTATATATTTTTATTATTTGTTTAGACTTAGAAGGTAATTTTAAGTACTTTTACTAAAGTAGAGTTAAAAGATAAGCATGTTTTAGTTAACAAAATGCCCCCTGTTATTATCGTCATAATCATTATTATTTGACTTCCAAAATCCTCAATAGGCTTTAGAAATTTAGTGATCAGTGATGTTCATGTTGAGAAAAAACATATCTACACAATATTGCTTTTGTACTTCTGATGTTGCTATTGCTTTTTTTTTTTTTTTAGATTTTATTTGTTTATTTGACAGAGAGCGTGAGCGAGCACAAGCAGGGCAGCACAGGGAGAGGGAGAAGCAGGCTCCCTGCTGAGCGAGGGCCCCCCCATCCCCCGATGTGGGGCTTGATCCCGGGACTCTGAGATCATGACCTGAGCCTAAGGAAGATGCTGAACTGACTGAGCCACCCAGGCGCCCAAGATGTTGCTATTGTTAATATTCTTATGCTATAATGATCTCAGTTAAAAGCATAGGAAAGATTCCCTCTAATACAGCATGGTCAGTACAGTAAGCGGGATGCTTCCTAACCGGACAGCTTTGCTTGCCTCAGCCAGTTGAACTGTCAGGATGGTTACTCATCCACTGGATGATTTCACAACCCTCTTCTTAAATTTGGTTGCTTTTGGACACATTTTATCCTGGAAACAAAATCTGGGCTCCATAATACATTCAGAAATAGGAGATTCTTGTCTTTTTTCCAGCTGGTACTGGTAGGGTTTACACATTTACTCCTGTACCACAGGAACAGCTGTTCGAGAAGCCGAGGGAGGGTGCGTTCAATTCCATTACTTTGGCACGTTAGAAGGTCACCTGAAAGAGGGAGACTCTCCCAGCTTGTCCATAGTTGGAAAATTAACTCTTTTAAGTGCTCTAAAAAAAATCTCTATAGGTGGTCAGATCTTATGAACTTAGGACCAGCAATGACCTCATCACCTTCAGCTGGTTTAAAAGTTACCTTTGGCTGCTGAGCACTTTATGAGATCTTGTTAATTATGATTGTTTTTCCTATTTATAAGTCCTTCTGAATAAATTTTTACAAAACATTTGTTTTTATTGCTTACATAACTACATAAAATATTTTCATTGGTGTCAAAATGCCATGTTATTGCCAAACAGTTCCATTTTAATTTCTAGAAATTGTTGGAAAGTTAATATTCACATTTTCATGGCACCCTTGCTGTAGTATTAAATCATGTTTACTGAAATTTACAACAGAAGTCATAATTACATTGCATTTTATACAGAATAAAGCACAGAACAGACAACCTTTCCAGTTAATCTCTATGGTTAATAATTATATTTTCCTTTCTTTAAAGGATAAATCATGAATGAAATTCAGTGTCTTTCTGAAACTGAGTTTTCACAGAAATGATTTGCCTGGATACTCATAATTCACTTCTCTTTTCAACACAGTAGGGTTTTAGTTTAGAAAACAGTCAAATCATAAGAACAGTCAAATCATAAGAACCACAGGCTTAAGTGAACTTATTGTCATAGTAAAGAAAGCACCAAAATGGCCTCGAGACCCACAATGATCTTTGAACATCTATAAAATGAAGATAATAAGACTATTGATCCCAGACGCAGTCTTGCAGGCAAAGAACTATACATTTCTCAAGATACTACTAGTACTGTTTTTAATATCAACAACAAAAATTCATGGCATATTCCCTGAGATACATTAATTCCCATAACCTAGTATAATGGGTACTCCATTTTTTATTGTTTCTATTTTAAAGGTTATATTTTTCTGTTTACTGAGCTTATAAGTAGGCTTAACAAGTTCCAGTTAAGCTGATTATTCTACACAAGAAGATATGATACAATTTCCCGAATAAACAGATATCAATCAACAAATATTTACTGAGCATCTTCCATGTTCCAGGAATCTTGCCATGTACTGAAAGAAAATATTTTTAAGTATGGTCAAATCATTCCCTAGACCATATACGAGACAAGGAATTTATTCCCCCAAATTTAGTCTAGTAATGACTACTGAATATTTATGAGTATGAATAATTAGCTAACCCTTATATAATTCTCGTTAGTTTATTCTCTAACTGGAACCATTTTATTACTTTATAATACCATTTTAGTAAGTTTTGCTTTTGTTATTGTAAAATATACATAACATAAAAATTTACCTTTTTGCCATTTTTAGATATACAGTTCAGTTGTGGGCCTTCACTGGGGTCTTCCAACAAACAGAAAGGTGTGGGAACCCAGATCGCACACTACTGTTCATATATTCTTTCCTTCCCTCAGACCTCTGCAAACCTCTTCACCCTACACTGGGACCAAGAAATGGTTTATAGGAACCTCTTGAAAAATATGAGAAAACTGGTCTTTTTTTCATCTTACCAATGCTATTAATTATAGTAAAAATGTCTACAATCACTTTACCAAACTCTTCTCTTGTTATTTAAATTCCAGACTTGAGACTTCACTTTTCTGAAGTTGTATATGTTGATGGTCTGTCCTATGAGCTTTTAAAAGTCTAATTTAAACACTAAACTTGAAAAGTGATGTCTTTGCTCTTGGCAAGGTTCTTTCTTTGCTAAGAACCAAGTGAAGAATTGTAGTGCTTTGTGAATTGTACCTATATGTCTCAACATTTTCCAGAAAGTCATCCAATCTGCTTCTCTCAATAACATTTATTAATTTATCAACAAATATTCACTGAGTAACTATTATGTGCCAGACATTTGCAAAGAATGGGCTATGATAGAGCATATAAAATACAGGATATTTTTAAAAAAATCAACCAAGCAATAAAAACATACACAAAACCAAACACTCCTAATGATTTTGAACATCTGAAAATCCACATATGGACTTGTGGTGGTCACCAGTAGTGGAACCCTGAACTACAAAATTCCATGACTTCAGTGTCATAGTAACATGAACAAAGACAGTTCATATTTACGCATTACTCTAATTGTTGCAAAATTTATCATGTCTTCTCTAGCCATTGGTGTATCCCATGCTAGCAGGTTTATGCATAAACTCCTCTTAACGAACCACCTTGCGTCATTTCCGCGACCTAAAGAATAATACGATTCCCCTTTTCAAGTGTGCTGTTTTCTAGTCACTCTGAATCCTGTGTAAAAGTTTCATGGGAGAATCAAAGAGTATCATCCCCCCTCATATGTTTTCTCTATGTTGCTAACACAGATATATTTAAGGAAATTCACTTTTTGTGTGCTCTATTTACCAGCCTATGAACCTGAATAATTACTTGTTCATGAAGAATATCTACATTTGATCATTAAGTGCTTTTCAAAATCTATCATCATAAATTATTTTAAAATGTGTAACAGGACTCTGATAGTTTAAAGTTAATACCATATTCATAAAATGTAGAAAATAAAATATAAAACAAAAGTAAATATACTTTCATAAATATCTTAGTGTTACTTTTTTTTTTTTTTAAACAGTTCTGGATGCTTCCAGCTGGATTAAAATGATGAAAGGTCTGGAAAAATTTAGTTTTGTTTCAAAAAGAAAAGGATTTATTTTCTATTACACGGCTTCTAAGAAAGAGGGAACATGACCTAAAATGACCTTTTCATTTCCCTTTTATGGTTACAGTTAGTTAGATATCTAAACAACATTTCATGTTCTCCAGGGACTTGTATAGAAGCCCGATTCCCAGGAAGAGTGTTACTTCTATATGTCCCAGAGATTTTATTTAAAGCATACAATTGATGTCTGAACAACTCTTAAAATCTGAAATCTGTCTCAACTGTCCATTTAGAAGTGAATGGAACTTGTATAGTAATATTCCAACAACCATTCTATGTGCTTTATTTTATTTTTTAGTTAAATTCAATTAGCCAGCACATAGTATATCATTAGTTTTGGATATGATATTCAATGATTCATTCGTTGCATATAATTCCCAGTGCTCTATGTGTTTTACTTATCATTTAAGGTGGAAAGCAGAAGGGGGTGTGGATTGGGGATAAGGACGGCAGATAAGGATGGAAAGGAGTAATAACAGAGAACACACAACCAGAAACAGATATTCTCAGGTTTTCCTGGTAGAAATTCTGCATCGTTATGTGGAGATCTCTGATAAAATGTGTCACGACACTTCATCATCTTGGTGGAGACCAAGAGTCTCCTGGTAGCTGTTTAAACTGTCACTGCTGAATGCAGACTTTCTGGAAACTTCTGGTGAAAAGAGGGGGACCACCACTCTATTTGAATGCAAGACCTCTCTGCTCACCTTTGGAACACAATCCCTAGGCACAAGCACCTCAAATGTTACAAAAGGATTGTTACCTTTCCCATTGGCTGCTTACATTTTATGTCAAGACAACGTTATTTCAGAAAACTTTTCTTAACATTATCTCTAGAAAACTTGCATTAATGTTCCAGTGATATCTCTTAAGATAGCTCTTAAGATGTAAAACATTGAAAAGCTATTGTTTTTCCTCTACAGTCATGTGCTTTGACAGGCTTCATACTGTAGATATGCAGGGATTTCTTTTTCTTAAAATAAAGGAGGGTTTTTAAAGTCATATGTATAAAATTGGTGACACGGATGATTCTGAATGTACATGGTGAAGTGTATTTCTGATTCATGTTATCCCGGTCATTTCCTGAAACTGCAATCGGAAATAGTTCTTTTTTTGCACATTTCTTTTAATGGCCAAAACGGAATGAAATTCAATTATCAAAAAAATAGTCTGTGAGTTTCAATTTTGCATGTCCTGTTACTTTTTGAATTTGGAGTTCTGCCCAATCATTCTCAAGTTATTGTGTTATCCAGATCAATTGTATCGGTATGTTTGCACAACTGTGAAATGGTTTCATGAATGCAGAATGAACCAGATGTCCCAGCTGAGCACTTACAGGCTGGAGTAGGGAGGAGGGGGTGGAAAAATTAAAGTGGGGTTATTGCTCATCTCTTGCCAAACTTTCTTCTGTTTTGTTTGGTTTCCATTGAGATTCAGGGATGGACAGAAGACATTATCACCTGTTGCCTGTGAGACAGATTCCTCCCACTTTTCCTTTACTCACATCATGCTTAAGCAAATGGATTGTGAAAACAGAACTGTAAGTAGTTTTAACAAGAACTTGGATAGATAGTTCTCTGTTAAAACTCACACACACTTTTTTTTTTTTTAGATTTTATTTATTTATTTGACAGACAGAGATCACAAGCCGGCATAGAGGCAGACAGAGAGAGGGGAAAGGAAGCAGGCTCTCCGCTGGGCGGAGAGCCCGATGTGGGGCTCAATCCCAGGACCTTGGGACCATGACCTGAGCCGAAGGCAGAGGCTTTAACCCACTGAACCACCCAGGCGCCCCTCACACACACTATTTTTAACAAATGATTTGCAAAGGCATTTTATTTGAATAACTTATGATTTGGTTGTTACACTTACAATACGGCCAATGGCTGCTTGCTTATGGCTTATTCAGAAATTGTGTGGTGATTCCAGTCTACAAAGGAGAAGGGCTATGGGTATATATACTCAAATCATGCTATTTCTACTTACGAATTTATGTTTGATGTTTATATAAATAATTTTTCTAGCTCCTTATCCAACAAAAATCTTTTCCTGTTTACATTCCAGTCATCTCAGAGATGTGTAAAAGGAGCTCAGGGAACCCAGGAGACTGGGAGTCACAGGCTTTGCCAAATGATAATCACATCTGATTTTTAATTTATTTTTTTAAAATTTATTTTTTAAGTAATCTCTACACCCAATGTGGGACTTGAACTCACAACCCTGAGATCAAGAGTCACGGGATGCTCTGACTGAACCCGCCAGGCACGCATACATCTGATTCTATTAAAATCTCCCTCCAGGATAGTCTCTGCTTTATACCGGTATTGGGAGAAATCATTTTTATGGTGTTGAAAAAAGATGAACCAATTCAAAGTTTATATATATTCTGTACTACAACTTCCATGGGCAAATAAGTTAGCTCTTTCTACAAAGACATTTGTAGAATGTCTTTGTTCATTGTTATAATAATAAATGAGAATGTGCTAACAGTATTTTCCATTAACTGCCACGGATATTGACCCTCTCCTTAACTACTCTGTACGGCCTCCCTGAGCCTGTTTTTATGAGGTACCATCCTTGGGCATGTCCTCAAGAGACCAAGTTTGGCAAGTTTCCTGCTAAGTCAGTTTATGCAGAATCCCTCCTATCTATGATATTTCCTTTTAGTAATTTTCTGAGCACCCATCACACCCTGCTCCTTGGCTTTGACCACCCCTGCCTTCCCTTGCTTTCAGAGTAGAGCCCAAGCTCCCTCCCACACTGCAAAACCCCATTGCTGCGGTCCTTACCCCTACAGTGGCAGTCCAGAATGAAGCCCATTTTCCAAGTGTCGTGAAGATTTTTTTCCTTGATAATTACTTCTGCTTAATGCACTTTTGCATGCTGCATGTGGGTATAAAACTGAAATTTAGCAAATCGATAGAAGCCCAAAGTTACTTTTTTTGATGTAACATTTCTCTGTCAATTATTTTCTAGACCACTTACAAAGGGTACCAAATATCATTTTAAGAATGTAAAGTTTCTTCCAAATGATCTGGGGGAGGACAAAATCATGTATTTCTTCAGTGAGTACTTATTAATCGCTTACGCTAGGGGCTGTGAATGCCGTAGTAAAAACAGCACATGGTCCCTGCTTGCAGAAGGCCTGAGATTGGTCATTTAGCTGGATATAACAGGAGGTGATAAACTATATTAAGGTGTTGTTAGAGTGATATTCGGGGTTTAGTGGGAGTAGAGAATGGGACAGAACCCAACTCAGACTGAGGAATGGGCAGTAAGGGAAACACTTCTGGAAATGGTGCCAGGGCCAAGTCTTCAGAAACAGGATGAGTAGGTGATGGACAGACCAAAGACACATGAGCTGGCATTCCAACAAGAGGGAACCCAATGGTGGGTCCTTTATGATCAGGCAGGAAAGTATATATCATTGGTTAATGTAAAGGGGATCAGTGACCGGACGGCCCAGGTCCTGCTATGTCATGCGAAGGCACATGGCCTTTAACTTTAAAAAGAAATCATTGTTTTATCTTATATAACTTTGACAGTGATACAGACACATTTTTAAGGTAGGTTTTCTCATGGTTATGTAGAAAGCAAGACTGGAGGCTCCGAGTCTAACCATTCCTATGCAAGTACTTTGGCAGAACAAATATCAAGGATGAGAAGCTGGCCATGGGCACTGAAAGTGAAGGTGAAGAGCAAAGGGTGGAGCTGAGAGTTTGAATGTGCAGAATCCAAGAACTGACGAAATCTGGTGCTCAGGCGGGGCAGGTGTCCAGAAGGGAAAAATACTAAAGTTAGTGACCTCATCAAAGTTAGGAAGTGGCATGTGGGGAACGCAGTCCCTCCTGAGGCTCTACTATACATTCTGCTAATGGAAAACTGACGAAGACAAGAGTGTATGGACATTCGATGAGGAATTACTGATTCTTGATATTAAACATCTAGTATGTATGCTGATTCCTCTGATGGGGGAGTGGGTAGCTTATGGACAGGATCTAAGCTAGGAATGTTTTGAGTCAGTCCAAGACAAATTCAATTAATCCTTTCAGTCTTCATGGCATAACTCAAAGGGGTCTACAGATAATCAGCCAAGCCCTGGAAGCGTAAAGGGAGAGTATGATTCGGCCAACATCATGCATCCTGTATCATGAAGAGCATCACTCACGTTCCGATAGAGTCAAGTCATGTGCTCTTTCCATATTACCACCATGGCAGCTGTTGTAACTCCACAGTGTCCCAAATTTTGACCACATATTTATGTCTTTCACAAAGCATGATGTAATCCTTTCTTTCATCATTTTATTCTTTTCTCTTCTCAAGGAAAAACAACCCTTACTATTTACTTCATGAGACTGCTACCATTCAGTTTTCAAACTTTCTCCAAATGTCTTATCACATTTCACGCAGCCAAAAGTCAACTCTCTGAATCATGGTTCTGGTTTCTTTAAATGATTTCTGGAGTCAACTATTTTCTTCTCTACAAAACAACCCCTACTTAGTTTTTTAAAAAGATTTATCTACTTGAGAGAGAGAGAACATGAGCAGGGGGGGAGAAGGAGAGGGAAATGATCTCAAGCAGACTCTGTGTTGAGCTCTGAGCCCCACCTGGGGCTTGTTTCATGATCCTGAGATCATGACCTGAGCTGAAACCAAGAGTGGGATGCTTATCCAACTGAGCTACCCAGGCACCCCTTCACTACTTAGTTTTTAATAACCACGTTGCATGCGAAGTGTATATTTATATTTTGGAAAATTTTAAAAATCTGTAATTGGAAATAAGTGAAAAATTAGTTTTATGATTTAAATATATTGACTCAGCACATCTTCCTTATATGAACATGATATGTTGATTTTATTTTTTTTAACCAAATAAATATTTCATCATGCACCTTGGCAGTGATTCAGTCTGCTAGATTGAATATTCTGAATTATGTCAAGGGCAGGCCAAAGTATAAAACCACACAAAAAGATTAGAATGGAGAATTGATCATAGGATTTTGTATTTTTTAAGACTTAATTTTTAGAAAAATTTTAGGTTCAAAGCAAGACTGAGAGGCAGATACAGTCCCACATGTCCCCCTGCCCCTCACCTGAGCAGCCTCTCCCGCTGTCAGTATCCTTCACCATATGGTACATTTGTTATGACTGATGAACCCACAGTGATACCTGATTATCAGCCAGAGTCAATAAGTTTATACCAGGGTCACTCTTGTGTTGTCCATTATAATGTGGACTTGGATTAATGAATAATGACATGTGCCCATCACTATAGTGGAGCACTCTCTCTACCTTAAAAAGCATTTTTGCATTTTTATTTCTTAAATATCCCTAAAATACAGTAATCAGCTATTTTGAAAGGAAAACAATTCAACAAAAACATGCAATTTGAGAGGAAACACAGTAAGAAAAACAGTAATATGGAAAGGAGATGATAGATTAATAACTGATTCAGTAGATCCTAAAAAGCCAAATGACATGAGGAAAGGCTGGGAAGCCACTGTATTTTTGTTGAAGAACTCCTAATTCCCTGGAAGTTAGTAAGAAGGCCAGGCTATAAACAGAAAGATCTGGTGAAAATTTGGAAAGCAGTTAGCTGGCCCTCCCCTTCCTTAGCTCATCATGCCAGCTTCTGTCCTCTCTTTCAGCAGAAGAACAGATAATTATCTTATGGACAAGGCAAATTCTAGGAACCCTAGAGTTTAATGTTTCAGGACTAACTGAGGGTGGTACATTCATCTTGAAAGTAGGGGACTTAAGTAAATGTTTACACATAAGAAGGTGAGACTCACAATCTTCTCCCTCTCATCAAATCCTAAAACTCAATCCTCATATTTTTAAATTATTACTCTAAGAGTAGTGGAGTTTTTTATTCACATCAAAATGATACCATATTGTGAGAGGACAGACAGCAAAATGAAAAGTCTCCGCATTTACATTATTTAATTTAATTCCATATGTAAGACAGTTTTCATTCAGTACAACTCAATATACCCATCTGCATCCATTTTCATGACTGCACTAAATCATTTGACAAGTATTCAAAAGAAATAACTTCTTTGCGACTGTTAGAATTTGGAAACAGTTTCCAAAGAGTCAAAGAAGCTCTTGGGTTTTGAAGGAGTTCTAAGTGATCTCAGTGAGGGCTTGTAAATAACCTTAGTGGGTGTCCAGGAATGCCTCGGGTAATCAAGTGTGAAGAAACCTTGAGTGTCGTCTGGAATTCTTTGAGCTTGACAGCAACTCCACAGCAAAGCTGTGTCCATAAAGATTCTCAACAGGGACAGCCAGTGACAGTACCCACTTTTACCACTTTTTTCAGAAGTGGATAGAGTAATGAGGATCATTATTCTCCGATCTGATCAGAGGGAAATATGGTCATGACATTATACACAATTGTCTGTCTAAGATGAAATTAGCTCCGTGTTTGAGCAACAAAGTCACAGAATGAACAGATGCCTTAGTTTTTAAAGGTCAATCCTAACATGCAACTTATTATTTATAGCAAACTACTAATTCATGAGGATATTCAATTTGTAGGGTTTGACTTCAAAGCAAGGGTACCAGGGCACCTGGGTGGCTCTGTGGGTTAAGCCTCTGCCTTCAGCTGGGATCACGATCTCAGGGTCCTGGGATCGAGCCCCACGCCGGTCTCTCTGCTCAGCGGGGAGCCTGCTTCCCCCTCTCTCTCTGCCTGCTTCTCTGCCTACTTGCGATCCCTCTCCCTCTGTCCAATAAATAAATAAAATCTTTTTAAAAAAAGAGCACCGATCTGATGGTCCAGTGTAACCCCATATTTGCAGTATAAACATTTTCCCCCCCAAAACTGACTTAGGACAAAAAGGAAAGGCAGAAATGATGTACATTATTAGACTGCATCAGTATGGAAAGCTGTGTTGATAAACCTGACTTTACACCTGTGGCTGGGAGGGAAGGCCCGCATCTCATCCTCATCCTATTTCCATCACAGTGAGAGATCTTAAATTTGTCTTGCATGTATAGAAGTAGGCTGTAAAGACAATTACCTCAGTATCTGAAAACGGCACTGGAACATACCTGATTGAATGCTGAGGTGCGTGTGTGTGTGTGTGTGTGTGGTCTGTGCATGCACACACACACACATGTGGTGGGCATTGTTTCCTTTTTGAATTAGCTGCAAAAATGCTCCGTCTGTCCACTTTCAAGCAGCACCCTGGCAGACTGTGTATTCCAAAGATGGCCAGGACCACAACTCAAGCCCCTCATGCTCTTCTGAACCCTAGCTCTGCCTTTTGAATCTGGGCAGGTCCTGTGATCCAAAGAGAATGATGGAAGTGGTCCTGTGCCAAATACAGGGATAGTCCTCTGGACTATCCTGGACATTTCTTCTTATTCCGGCCCCACACCTGCTCTTCACTTGTGTTCTCCTAAAATCAGCCATCATGATGATGACATTCCCAGATGACTGCTCAGCGGATAGGCATCTCCAACTGACATCGATGTGAGTGACCTTCTTGCCCATCCAGCCTCGTCCAGCCTTCAGATGGACACAGCCCCAACCACTTCTGAGTATAAATGCACAACAGACTTTAAGCATGAACCACCTAGCTCATCCCAGCTTAGCCACCGAAACATGAAAGATATCTCATCATTGTCTTAACACATTAGGTCTGGCACCATTCATAACATACCATAAATCAGAACAACCACTGAGAAGGTCATCTGACATTTTGGGAACATCTCCATACATTTGGATAGGCCCCTCATATTCTAAGTTATGCCTTTCCAAGGTAGAGTCAAAAACATGTATTTCTTAGTTCACTTTTGGTTAGGATACAGGTTTGTGACCCAGGGTTACATGGACTCACAGACCTCAGTGCAGACGTGAGCAACTTTAGGAAAAAGGCTCCGTGGGGAGATTCTACTCTAGTGGGAATGGCAGCTGTGGACACACTAAAGATTTCAAAGGCAGGCTAATAATGCCATATGGCCTTGGGAATGAGGATGGTTTGCAAGTTCAGCCACACCAGTAGGACACAGATTAGGCCAGTTTGGTGTTATGGTTTTGAACATTATCCCTGCCATTTTATCATTAAGTATAAATCTTTGGCCATCCTAACAATTCTGTCGTTCACTTGGGTATCATTGGGAAATTTATTTTCTACCTAAACCACTTAGAGTGAATTCCATTTTTCTGAAGTTAGAGAAAAGGGTGCATGCATGATGCAACTGGACACCTTGAAAAGAGCTAGGGTGCCCCAAGGCTTCCTCTGGTCACCGACAGCACAGTTAACATAAGCTCAGTTGAAAGAAGTTGTTGGATCAGTTGGGGCTGGAGATGACAGAAGCAATGCGGCCTGACAGTGTCCTTACGTCACACCCAGGCTTCCCCAGATGGCTGCAGAGAAGACAATGTCAAACGGTTATGCGAGTGTCGGGCACCATGACTAATCCAGGGGTTCTCGATGTGTGGCTGCTGGAAGAGCGCAGCAGCGGCAGCACCTCACAGTGTGGGAAACACATTCTTAAGTCCCCATCCAGACCTCCCAACCCTCCTGAACGGAAGCCCAACACTCTGCTTTGTCTTGTTTGCAACCAGCCCACCAGGTGATTTTGATGCATGCTTAATTTTAACAACCCCGTTATATGGATACTTTCCTTATACCCTCTGTAAAGGAAAAACAAAATCTGTGAGTCCAATATGGCTCACTCTGGGAGAATCCACATTGAATGAAGCACAGGGTGATACTTCACCTGCATTCTCACAGACTCACCAATCGCGGTTCCTTGGAGGTCACTGACAATATCTCAACAACCTAATTTGCAAATGGCTAACGCCCTGTCCCATAAATTACCTGGATTAAGTGCACTCTCAGCAATCCTTCAGCTGTCTTGGGTTTCTCTTTCTCTATCACAGCTAATCTACTAGTTTTGGTTCAGAGTACGTCGATCCCAGAGTACAACTTGGAAGCTGCTTTTATAATCTTTGTGAATTTATAAGCTCTCCTTTTACACTTAATAGTCTATAAATATTTCTGCTTCATAACAGAGGCTGTTTAGTCATGTTACAGCTAATCACAATAAAATAAAAGGAAATAAGTGTATTTCCTTTTCCTCACGGGCAGCAAATGAATCAAAGTCACATGCTTTCCCAGCGTAGTCTTTCAATGCTCCCTGCCCTGGTCAAGTTCAGCATTTCAAGCACTCAGCTCTTCTACTCCCAAACTACGTGACCTTCCAAGTCCCAGTTGTCACCCACACGTGGAATCTAAAACCCAAACAAATGAGCAGACCAACGAAGAGCAGAATCAGACATAGAAACACGGAGAACATGTTGTAGTAGGGTCGTATGGTGACAGACGGTACCACAGGAAATCATCTCTACATGTGTGCTTCCATACATATACATGCATACGCAGCAGACACAGAGAGATGCTGAGTCACTGTTTGTGCGCCTGAAATGAATGCAACACTGCATGTCAACTCTACTTGAATAAAAAAAAAAAATCAGTTAATACGTAAATGGGGTCTTCATGTTCCTTACACAGGGACCTGTGACGTTCACATTAAACAGTGTATTCAAAAAACATTTGTTAATAAAAGAGCTCTACATAAAGCACAGAGACTTAATCAATAAGACTCTAAAATGTAGATTTAATCAACAGGAATCTAAAACACAGATTCTTTAATCAATATGATTAGATAAATTAATACAGGCAAAAATTCCTTTTGAATGTGAAAAAGTATTCTGAATAATATATTTAGACATAGTAAGTATTCTGCCTAGAAGCACAGCAATTAAGAAAATCTGAATTCATAGAAAAGTCCAGGAATAAAGATTTTAGGCAATACAATTTTTAAGATTTTAGGTGCTAGTTGGTGGGTGAGGTCCTTTTGATCATGCCTGTCTATTATCTCAGACAAATACAACTACTAGAGTTAGTAAAATAACTAGCATCACTGGTGTTATTTACAAATTGAGAGTAGGGGCCCTTGGTGGCTCAGCTGGTTAAGGGTTCGACTCTTGGTTTTGGCTCCGGGATCATGGGATCAAGCCCTGTGTTGGACTCTGTGCTCAGCGGGGTGTCTGCTTGAGTTTCTCCCTCTGCACTGCCCCTCCTCCATGCACATGCATGTGCTCTCTCTCTCTCACACATATAAATAAATAAATCTTTAAACAAATAAATTGAGAGTAGACAAACACGTCCATTCAGGTCAGGCAGATGTAGCCTCAAATCCTGTCTCTGTTCCTACTACTTGTTTGTGATTTGGGGAGTACATAGCAACTTTTCTGCACCCAAGTTTTTATCTTTTTTTAATTTATTGTTTATTTATTTATTTATTTTTAAAAGATTTTATTTATTTTTTTGACAGACAGAGATCACAAGTAGGCAGAGATGCAGGCAGAGAGAGGAGGAAGCAGGCTCCCCGCCTAGCAGAGAGCCCGATGTGGGGCTCGATCCCAGGACCCTGAGATCATGACCTGAGCCGAAGGCAGAGGCTTTAACCCACTGAGCCACCCAGGGCCCCTTATCTTTTTTTTTTTTTATAAGATTTTTATTTATTTGAGAAAAAGAGAGAGAGCACATGAGCAGGTGTTGGGGAGGGGCAGAGGGAGAGGAGGGGAGAGAATCTCAAGCAGTCTCACCACTGAGCGCGGAGCTCTGGCTGGATCCCAAAACCCTGAGATCACGGCCTGAGCTGAAACCAAGAGTCAGACGCTTAAGAGACTCAGCCACCCAGTGCCCCCCATCCCCGCCCACAAGTTTTGATCTTTTGAAAGTGAGAAAAATACTATCTAGGCGTCATCAAAGCCTGACAAATGCAGTGTACCAAAGGTCCATGTATCACACATTTGAAATAAACCAAGCATAGTCTCTGTTCCCAGAGATGGTGGAGAACGGGTTCGTCAATTCCTCTAAATGTGATTCGCTGAACTTATTCCACCCATGTTTGCACATGTGACCCTCGATGTTACGATGGCGTGAGTCTGTCAGTCATATAAGACAGTTCCATCTCTCTGGATTCACTTACTTTTGTCTCTAGTATCCCTTCCCATCTCGTCAATAAATGCACCGGTTGCTTCTTCCTCAGAATTCTCTCCATTCCAAGACACAGAAACTTTCCTCACATTGGCTGAAGCAAAGGAAAAAAGAAAGAAAAAAGAAAAACAAAATGCTGGTGTAGAGGCATCCCTTCCTCTCCATCTTTGTTTCACGTCCTTGCCTTCTTTTCTTGCTGTAGATTTACTCCTGGCAGGTTCTCCCCCTACTGCCCTCCGCAGGCCCGAGCCCACATTCCATCAGCTCACAACTTGAGTGGAAAGGAAGATCCTTCTCATTAGGTCAAGTGAAACTAGATGTCTCTCTCGTGGGTTCAAAATGACCTTCTAAACTGTGTACGGTCAATCTTTGCGTCCTGTGTCTGGGCCGGTCGTTCCCTTCTGGAACTGGAGGGCAGTGGTCAAACGCACGCGAAGTGCGCAGGCTGGGAAGTGGGAGAGGGAAGGTTTCAAAGGAGGCTGACAGCGTTAGCAGAGAAAGAGGGAATGATTCATGGCAGGTGAGCCCAGCAGCTGTCCGGTGAATTGTGAGTTACAGGCGCTGCCTGCACTGAGAAATAAAGAATGGCCAGAGCCATTATGAGTGACAGCACTCTTGTTCTGCAGACACTATAAATCTGAAGAGAAAAAGCAGTCCTGGTGAGAGGATAGAAGAATCCACCTTCCCTCACTTCACCTGCTCAGGGAGAGCAGCAGCCTCTGGACCGCTCTTTCCGGGACGGCATTCTTTTTTTTTTTTTTTTTAAAGATTATTTATTTTTTTATTTGACAGAGAGAGAAATCACAAGTAGGCAGAGAGGCAGGCAGATAGGAAGGGAGAAGCAGGCTCCCTGCTGAGCAGAGAGCCCGATGTGGGGCTCAATCCCAGGACCCTGGGATCATGACCTGAGCCGAAGGCAGAGGCTTAACCCACTGAGCCACCCAGGTGCCCCTCCGGGACGGCATTCTTAAGAGCAGCTCCTGGAACCATGGATGAGGTCGTACGGACACCGGAGAAGGGGGGACATGGAAGCCAACTCAACACGGTCCTCCTCACCACAGACGTGATTGATATCCCTGCCATTCTGGCTAACCTTTTAAATATGTTCTCCTTAATAATACAGACAATGAAATTTTAAGTTTTCATTGTTTTTTTTTTTTAAATTCAACACATAAAGGAGTAAGTGAATGCAACCCCTATGGGAGAAGGAGTTGGTGAAAAACTAAGATTCAAAGCTAATTTCTCTTGAGACCTTGCCATGAATACCACTTCCAAATTATAATGGGATTAAATAACGTGATTTACAGAAAAGGTTTCCCTCAGGCTTGGAAAGTGGAAGGAGCTTAAATATTAACCCTCCCTTCTTTGCATCCCCAACTGTTTTTGACATTAAGGAAATACGGAAAAATGAGAGTTCTCACAACTTTATCCACAGTGTTTATAAGGAGACTGTGTGACAACCGGAAGCTACCATTTTCCCCCATGTTGGGTTTTTAATTGCTAAATTAACAATAAAATAGTCCTGCCTATTCACAATGCTGAAAGTAAGATAGATGTAAGCCAACAGCCTCAAGTAGCAGTGGGATCTGTGTATCTGCATTTATCAGGACAGCTGTGCTTCAGCCGTCCTCAGGTCAAGCTGCTTCCTTAATTCTGCTCTGTAGGACCTCGGCACGTTCCTCTTCCCGGAAGCGTGAGCACCACCCTGCTCCGTGGCGCTGCCTGATTACAGCAGAGGGAGAAACAGATTCTAGGAGACTCACTCCTTTGGATGACTGGGTGGCCGCTGTTTTGGCAGCAAAGGATGGAAGGTTATTATATAGAAAGATCCTCTTTCCTTCCCATTATTAACCTTGCTTTTTATGCTAATGCTCCCTGGCATAAAAATCTCAGGCTACTTACTGATAAATAACCCTGCTTCACCTGGTCAGATCAAACTCCAAATAACATCTGTGAAAATATATCCTAGTAAAAGAAAATATATCATAGTAAATCAATGGCATACATTGGACCCCTTTAGCCAAGAACTGGACAAGCAGGAGGAGGATAAAAGACAGGGTGAGAGACATTGTGGAGTTCTCTCCTTCTAGAACAGAAAGACTTCTCTTTGGCCATTCCTTTGTCTTGGGAAGTCTGCCATTCAAGAAAATCAAGCAGAGAAATATGGATTAATGGAAAGAAGGAAAAGGACAAGGACCGTTCATTCCTTATCTTCTGAAGGCTTTGTAGGAGGATTATGTGGAGATGTTTGCTGTCTGGGTATGTACAGCAGGGTGGGACTCAGGCAGGGGAACTGCTGAAGACATTTAAGCTGGATGAAAAGAAAATTCATGTGCCCGCCATCCTCCATGTACGAGGCTGATCTGTTAGACAGCAATATGGGGTCCATAGAGGAAAGGAAGTCACAGACCCCGAATCCAAAATGAATCACTGCAAATCACTCAACACTTCACACTCATGTATAATCTTCACAATACTGTTTCAAATTTCGGTAAAGAAAAACAGTGAAAATATATGTATCTCCTGCTTTTATGGACATGTCTTATAATGATTGTAGAAGCAATAGTACCTTAGATCACATGAAGATCTTAGGTAGGAGAGGCGCAGTATTTCTGGCATTGGAAGGGACCCTGTCATATTATAGGATACTCATTTTTCAAGTTAAAAAAAAAACCCCATGAGGTAATAAATCTAATAGCACACTAAAAATACTTGCTTGTTATAGGTAATATATAGAAAACAAATTATTATCATGACTACTTACATCCATAGTCCCCTATATTTGTACTAACAAATCACAATTTAAAATCATGTTACAGAGACCATCTTACTTTAATACAAAATTTGTATGAAACATTTGTGAGTAGGTAGAACACATAGAAATATGTTCATTTTTTAAAATGTAAAAACATAGTAAATTTTTCATGTATATATATACACTAGTTAGCAATGGTGTATTCCAATGACTTGTGACTTCTAACCCAATCTACACTTCTGGTAAAGACTTCAGTAAGTCTTTTTAAAAATAAGTGCATGGTCACTGGTTAAGCATTTGCCCTCAGCTCAGGTTCTGATCTCAGGGTCCTGGGCATGAGACCCATGCTGGGCTCCCTGCTCAGTGGGAGTCTGATTCTTCCTCCTACTCTCTACCGCTCTCCCCTGTTCCTGTGTGCTCTCTCTCAAATAAATAAATAAATAAAATCTTTTAAAAAAAGTATGTTTATGATATGTTAGAAATACTAAGCTAGAGAAAGCACACACGAAGTATGACATAAGACCAGTGGAGGTAAGTGGATGTGAAGAACACCTTCATTTGCACACAACAGAGCCTGAGACAAGGAGCTGGATTTACACGATTTCTTCTTGAGGTGACTGCAAGGGGCAAATGTGAGGGAGTAGAGAAAAGGAAATTCAGAAAAGGTAGTATATGTGAGCATTGCCAATCCCAGGAGGATTTTCTTATGGACATGGAAAGATGATCTAAAATATATATTAAGAGACACACACACAGGGACTTGGAACCAAAACCAAAACTCAGAGCAAGCTTGGGGAAAAAAAAAAAAAGAATAAATAGCTAGAGGTTTCATACTATCTAACTTCAAGATTTACTCTAGAACTACAGAAACTAAAACAGAGGGAAGTTGGCATAGGAAGTGACAAATAGATTTATGGACTAGGACCAAGCACCCAGAAATAGACCCATACATGCAATTTTTGACAAAAGTGCCAAATATAACCTTACAGAGAAAGGAAATATTTTTAACAAATGATGCTGGATTACGTGGATATCCACCAAAAAGAAGAAGAAGAAGGAGGAGGAAGAGAAGGAGAAGAGAAAATAAACTTTATCCCTAACTCACACCTTACACACAAATTAAGTCAAAGTGGATCAAAGACCTAATGTAAAAGATAAAATAATGAAGCTTTAGAGAAATAATATAGGAGTAAACATTCATAATTTGCTAGCCAGCCAAGTTCTCCTAGACAAATTGTAGGATTATAATTAAAAAATGTTAGATTAGACTTTACACATATTTTTAAAAATGCAAAACTTCTATTTATCAAAGGGCACTATTAAGAAAATGAATAAGCAAGTCCCAGAGTTGGAGAAAATAATTAAATCATTATAAAATATGTATTTGACAAAGAGCTGGTACCTTAAATAGATATAAGGTCCTTAACAGCACAGTATTTTAAAAACTCACAAGAAAAAATAGAATAAAGTTGTGAAATATTTAAACTGACATTGTCCATAAGGAAAGTACACAAATGCCCATAAACACATATGTTCTCTGCATCATTAGTAATCTGAGAAATGCCTACTAAAACCACAGTAAAACACACACCATTAGAACATGTAAAAAGAAAGACCAGATCTCCTGCACAAGATGTTAACAAGGATGTAGAGCTAAGAGGACACTCAAGCATTGTTGGTGGGAGTGTATGATGGTATCGATGGTATTCTATTCTTGTTGGTGGAAGTGTACGATGGTATTCTATTCTGAAAAAGGCTGGATATGCTCTTACAAATTAAAAAAAAAAAAGATACACCTAACATATAACCCAGAAAGTCAACTCCTAGGTATTCACATAAGAGAAAGAAAACATAGAAACATACACACACGCACACACTCACGCACGCGCGCGCGCACACACACACACACACACACACCCCTTGTTCTAAAATGCACTCAGTAAATTTGTCCATAAGAATTCTGATTACTCTTCCAGGGTAATACTAATCAGTGATAGAAAGCATTACGGCTGATACCCACAACATGAATGGACATCCATTGGTCTTGGTTCATTGTTTCATGCTGACTTTTGACAGAGCAGATTTAACATTTACAAATCTATCGATCTTGTGGTCCTTAGAAGCCTTTTTCTCATCCCTCGTGCAGATAAATACTCCTTCAATTGCTTCTAGTCCTTATGGCTTCATTTTTCACATTCCCAGACCCATTTACCTTTAAGAATGGGGGATGGTCTGAAGAAAGATTCTAGTTGCCTGCTTTCCCAAATAATTAGCTATTATTCTTAGCATCATTACCGAATAAGTCTTGCCCTCCTTCTATGTAAAAATGTTATCATCATTTACAAAATTTTCAGATACACTTTGTTGGTCTTTTTCTGTTGTAGTCATCATTTTTGCATGACAATAATGCAGTCTTTAACCACCCTGACTTTGTAGCTCACTCAGCTTCAGGGTGCTTCCTTAGGGCTGAGTCCTCGTACTCAGTACTAAGCTTTGTGTACATTAGGATGAATCGGCCAGTCTTTCCTTCCACACATTGTGTTTGAGTGTCTATTTTCTCGTCACCACTGTTTAAAAGATGCCTGCTTTGTTACAATTGCTGAAGTCTAAGAAAAGAAAAAGAAAGGAAGTCTAAACTGTAGTAGCATGATCCTAAGGATATTTTTACCTCACTGAAACTGCCTATTATAGATTTGGGTTTATATTTATCTAATCATGCAGAAGTTTCGTAGAATAGAATCTAAAAACGTATACAGCAGGGCAAGTTTTGTAGTCAGAGTTGAGAATGGACAGATTCTAATTTTCTAAAGGCTTTGCAATAAAAGAAAAAGTTACTTTGATTTGAAAGCTAACATGGATCTCAGAACTACCTCATTCAAAATCTTCATTTTGCTAATAGGGAAATAGAAGTTTAGAGGCAAAGCGATTTGTTCGTTATGCCTCTCGCATGGCTGAACTAGGGTAAGAGCACAGGTCTTCTCATGCCCTCGTGCCCTTTTCTCGCTACCCATCAGGCTACCTCCAAGAAAGCACTATGGCTCAGTATGGCTTTGTATGGGGATCTTCTACGCAGGGCTGCGCAAGTTTGAAATCCTGTTAGAAGAAAGGCGACAGGAGAAAGCCTAAGCCATCAAGGAGAGCAATTAGAATGCATACAGGTTTGCTCTGTCCAAAGGCAGGCACTCTAATGGGAGCATGTGCTCATTAACCAAATCATCCGCTCACCACGCGACAGAGCAGAGTTCCCACCACGCCAGCCCCAAGCTCACTGCCAACAGCGGCCACTCTGATGATGAAAGCGGCTGGGCTCCCGGTGACCTCTCCGCTGTCTCATTGTCTTGTATGAGGAGATGGAAGAAGGAGACAGACATTCCATCATCTTAAAATGCATTTTGAATATTTCTGAGAAACAATTGTTCAGCAGCTGAACTTCTAAATCTCTGAGGCTGTACCACAGAGGAGAACTTTTCCATCAAAGAAAAGTGCACATGAAGGGGATCAGAAATGGCCAGCTGGGAGAAAATTACAGCATTTGCTGAGATGAGTCTTCAAGAAAGTAACTTCCACAGAGAGGGCTTTGCCACATGGGAAGATCTGTCATTTCAAAATGCAAGATTTACCATGTGGTTTTAAAAACTTTGGAATGTGTACTGGAAGTTTGCAATGCTACCTGCGGAATGACTGTTACTTCTGCGGGGGAGGGGGGACTGTTTTTGTTTTTTTCCTGCTGCCATAAATAGAAATATTTTAGCTTAGCTACTAAAACCACAGGTACCTTCATATAAATATATGTGTAATTTTATTAAATAATATGTATAATTACATATACACACATATATAAGCAATTAACAACAAACTTTTTAGTTTGTTTTTCTTAAAATACTTTTACTTTTGCTTTTTCAAATTTTATTTAGATTCTAGTTAGTTTGTAATGTGATGAGCACTGGTTGTTACATGTAACTGATGAATTATTAACATCTACATCTGAAACTAATGTTGCACTATATGTTGGCTTGTTGAATTCAAATAAAAAATTTAAATAAATTCTAGTAAGTTAACATGTAGTGCAATATTGGTTTCAGGAGGACTGTTACTTTTATAATCGAATTTAATCTATATTCTACAGTAATTGTTGCAGTCTTAAGTTTACAGATGACAGAGCTGAGGCATATCAAACCCTTTTTGTTTTTGAAACCTCATGTGATTGTTAATCTTTAAACTGTTCAACATACAAGATAAAATTTGGGTTCTAAAAACAAGTTATCAAGATTTTCAGTGCTGCAGGGATACATGGATGCATCCAGGTTATTTTAAGTAATTACATAACTGAATGAATTTGGTAAGTCCTTATAATGAGATAGAATTTTCAAGCTAAGGGAAATTTGGAGAAAATGACTTCTAACTTTATATTCTATCCACTTCACAATTTTGACTTCAAGCTGATTCTGTGTGGGGCTGGCTTAATTTGTTGTTGATTCTCCAGTTCTTTAAGGTATAAAGAGAGTGGATGTATTCTGGATTTTTCTATTTTTTTGAGGGAGACCTGGATGGCTATGTATTTCCCCCTTAGGACTGCCTTTGCTGTATCCCATAGGTTTTGGACCGAAGTGTCTTCATTCTCATTGGTTTCCATGTTTAAGTTCTTCTTTGATTTCCTGGTTGATCCAAACATTCTTGAGCTAGATGGTCTTCAGTGTCCAGGTGTTTGAATTTCTTCTAGACTTTTTCTTGTGGTTGAGCTCCAGTTTCAAAGCACTGTGGTCTGAGAATATGCAGGGAATAATCTCAATCTTTTGGTATCGGTTGAGCCCTGATTTGTGACCCAGTATGTGGTCTATTCTGGAGAAGGTTCCATGTGCACTCAAGAAGAATGAGTATTCTGTTATTTTAGGGTGGAATGTTCTGTATACATCTATGAGGTCCATCTGGTCCAATGCATCATTCAATGCTCTTGTTTCTTTGTTGATTTTCTGCTTGGATGATCTATTACTGTGAGTGGCGTGTTAAGATCCCCTACTATTAATGAATACTTGTCTTTTGTGGGTGAGAAAACTAAGCAGAAGTGGAAACTGAATTTATAACCCCCAGATTCGCTTTACCCTCAGCACAGATTCCCCCTGTCCACAAGATATTCTAGAAGAACCCGGGATCTACACATGATTAGCTTTAGGAAGGCAGATTTGCAAAGAGCCAAAGCCTTTTAAGAAAATGCACACAGTATCACATGTAAAAAATATGTATTGCTAACTCACTACATCTTCGGTGAGGGCACTGGGGGATGAGGTGAAAGTTCTTTAGGACTCTAACACCAAGAGATTCATAGCTTCTGAGAGTAAACTTTCTGCAGGCGCAATTTTGACCCTCAGATCTTTTAAGCATTGACCTCCCAGAAACGAATATTTGTGTACTACTGACGATCTCTGCCTGATCAGACCCACAGCATACAGTCATGCCACTGTCCTCAAGCTTCCCACTGACCAAACACCTTGCAAAACCATTCAGAGCCCACCCAGGAGAGGACAGTATTTATGTCATTAGCTGACCCATGATGATAGTAGCCACAGATTGGCTATTCAGCTTGGAGAGTGATCTGGTGCTTGGGACATGCATACTAATGCTTAACGGGAGATTTTTTTTTTTAAGATTTTATTCATTTATTTGACACAGGGAGAGAGATCACAAGTAGGCAGAGAGGCAGGCAGAGAGAGAGGAGGAAACAGGCTCCCTGCTGAGCAGAGAGCCCAATGTGGGGCTTGATCCCAGGACCCTGGGATCACGACCCAAGCTGAAGGCAGAGGCTTTTAACCCACTGAGCCATCCAGGCGCAATTCTAAGTTTTTTTTTAACCTTTAAAATTTTTAAGAACTTTTAAGTTGGTAAGATTTATGAGGTAAGATGTTGGTAATAATACTATATAACTTTTCTAGCCTTTTTTTCCAACAAAATATTCACTTTGTTGGAAGAACTCATAGTTTTTTTCTTAGTTCAGTTGTTAAATTTTCAAAACAACATATATAATTAAAAATGCATGTTCTTGGACTAAAATGTCTGGAGAGTTAATACAATATTTAAACTAATATTGTCGGAATATCCCTGTGTTTTAAATATCACTGATAACCAAATGAGATTATATTTACATTTATAATATGTTATAAGCATGCTACAAAAAGAAAGTTATTGAAAACTAAGAAAAATACATCAAGTTTATTCACTGATCTGGGGTTTTTTTTTTACATTCCTTAGATTATTCCTTTGCTTTCTGTTTCTCTGAAATAGAAATATAACGGAACTATTGGTTTTGTGTCTCATTTCAGGCACAAAACCTCTGTAATTTCCAATGAGGATAGCAATAAAGGTTTCTTTTGTTATGTTAATGAGGTGGCTTTTGGACCTCACCTAGGAACTGGGGCTGGTTGGCAGTGGGGTCAACTTGTGATTAGAGGCATGGACCCTTGAGCCCCACCAGCCAGACCTCTGCAGAAAGAAGACAGCTGGACATGATGATCAATGGGCAATAGTCAATTATGTAATCAATCATGCCTGTGAAATGAAACCTTCATAAAACAACATTTCTCATAACATCGTGCATTTGTAAACCAGGCTTTGATTTTAGACTCTCTGTTTTAGCCAAACTAGCAAAAAGTGTGAGGTTTTTGTTTTGTTTTTGTACATTCTCATATTTGGAATCACAAGGGTTCTGTGCCCAATTCCACCACGGGTGTGGGAGGGGGTGTTCCACTCACCAACAATTCTCTGACACCAGCTAGGTGTGCTACAATGTAACTCAAATCTGACACTATCTATGTGGACATAGATACCTGGAGAGAGCAGGGGCTCAGTCCCACAAAACTGTCCCCCCAACCTCTGCCCCACCACACACATATCACACACTTCAGACAAGATTCAGACAAGAATCACAAATCCGGGTTGTCACCTGTGCCTCCGACTGAACTATTCTAAGAATTATAGCCATTCCTGTTACGGCTACCACTGCGGGAATGGCCTTGCATCAGACCGTACAAACCACCCAATTTGTGCAAAAATGGCATGAGAATGCTAGCAAGGCTTGGCATCCACAAACAGTCCTAGATCAAAGATTTCATGAAAGAGTCTCTGATTTAGAAGAAGCCGTAATATATATAGGAGAGAAGATCTTCCAAATATAAGGCTTCACCTTCTGTGTGATCAGAATGTTTCTTCCTTCTGTGTTACTCCCTACACCTATAATGAATGAGAAATACTGTGGAACAAGATTTCGCCATATTACTAGTCATTATGGTGGTAATTTAACTGTGGATATTAAACAGTTTCAAGATACTATTCAGGCCATTCCTCGCTATCCTTACAATCAGTTCCAAGAGGGAGTTTTGCCCAAAGGATTAATGATATTCTGTCTGATGTAAACCCCTTTGCATGGATCCAAAAACTGGTCATGGCATTATAGGTGGAATGATGACACTTTTTATTGCTATAATCTTTTTACGCTTAGTCCTCAGATGCTCACGGAAATCTTTCTGACGACGAATGGTTCGAGAACTTGCAAAACGGATTTTGCTGCTTCTGCATTAACAAAAAGGGGGAAATGGAACCATCCCTCAGAATGACAGACTGCTTAAAATATCACTAATGAGGAATTGTACTGGTCACGCAAGCGTGCTTGACGATGACCTTGAGAAAACCCGTACTAGCAGCAGGCCTCCGGTGGAGAGGAGGATACACGTCCTTGAAGCCCAGCAGCTGGGGATGCCCTGGTCACTGACCCTGGTCACTGACCCCTGCCAGGGTCATTAAAGCCTGCTGTGTGCTTTATGTGCGCTTGCTCAACTATCAATTCCAAGCTGCTGGGCCAGGCACACCTACAAGACTATGGTCGACAAAGGACTCCCATTCCCTCTGGTTGACCTATAAGACCCATGACTAATGTATAATCTCCTCCTTTGTTGGTTGTTATCTTATATCTAAAAAATACGGGACTGAGGAATTTTGGGGGGTGACAGTCCTTTCTGCTGTCGTCCCTGCTCCGTCCCTCTCACAGATGAGTTGTTTGCACCTCATTCTTCTCCCCAGGCCCATCAGGAAGGAGCACCCCAAATGCCTGGTAGAGGGAAGAGATGCACTGAGGGAGGCTGGTGCTTGTGTGAAGTGGGATGTCACTCAGCGTTCAGGGAGCTGTCACACCCTCAAGGCAAAGCTGTCCTCCTTTGCCCTGAGCCACAATCTTTGATGCTAGACCCATACTCTAGGCCAGGAGTGTCTTTACATTGCCCCAGGGTTGTGAAGCAAAAAGATTCCGTGGGGTCCCTAGTGGGAGAGAAGCAGCGCTTCCAATAGGCAAGGGTGAGTCTCCCCATCTTGCCCTCCCCAGGCCAGTGTTCTCCCAGGCCCATCCCCGAACTGAAAATCTACTCTCACTCTTCAAGGGTCCATCCTTCTAGCCCTACCCGCTCTGCTGGGCCACGGGAACCAGGAAACGATGGTGTCTGGCTTCCCATTCGAGCACCCAACTCCCATTCGAGTCCCAACTTTTGCACACTTGACCCACAAAGGAGACTCAGGACAGCTATGCAAAGAAACTAGAACAAGGTTTTAATTAATAAAATAAATACTATCTAAAGGTTCTGGGAAGAACATGGGGGGACGGGAGGGGAAACCTGTGGGCAGCGGCAGGAGTCCCGGGTGCTGAGGGACTGGAGGCCGAAGGGACAGGGATCTCCGTGTACTGTCCCAAGGCCCGTGGCCCCTGGGATCACGCACAAAGGCTCAAGCCCCCACCTTCCTTCAAAATGGTGGGTCAGGGATTGGGAAGTTTCCCCAATGTTGGCTGGCTGGCTGGGAGCCCGGTTTTGCTCTAGGCCCGCCAAGGTCGGGGCTCGATTTGTGTCTCCCATTCCACACTCTTCTGGCACCGGTGTCACCTGGGAGGAAGTGCAACACCGGCTACTTCTCCCGGAAGCTATTGGCTCAGCCGAGCCTCTGCCTCTTGGGCCCCCAGGGAGTGGGCTGTGATGTGGAGGAAGATGGCTTGTTCCACGGCGCGGCTCTTTTGCGTCTCATCAAGTGCTGGACAACAGATGAGGGGGTCTTGGTGGCAAGGCTGCTCTGGGCCGTGCTGACCAGCGAGGCAGGGCCACTAGGAGGAGAGGCCAGGACACCCCCGCCCCCACCGGCGGCCTTGCTGGCAGTGCTGCAGCCATCTGAGCTGGACCTCTGCTTGGTCAGGTGCCTGGGGATGTGACTGGAGGGAGGGGCCCTCGGGGCTCCCGACACAGCGTGGTTCGTCGTGCTGGCTCCAGCGGTCCCTGACAGGGTGCTCGGGAATGGGCGGCCCCCTGTGTTCGGGCCCAGGCTTGCCCTGGAGCCCTGCAGGCCGCTTGGGGCCCTGCTCGTTCCTGCTGTGATGCTGAGAGCCCCAAAGCTGGAGCACAGATCTCCAACATCATCTCCTCTCCGCAAACCTGGGGGTGCTGCTGAAAGCCCCATGCTGATGGGGGCCGGCATTGTGCTGCCAGCTGGGGGGCGGGGCTGCTGGCTGTTGGGCCCAGCATGGGACACGGCACCGGGCACCTGGGGGGCAGCTGCCAAGCCAGGGGCAGCGGCTGCGCCAGGGGCGAGTATAGCAGTGGAGGTAACTGAACCTGGCTGGGCACTGGCACGGGTGCCCCGGGAGGCAGATGCGGGTAAGGGAACCACATAACCCGCCTGGGGGCCGCTGCCCAAGGATAGCTGGGCTAGGGCTGTGCTCAGGGCCTGGAGTGGGTCTGGAGCCTGAGCTGCCGGCTGTCCATGCTGGGGAGAACTGTGAAGGGTGCCAGCTCCGGGCCACTGCCCACCAACAGCCCCGAATGGGGCCTGGGCAGTGGGTCCTGGGTTACCACTACTCCCGGGCAGTGCAGGCAGGCCTGGGGGGACTGTGACTGAGGCCCTGCGCTTTCTGGAGAACATGGAGAGGGCCTGGGTAGGTGGCAAGGAGCTCCCACTGCAGCCAGGGTGAGACCCCAAGAGGAGAGGCTGCGAAGGTGGGGAGCAGCCCATGGGTGTGACCTGGGTGTCAGAGGCTGGCAGGGGAGCAGCCACTGCAGCAGACGGGGCCAAGGCACTGGATGGCGAAGTTGGGCCACAGCTGCAGGTGGCCTCTGTGTCCCCTCGGAGAGCATCTTGGATGCGCTGGAGAGCAGCTCTCTTTTCCTGGTCCAGGTCCTCAGAGGTCACTCGAAACCCCGGATCAGGGGGTGAAGGCAGCCTCAGAGGCTCCCCTCGCCTGTGTGGCAGCAGACAAACCCTGCGTTTTCGGGGCCTGGAACAGTCAGCTGGGGACGAGCAGTTCCTCTGCGTTGCCTTCTGCCCGGTGGTGGTATCGGCATCCTTTCCCAGCTGGTTCTTCTGAGAAAGTGCAGGCACTCCGGCGGGACACAAGGGGCTCTCTTGGCTGACTTTTTTGGGGGACCTCGGGGGCCGCGAGGCCTGACTTGTGGCCAGACCCCTCCTCCTCTGCACCGGGTGGCAGTCCCTGGTGGAACTATAGGAACTGGTGATGGCATTTCGAGTGGGGCAGGAGCTCCGATGGGAGCTGGGGGACTTCCCCTTGCATGGTTCTTCCAAGCTCTCTTGCCGGGGGATGGCTGTCTGCAGAGGCCCAGGCCTGGGCACAAAGGAAGAGAGGCCTCCATGGACCCCCAGTGGCCTAAATGCCCCCTGTGGGGCCCCAGCGCCTTTAGGGTCCTTTCTGTGAGTCTCTTGCCCCTCTGGATGTGCAGGGTTTTCCTCTACCTGTGCCGTGCCTTTGCCGCTCTCTCTGGGGTCTCTGCATACCCTCTCCCCCGTGGGGACATCGTGGACATTCCTGGGTTCTGAGGGCAGCAGCCCGGTGACGACCCGCTTCTGCAGCACACAGGGGCGGACCGTGTCCACGATGGACTCGCAGCGGCGGTGGCAGGACACCTGTGATCCAGGAGCCAAGAGCATCGCCTTCACTCGGGAGCCCCACCTGCAGAAAGAGGTGAGGAGCCCCAGAAGAAAGCGCCGGGTCTCCAGGATCAAGGAGTACCTTCTGCAACCTGCTTGGACTGAGCGCGGTTGCCACCTCGCAGGGTACTTGGAGGACCGCCTGCGAGTGAACCCCCGGGCGTGGGTCGCCAGACGAGCCCTGGGCGCCAAGAGTAGTCTGTGGCCACAGTGAGCGGGGTGGGGGCGGACCAGCCCTCCTGGCAGGTGGGGACCCCGCAGAGCCGGGGGCTGGGGGGAGGGGCACGTCCTGCTCAAGGAGGTGCCCATAGAGCAGTCCGGTAAGGCCAGATGCTGAGGATAGCGAACTAGGCTCGCAGCGCTCTCCTTCAGCTGCCAAGTCGTGGCAGAAGGCCTAGAGCACAATGCCGGGCCTGTTGCCAGGACACAGCTTTGGAACCTGGAACCTGAGGAATGAGCGCCCGTGCTGGAACCCCTGTGCACGTGCACAGCTTCTGTTGGGCCGCCGCCCAGTGCATGAATCAGGCCTGCAGGAAGGGTCGACTCCCTCGTTCCCCACCCTCGGGGGGTTCACAGATCTCTTGGGCTTGAGGGCTGAACTGAGGAAGAGGAATGGGGGTGCAGTGGGTGCCAGGCATCTCCCCAGCCAGGCCCCCAGCCCTCAGGGACAGGAGTCTGTCCCATAGCTGTCCCCTGCAGACCCGTCAGGCAGGCATTGCAGGGCTGCATGCATCCTCTCTTCCCTCGGCATGTGCGTGCATTGCTTTCTTCTCTGGCTGTCAGGCCCTTTGGTTCTGGGTGACATCCTGGACAGTGGACTCACAGTGTTGTGCGGCTCTGGCCTCTAGGAGACGCTCTGAAGACCTTTAGGGTTCTTTCCCCATTTTGATCAATCAAGCAACAGAGTGGAGGTCCAAGTGGGCTTTCCGTCTTGCCTTTCGTCCACCATTCTTGTTCCAGTGCCCTTGGCCTGCCCTTGCCATGCTCTCCGTGTACACTTGGCACACCCACGTCTGGGGTTACATCTACAGCTGAGTCTCTCCTCTACTTTCCCTGATGATCCCACAGACTGGATTCCATTGACAGAACTTTCCTTACTTTCTGACAGCACCCGGTGTGGAGTCTCCTTGGACCATCCCCACAAGCACCCACTGAAACCCAAAGGGCAATCGGTTCTGGTAACAGCCTCTCACACAGACCCCGGCGGTCCCCTGGCGCGTGTGGGTCTGCACAGCAACGGGTGGTAAGCCCCCCGGTCAGCTACAGCTGCGATCCTGGTGGTCTCTGGGCTTTTCTCTCTTGCTGCTGCTGCCACTCAGAACCGAATTCTCACCACTGACTGTGGCAACCGCCGTGCCAAGTTCTTCGTGTCTGTTCATCCCTATCCAGTCCTCAGAGGCACACTAAGAAGGAGGGAGTCTTCTCTTCCCTGTTCCGTAGTTGGGGACGCTGAGACACGCAGATGACTCACCGCCTGTCCCAGGTCACCCAGCGGGTCGGCTGGTGCCAGCCTGAGTCCATGCTGAGAGCTGGGTCCTAGAGGCTTGCAGGCCTGGCTAGAACTCGGGCCCTGACCTTCCCTCATCCGTATAGGCCTTAGAGCTTGCTGGAGAAGGGTGGGAAGGGGGAGAAGGTGCTGAGCAGTCCACACACTGGGACTGGGGCCTGAGCGGGGCCCGTTCCCTGCACCCTGGCCCCGACCCCGACAGCTACCTTTGCAGTGTGGCCCATAGGCCGGGTGGACCCCTATCCCCCACAGGGCCCCCTTTTGCCACTCTCTCAGGAAGTATGGCTTGGGCTTTAAGGAGGCTGGCCTGAGCATGCAAGAAAGGTGGCCTGGGGGCTGAGAGATGACGCTGACTGCCCTGGACACAGTGGCAGGTAGTTGGGAAAGATGGGGCAGCAGACAGAGAAGCAGAGAAGGGACAGCACTGCAGGGGGAGGTGGGAGGGGAGAGGAACAGAGGGGACTGACAACACACACACACACGCACACGCACGTGCACACACAGAGACACAAGGTAGATAGGAAAGAGGGGAGGAGCAGCGACCCAGGGACACAGTGAGGCCATCCTGCCCTAGATCCTGCCCTTCCTCCCGGCTGCATGTCAGGTCCCCAGTGGGCAGTTCACCCCCGCTGTGTCCTAGTCGGTCCCTTCCTCATCTGCATAGCTGTTTGGTGGGACCCTCTTCCTGCTTGCACGAGTGGGTGGCATCTACCGTCCCCAGTGTCCAGGGCTGGCCTAGTACCAGAGCTTTCATCTGCTCAGGCCCCAACCCACACCAGGGGCACACAGAGAAACTTCAAGCAAGGACTTCCCCCGAGGCCGCAGACATGCTCCTGGGGGCTCAGGAGGCTGAAAACTTGGCCTGGGAAGAGAATTTCTTTCCCTCGAGCTTTGCAGCTGAAAACGATTTCCCCCAGGCCAGGAGCCAGCTGTTTTCCTGGATAGTCTGTGGCCATGGAGCAGCAGGACGACCCCCCACCCTGTACGGGAAGCCTGGGAGGTGGGTTTCTGAAATCCTGAACTGTGATCCCATCGGTAATAGTCCAACAGTTTGCTTTGACCAAAGATCCTCCGTATTTGCACATGCTTTCCAATTGTTCAGTAATGGGAGCCCCAACATAACATGGCTCACATGTTTTTATATGTGGGCATAGATTTTTATCTATCCGTAGAGAAAAATGACAAAATTCTTTGTTTTTAGAGGTTATTTCTCATACCTGAATTCATCTCTACACCCGGGGCGGGACTCAAACTCACAACCCTGAGACCAAGCATCACAAACTCCACCGAATGAGCCATCCAGGCAGCTTGTCTTTTTAGAGGTTACTTCCAAAATTCTGCCTTAAAATTTTTTAAAGCTTTTATTTACTTATTTGTCAGAGAGAGATGGAGAGCACAGGCAGGGGGTAGGGACAGAGGCAGAGGGAGAAGCAGAGTCCCCTTTGAGCAGCGAACCCAATGCGGGACTCCCTTCCAGGACGCCAGCCTCAGGACCTGAGAAGGCAGATGCTTAACACACTGAACCAGTCGGGTGTCCTGAAAATTCTGCTTTGAAATGTAACCTGGGCAATTATCAATTTATTTATTTTATTATTAGTTTTATGATTATAATTATTGTTAATTTTTAATATTTTATTTGTAAATTAATTTTCTTTTATTTTATTAATTTTATTTTTAATTTATTTATTTATCATTCATTTTATTATTTATTTACTTATTTAAGACTTTTGACATTTATTTGACACAGAGAGGGAGAGAGGTCACAAGTAGGCAAAGAGGCAGGCAGAGGGAGATGGGGAAGCAGGCTCCCTGCTGAGCAGGGAGTCCGATATGGGGCTCGATCCCAGGATCCTGGGATCACGACCTGAGCCAAAGGCAGAGGATTAACCCCCTGAGCCACCCAGGTGTCCTAGATTCATTAACAAGTTACCTTACAATAAAAAGGTCACCTTTTAGAGTGCAGTCTGGAGGATAGTTTGATTTTGCAGTGGGGGGAGCTGTTGGGGTCCTTATGGAGCCTGGAAAATGACAGGGTCCTTATGGAGCTCAGTCTGAAGTTGCTGTACCAGGTAACAGTGGACAGGGTCTGATCATAGAACTTAATGTTACCTCTATGATCACCTGTGACAATATAGCTGAAATGGGGAAAAACATCTGTTTGGGAATTAACAGTAGTAAGTACCATCTCCTGAACAGCTCATTTTGTGTCCAGCTCTGGACTCCAGGTGTTGTACAAATTTCACTTTAATACTGTCCTACGAGGCTGATTTTACAGTTGTTCCACTTTACATCTGGGAAACTAAGGCTCAGAGAAGTTGAGAAATTTGCTCAAGGCCTGCGGTTGCCAGATTTAGCAAATAAAAAATGCAGGATGCCCAGTGAAATTTGAATTTCAGTGAAACAAGCACTAATCGTTCAGTAGAAGTATGTCCCAAATACCACTGGGGACTGATCCACACGGCAGCCCCATCAGGCCCTGTGGCTGGACTGTGCAGGGACCCAGGTGTATCTAATGCAAAGCACACACTCTGTCTCACTCTCCTATCAGCCACGTGCAGTGGCAGTGGGCGTTGATTGACATTCTCTGCCACGAGACCACAGAGGACACCAGAGTCCGTCCACCAGCCCTCTGAAATCACACAGCTTGGCAAAAGCACACAATCCACTTTACAGGAGGGCACTGCTCTCAGAGCCATATAAAACCCTGCCCAGTGGTCACAGCCAAAGGCAGTGTCCTGTGACAAAATGGCTTTTATTTCCAGTTCTCAGATCCATCCCAAATGTTTTTTTTTTTTTTAAGCTTCTGGCATAAGTCTAATCACGGTGGGGGGGGCAGGATGGGGGATGAATTTTCTCTTACAGATGCAAAGTGATTAAATGCAGTTTCTGATTGATCAGCAAGGCAGGTGGACAGAGTAATTGGCGAGAACATCTTTCACTGCCCTCTGCTGGAAAGAAATGGCAAAACAGGCCAAGTGTTTTCAAGATCCTTGGTGGGCTCCCTGGTCCTGGCTGGGTTTTATTTACCACGGAGAGAGGGGAGCACAGGCCTGGTCTTCACTGGGCCCTAGCCCCCCAACTAATTAAAGGCTGATTCATCATCAGCTGCAATTCTTCTACTGTATTTTCTGCACCCCTGAGTGAGGACAATTTGCATTTCTCTTTGTAAAGACATGCCAGGACCTCACCGCTCTCTATTAAAAGAAATGGAAAAAAAAAAAAAATCAGGGCTTTTGGAAAGCAGATGGCACAGTGACTCCAAACACATGTGCATGGTCCCTGTCATGAGGCAGAGTCCTCCGTCCCTATCGGGAACTTCTCAAGCATACTGATAACGATGATTTCATCTAGAGCTCCCCTGTGCCAGACAAGGTGCTAGAGTTTTACGTGGCTTGTCTCACAAAAATTCCCATAAAATCACTCTGAGAGAGAGTGTCGTCATGCCCATTTTGCACATGGAAAAATGGAGGCTCAGCCAAGTTAAGTCCCTTGCCCCGAGTCATTCAACAAGGAAGGGATGCGTCTGGAATGTGAACCCCTTTCCGTCTGAGACTAAGGCCTTTAATGATCCTCTCTGAGCCCCCACAGCCTCTCCAGTCAGCAAACTTTATAAAGTTCTGTTCTATTTCATCTTTTCATAATGGGTAAGGGTTGTTTTGTAATCACAAGAAACAATATAGTTATTTATGTCATTTCCTTAAAATTAAAGTACATAATAATTACGGTTAAAATGACTAATTAGTGTGGAAGGAAAAAACTCCAGGCAGGGCCGTGTGCCAGAGACAGAGAAGCTTGGTCACAGGTTGGAGGCGAGGGAAACGGGAGTGATTGAGCACTTTTCTCCGAGGGCGCACTGAGGAGTAGGGCCCCGAGCTCTCGGCTCCTCTGGGCCAGAGATTGGGAGGCCATCATTTTCATTGCTGCCCTCTGGAACTCTATGGAAAGCGTTCAAGGATAGTGAACCCGAGCGGATTACTTAGCCTGGCCCCTGGTAAGGGCCGTGCATTTCCGCCTTGGGCAAAGACACTTGAGAATCACTATAATATGCCCCTCCCCCAGAAGGCCAACAAGAAATCCAGCCAAGACCAAGTTCATGTACCAAGAGGACAGCGGAATTCCAGAGGAGGAGAAAGCAAAGCATGGAATTCATGGCTTTCTCCAAATGATTCTTTAGTCTTGCAAAGTTAATAAATTTTTAAAATTTTTTTCCCTCTAATTGTTTTTAACTTTTAGCCTTTCCTCTTTTAATGTTTTTAACTAGTTTCTCTTAACAATACCTTTCATTAAAATAAATATTTTTTGGAACCTTCATTATTAAAGTCATATTTTATCCTTCATTGTATCTAACTTTATTTTTTGTTTACACATAGGGTTTTTCTTCTAAAAAAAAATTTGGGTTACAACTTCTTCTAATAGATCAAAATACACCCTAAATCTAGCACAGGGCTTTGTTATAGTCTCCAGCCTTAGCAAATTGTCTCCAATTTCTTTTTCCTTTTTCTCCCAACCAATTTATCCTTATCAACTCCTTTTATAGAAATTAAAAAAAAAATTTCATCTTTATAATCATATTCCATCTCTTCATTGTGTTTACCCTTATATATGTTTTTCACTCTTTAAAATTTTGGGAGGTAGTTTCTTCTAAGAGACCAAAATACTCCCCAAATTAAGTGGGTAACCCTTTTCTATTCAACAGTCTAATATATATTTTTATTCTTTGTTTACTTTTTAATTGTTTTCTGAACTTTTTACCCCCTTTCTTCCCCCCCATGATTTGGGGTCTCTGCTGATTTGGTTAAAGCACATTTTCCTGGGGTCTTTGCCACCCTTTTAGTATTTTATTCGCTCCTTCATATATTCTTATCTGGATAAAATGACAAGGCAGAAAAACTCACCACAATAAAAAGAACAAGAGGCAGTACTGGAGGCTAGGGACCTAATCAATACGGATATTGTTAGTATGTCAGATCTAGAGTTCAGAATGATGATTCTCAAGGTGCTAGCCAGGCTTGAAAAAGGCATGGAAGATACGAGAGAAACGCTGTCTGGAGAAATAAAAGTCCTTTCTGGAGAAATAAAAACTAAAATCTAACCAAGTTGAAATTTAAAAAGCTGTTAATGAGGTGCAATAAAAAAATGGAGGAACACTGCTAGGATAAATGAGGCAGAAGAGAGAATTAGTGATATAGAAGACCAAATGACAGAGAATAAAGAAGCTAAGCAAAAGAGAGACAAACAACTACTGGACCACGAGGGGAGAAATTGAGAGATAAGTGATACCGTAAGATGAAACAACGTCAGAATAGTTGGGATTCCAGAAGAAGAAGAAAGAGAGAGGGGAGCAGAAGGTATATTGGAGAGAATTATTGTAGAGAATTTCCCTAATATGGCAAAGGGAAAAAGCATCAAAATCCAGGAGGTGCAGAGAACCCCCCCTCAAAATCAGTAAGAATAGGTCCACACCCTGTCATCTAATAGTAAAATTTACAAGTCTTAGAGAAAATCTAGAGTCTTAGAGTCAAAGAGAAAATCCTTAAAGCATCACGGGACAAGAAGTCTGTAACATACAATGGTAAAAATATTAGATCGGCAGCAGACTTATCCACAGAGACCTGGCAGGCCAGAAAGAACTGGCATGATATATTCAGAGCACTAGACGACAAAAACATGCAGCCAAGAATCCTATATCCAGCTAGGCTATCATTGAAAATAGAAGGAGATAAAAACCTTCCAGGACAAACAAAAACAAAGAATTTGTAAACACCAAAGCAGCTCTACAGAAAATATTGAAAGGGGTCCTCTAAGCAATGAGAGAGCCTAAAAGTAGTAGACCAGAAAGGAACACAGACAATATACAGTAATAGTCACTGTAGAGGCAATACAATGGCACTAAATTCATATCTCTCAATAGTTACTCAGAATGTAAATGGGCTAAATACCCCAATCAAAAGACACAGGAAAAAAAAAAAAGACACAGGGTATCAGAATGGATTAAAAAAAAAAAAAATCAGGGCACCTGGGTGGCTCAGTGGGATAAAGCCTCTGCCTTCGGCTCAGGTCATAATCCCAGGGTCCTGGAATCAAGCCCCACATTGGGCTCTCTGCTCAGTGGGGAGCCTGCTTCCCTTCCTCTCTCTCTCTGTATGCCTCTCTGCCTACTTGTGATCTCTGTCAAGTAAATAAATAAAAATATTTTAAAATAAAATAAAAAAAAAATCAATAGGTTGTCTATGAGAAACTCATTTTAGACCCAAAGTCACCTCCAGATTTAAAGTGAGGGGGTGGAAAACAATGTACCATGCTAATGGACATCAAAAGAAAGCTGGGGCGGCAATCCTTATATCAGATCAATTAGATTTTAAGCCAGAGTCTATAGTAAGAGATGAGGAAGGAAACTATATCATACTCAAAGGGTCTGTCCAGCAAAAAGATCTAACAATTTTAAATATCTATGCCTCTATCATGGGAGCAGCCAACTATCTAAACTAATTAAGAACAAAATCAAAGAAACACATCGACCATAATACAAAAATAGTAGGGGACTTTAACCCTCCCCACACTGAAATGGGCAGGTTATCCAAGCAAAAGATCAACAAGGAAATAAAGGCCTGAATGACCACTGGACCAGATAGACATCACAGATCTATTCAGAACATTCCATCCCAAAGCAACAGAAAACACATTCTTCTCTAGTGCACATGGAACATTCTCCAGAATAGATCACATCCTGGGCCATAAATCAGGTCTCAACTGGTATCAAAAGATTGGGATCAATTTCCTGCATATTTTCAGACCACAATGCTCTGAAGCTAGAACTCAATCTCAAGAGGAAATTTGGAAAGAACCCAAATACATGGAGACTAAAGAGCATCCTTCTAAAGAATGAATGGGTCAACCAGGAAATTAAAGAAGAATTGAAAAAACTCATGGAAACAAGTGATAATGAAAACACAATGGTTCAAAATCTGTGGGACACAGCAAAAGCAGTCCTGAGAGGAAAATATTTAGCGATACAAGCCTTTCTCAAGAAACAAGAAAGATCTCCAATGCACAACCTAACCCTACACCTAAAGGAGCTGGACAAAGAACAGCAAAGAAAGCCTAAACCCATCAGGAGAAGAGAAATCACAAAGATCAGAGCAGAAATCAATGAAATAGAAACCAGAAAAACAATAGAACAAATCAATGAAACTAGGAGCTGGTTCTTTGAAAGAGTTAATAAGATTGATAAAACCCTGGCCAGACTTGTCAAAAAGAAAAGTGAAAGGACCCAAATAAATGAAATCATGAATGAAAGAGGAGAGATCACAACCAACACCAAAGATATACAAACAATTATAAGAACATATTATGAGCAACTCTATGCCAGCAAATTTGACAATCTGGAAGAAATAGATGCATTCCTAGAGACATATAAACTACCACAAGCAAACCAGAAGAAATAGTAAACCTGAACAGACCCATAAACAGTAAGGAGATTGAAACAGTCATCAAAAATCTCCAAACAAACAAGAGCCCAGGGCCAGACAGTTTCCCAGGGGAATTCTACCAAACATTTAAAGAAGAATTAATTCCTATTCTCCTGAAACCGTTCCCCCCCCCAAAAAAAAATAAAAATAAAAATAGAAATGGAAGGAAAACTTCCAAAGTCATTTTATGAGGCCAGCATTAACTTGATCCCCAAACCAGACAAGGATTCCATCAAAAAAGAGAATTACAGACCAATACCCTTGAACACAGATGCGAAAAGTCTCACCAAAATACTAGCTAATAGGCTCCAACAGTACATTAAAAGGATTATTCACCATGACCAAGTGGGATTTATTCCAGGGCTACAAGTTCGGTTCGACATCCGCAAATCAATCAATGTGATACAATACGTTAATAAAAGAAAG
Organism: Martes martes; assembly: GCF_963455335.1. Classification (NCBI taxonomy): domain Eukaryota; kingdom Metazoa; phylum Chordata; class Mammalia; order Carnivora; family Mustelidae; genus Martes; species Martes martes. The sequence goes on along the minus strand of NC_137904.1, from coordinate 18,308,348 downwards.
AACAAGAACCATATGATACTCTCAACAGATGCTGAAAAAGCATTTGACAAAGTACAGCATCCCTTCCTGATCAAAACTCTTCAAAGTGTAGGGATAGAGGGCACATACCTCAATATCATCAAAGCCATCTATGAAAAACCCACCGCAAATATCATTCTCAATGGAGAAAAACTGAAAGCTTTTCCGCTAAGGTCAGGAACACAGCAGGGATGTCCATTATCACCACTGCTGTTCAACATAGTACTAGAAGTCCTAACCTCAGCCATCAGACAACAAAAAGAAATTAAAGGCATCCAAATCAGAAAGAAGAATTCAAACTATCACTCTTTGCACATGATATGATACTATATGTGGAAAACCCAAAAGACTCCCTCCAAATCTGCTAGAACTTGTACAGGAATTCAGTAAAGTGTCAGGATATAAAATCAATGCACAGAAATCAGTTACATTTCTTTACACCAACAACAAGACAGAAGAAAGAGAAATTAAAGAGTCAATCCCATTTATAATTGCACCCCAAACCATAAGATACCTAGGAATAAGCCGAACCAAAGAGGCAAGGATCTATACTCAGAAAACTATAAAGAATTCATGAAAGAAATTGAGGAAGACACAAGGAATGGAAAAATGTTCCATGCTCATGGATTGGAAGAACAAATATTGTGAAAATGTCTATGCTACCTAAAGCAATCTACACATTTAATGCAATCCCTATCAAAATCCCATCCATTTTTTTTCAAAGAAATGGAACAAATAATCCTAAAATTTATATGGAACCAGGAAAGGCCTTGAATAGCCAGAGGAATATTGAAAAAGAAAGCCAAAGTTGGGGGCATCACAATTCCAGACTTCAAGCTCTGTGACAAAGCTGTCATCATCAAGACAGTATGGTACTGGCACAAAAACAGACACATAGATCAATGGAACAGAATAGAGAGCCCATAAATAGACGCTCAACTCTATGGTCAACTAATCTTGGACAAAGCAGGAAAGAATGTCCAATGGAAAAAAGACAGCCTCTTCAACAAATGGTGTTGGGAAAATTGGACAGCCACATGCAGAAAAATGAAACTAGGCCATTTCCTTACACAACACATGAAAATAGACTAAAAATGGATGGAGGACCTCAATGTGAGAAAGGAATCCATCAAAATCCTTGAGAAGAACATAGGCAGCAACCTCTTCGACATAAGCCACAGCAACTTCTTCCTAGGAACATCGCCAAAGGCAAGGGAAGCAAGGGCAAAAATGAACTATTGGGACTTCATCAAGATCAAAAGCTTTGGCACAGCAAAGGAAACAGTTAACAAAACCAAAAGACAACTAACAGAATGGGAGAAGATATTTGCAAACGACATATCAGATAAAGGGCTAGTATCCAAAATCTATAAAGAGCTTATCAAACTCCACACCCAAAGAACAAATAATCCAATCAAGAAATGGGCAGAGCACATGAACAGACATTTCCGCAAAGAAGACATCCAGATGGCCAGCAGACACATGATAACGTGCTCCACATCACTCAGCATCAGGGAAATACAAATCAAAACCACAATGAGATAGTACCTCACACCAGTCAGGATGGCTAAAATTAACAAGTCAGGGAATGACAGATGCCGGTGAGGATGTGGAGAAAGGGGAACCCTCCTACATTGTTGGTGGGAATGCATGCAGGTGCAACCACGCTGCAAAACAGCATGGAGGTTCCTCAAAAAGTTGAAAATAGAGCTACCCTATGACCCAGCAATTGCACTACTGGGTATATATCCTAAAGATACAAATGTAGTGATCCGAAGGGGCACATGCATGCGAATGTTTATAAGCAGCAATGTCCACAATAGCCAAACTATGGAAAGAACCTAGATGTCCATCAACAGATGAATGGATAAAGAAGATGTGGCATATATATACAATGGAATACTATGCAGCCATCAAAAGAAATGAATTCTTGCAATTTGTGACGACATGGATGGAACTAAGTTGTATTATGCTTAGCGAAATAAATCAGTTGGATAAAGACAACTCTCATATGATCTACCTGATATGAGGAAGTGGAGATGCAACATTGGGGATTTGGGGGTAGGAAAGAAAAAATGACACAAGATGGGATCAGGAGGGAGACAAACCATAAGAGACTCTTAATCTCACAAAACAAACTGAGAGTTGCTGGGGGAGGGGGATAGGGAGAGGGTGGTGGGGTTTTAGACATTGGGGAGGGTACGTGCTATGGTGAGTGCTGTGAAGTGTGTAAACCTGGCGATTCACAGACCTGTACCCCTGGGGCTAATAATGCATTATATGTTCATAAAAATAAAAAATTTTTTAAAAAGCAAACCAATTAGTACAAATGAGATCATAAGAAGAGGTGAAGCCACCCGCATCCTTGACCCCGCTTCTCTGATCTTTTCCTCAGAGGCACCAAACATTCCCAGTTAATAAGGAATTTCTCCAGAAATATTCACTGCATATACAAAATACGTGTATACTTCCAAAAGGATTGTAATATACTTTGGTAATTACTGATAGCTGCTTTGTTATTAAGTTAATTACAGATCAACTATAGTGAGCACAGTGATGCCCTCTTTCTGAAAATGAACCAATTTACAAGGTTTGATTTGAGGAAAGCCCACAGAGGCGGAGGTAGGCTATGGTGGGCGGTGGATGTCACAGACAACCAGCTTCCCTTCCATTGTTGTGGAAAGTATTTGTGTTCAATTCAAATGAAAGACTGACTGGCTAAATTTTCCCATGAGCTTGTTGAATGTCTGCATTTCAGAAGACAGATTACACATGATGTTGATGATAAATAGAAAACAAAGCATTTGTCAGTATGGCATATTTTATAATATTATACCGATTTACAGTAGGAAAAAAGATAAAATCAAAAAACCAATCACTAAGAAATCTCTTCCCCATGAATTGCCATGGTGCAGGCCGTTCTGAACCTCTGAAGGTTTGCTAGGAGCAAGTGAAGGGCTGTGTACGGGGTTCAGTAAACTGTTTGCTTCAAGCAAATGAAAAAGTGTTTAACCACTTGTTTATACCTGTTCAATTTCTCTTACCGAGGTTTCAGAGACTGATAAAAGAAACTAATGCCTTTCTTGTGCAAAAGCATGCTCCAGTTGTAAGATATCACAAAATAATTATCCCAGTCTTATAACTATAAACTTTTCCCATAAACTATTTTCCCATCTGTAGAAATTAAGTACTGTACACAGACATGCCCCTGACACCTCATGAAATCTGTGCTACATAAAATAAGGCACGAGAGCCATCTTTCTTAGGCCACGTCCTGGAGACGAAGTGTAGAAAGAACCCAGAGCGGTGAGTGGAGCCCCACAGTGAATGTACAGCGAATGAATGAATCAAAGAAATGCCTTCATTTGTCACGTGATACAGAAAGTTTGCTGCCCCCTTCTCTAACGACACAGAGAAGACCCTAGGGCTCACCTCTTCTGCCCTGAACACAGGAGCATCAGAAAAACAAGAACTGGTCAAGGGAAGGCATCAAGGTCTTCCTAAGAGCTGCTCTACTTCCATACAAGGCATTGTCATGGCTTGTGGGTTGTGTATTTGCAAACTCACCTACTCGCTAAAATTTATAACCCCCAAATCAATCCTTGTGGCCCTTTCATGATGGTTTGCAGACACGTGCAAATGTGGAGTGGCAAACATCTGACTCTCCCTGTGCACACGTTCCTAGCTGAGTCCAGTGAGGACATGCTCTGCCTTCTATTCCAGCTTTCAAACTGTAAACAAGTGTCTTTCCAGGGGCTACTTAGTGCCACATGGGTCACGTTTTTGAGGTGCTTTTTGTTGGTGAGGTCAGTGTTTAAACTAACGCAAACATGGTACTGAACGGCAGGCTAGTGATGTACCTTCCAGAGAATATACCTGAGTTAGACAAACGTCATTCAGGCATGCATTTCAGAGCTGCTGGCTGTGAGTCGGCGCTAATGCATCAACATTATGTATTAAATACGGTGTCTTCAAATGAAAACACACATAAGACAAGGTTATGTATCTGTCTGTCGGGGAAACTGTTATGACCCGAGGCTGGCAGGAACCTAATCCTGTCCTTCTCCTAGGAGCAATGATTTTGTACTTGCTGAGGTCTGCAGAGACTTTGTGAAACTCAACTGCCACACATAATGAGAATTGACTTTATTGTTTGATAACTTTGATTTATGAAAGAGAGGTTTGGACAGAATCATCTTTATATGCATCCATCTCAATTTTTTCTTTTTTGCATGCCCTCTTAAAAATAAATTTCTATAAATCCTACCAAGAGTAAAGAAAGGAAGCAGAAGAAACACCCTAAGGTGCTCACTGAGGGCAGATTACATGGGTGACAAATGCAGAAATTGTGGCAGGAGACGGGACCCGAGGTCCACCTCAGATGTGACGATGGCTCCAGGTGAGCAGGCAGGCAAGATAACCTGTTTCCTCCAACACCTGCCGCACCACCTTTATACTGGCTCTGAAACATCTAAATACCTAAGATCATGTTTTATTATTCTGAAAACCCGGTAGCCTAAAAATGAGCCACTCACGTTCAACTCATTATATCACTACGAAATAACTTTTCATTCTTTGGCATATGCACACATATATTAGTGAAGCCATCACTTTTTGGGGGGTATATTCTCAGGGTAGTCAAATTTCTTTTCCATAATATTTTATTTTGAACAATGGTTCCATTATTTTTCGCTGACAATTCAATACGGTAAAGGACCCAAGTAAAAATGTCAAATGATTTGCCCATGGTGTACTATCAACACAAACAAAGAGTAGCCCGAAGTGACTAACCTTACACATATTTACTCTCCACAACTCTGACATATAAAAATGCAGGAAGCATACTCACTTTTTCTGTTCAACGTGGGGCACTGTGAGCAAGTATATCTCCCTCTTCATACTGAGGGGTACAAAAAAAAGAATCACTACTACAAAAAGACCTGGTTTCTAAAAGAAAGAACTACTATAACCACAAAAATTAAAAGGAATGCATCTAAACAGGGTCAGAGCTTTGCAACCTCCTCAGATAAGAGAACCTGCCTCAAGGAACATCTGAAAGCATTCTGAAAGAAAAGCAAATATGTAAAAAAAAAAAAAAAAAAAAAAAGCCACAAACGATTGTGACCTTAAATGGTACTAAATGAAAATCTGAATGCTACATTTCTAAGGCATTAAAGCTACAATAAGAACCAGAAGTAACAACTAGCCCTGAAAATTGGTGATTGAATCAGTGTTTTTATTTTTGTTTTGCATTTCCAATTGAGGTAAAGTTCACATAACATAAAATTAACCATTAATCATTTTATTATTTTTTAAAAGATTTTATGCCTTAAATATTTTTAAAATTTAAATTCAATTAATTATAAAGATGTTATTTTGAGGGGTGCCTGGGTGGCTCAGTGTGTTAAGCCTCTGCCTTCGGCTCAGGTCATGATCCCAGGGTCCTGCGTTTGAGCCCCACATCGGGCTCCCTGCTCAGCAAGGAGCCTGCTTCCCCCTCTGCCTCTTGTGACTACTTGTGATCTCTGTCAAATAAATAAATAAATTCTTAATAAATAAATAAATAAATAGCGATTTTCTTTTGAAGTAATCTCTACACCAAACAACTCCAAGATGAAGAGCCACGTGCTCCACTGACGGAACCAGCCAGGCATTCCAACCATTAGTCATTTTAAAGTGTACAATTCAGGGACACTTAGTACGCTAACAATGCTGGGCACCATTCCCTCTGTCTAGTTCAGGACATTTTCATCACCCCAAAAGGAAGAACCCCTCCATTAAGTTATCATGCATGCCCCTCCCCCAGGCCCAACAACCACCATTCTGTACTTTGTCTCAATGGACTCTTCTCTTCCGGACATTTCACATCGATGGACTCATACAGCACCTGGCTTGTTGTATATGGCTTCTTTCCTTTACCATGATGTATACGAGGTTCATCCATGTCGTAGTGGGAGTCAGTGCCTCGTTCCTCTGCGTGGCCAAATCATAGTCCATTGTACGGATGGACCACATTTTGTTCATGCATTCATTAGCTGAGGGACAGGTGGTTTGCTTCTACCTTTTGGTTACTGACAATCATACTGCTGCTATGAACATTTGTATGTTTGTATTTGTCTGAATGCCTGTTTTAAATTCTTTTGGATTTAGGAATTGCTGGGTCATGTGGTAATTCTATGTTTAACTTTAATGTTTCTTTAATATCATGATTCTGCCCTGTGTCAGTAGATACATTGCTGATCTGTTTGCTAATTCCTTTCTAAAAGGGGGTAAAAACCAAGGTCTTGAAAAACCCTGTATTTTTTAAACATGTTAAATACATTCAAATAAATATTCACCTCATTATTTTAAAAATTAAATGAAATTTAAATTATCTGCTTCTGATTTAATACACTAGTTTCCAATGAGACTAAAGTCAATGCTAGAATTAAATCAAAACATTTTAATACATATTTATTGCTTCCTAAGTAGGTACTGTACTGTTACATTACCAAAACATCTGTACTTGGGGAATGAACATATACTCGTCCCTACATTTAAGACAAATCAAAATATTTCTACTTACCCACAAATAATATATTGCCTGTGTTTTACTGTTGCTCACCAATTCTTGATTATTTGTTGGATTAAAAGTAAGATTGTTCTGAAATACAAAATATGGAAATATATTACATTATGACAAATTTTCTGTTTTTCTCTGGTTAAGCTAAACGTTAAAAATAAATAATATTTATATTATATTAAATTGCTGAGTAGGAATATAAAACAGAAAAGACAACAGCACTTTGTAAGCAATAGGAGTAGAATTGAAACCCTGAGCGTTAAAATTAATGGTCCCAATTGCGTCCCCATTTCTTATTTAGTCTTATTTATTATAATTCATCATCTGTAAATTGGAACAAGCAAAAGTAGCACAATATTCACTAATAACCTTTACCCTGTGTCCTTGTGGACAAAAACTGCTGCATACACATATCTCAATTTGACAAGGCCACAAGGTAACTTGGAGTGATGCCAAATACTGGAAAGAGTTTCTGATTCCTGCCAACACGGTGAATAGCATGGACCGCCTGGCTCCCTTCCCATAAATCAACCCTGTGGTAACTATGCAAGTGAGGAAACCACAAAGTGCAGAAGCTGAGAGAGTGCACACATTTCTGTGCACAGAAGAACAGATTCTAAACTAAACAAGGGTGACTCTGGAGACGTGTCTGGGTAAGGAAGGACTCACTTTTCCTTCCCTCATTCACTACTATACTGTGTCCCTGACAAGACTGTAGAACCCTAAGAAGCAGGAAAATCTTTGTCACGTGCAGAATTAAATGAGATACTTAAATATCTAAGCGAGCCAGAGAAACACAACAGAAGCAAGGCTGTGAGTGATGTGAGTGAGCGGCAGCACGGGGGTCGGGGGAGTGAAGGCCGGGTGGTAGGACGTCCTGATCCAGGACCACGGGCTGGTGGTTCTCTGTTGTTTTTCATTGCAGAGCCCTTGTTATAGGAAATATCGGCACGCCTCGAAAGTCACTCCAGTGCCCCAACTGGCTAGGACCAAGTCTGTGCCCCAGCTGAGGACCTGGCTGCTTCTCTGTCACCGGAGAAGACTTCATCCCCCTGGGAACTAGCCCCCAAAATCATTTGAGAGAAGGCGGTCCTAACATTGCTGTGAATGCCACCGTGATGTCCTTAGTGGGGAAAAGCATCTTATCCCTGTGGCTTTCCAGAATTAAACAGAGAGCCAGTGATGTCAGCCGGGCCTGGTCTGTAAGCATAATGGTGGGAAGAGAATCTGTTTATTTTGCTTAGGAATGGGTGATGTTTCAAAGAATTTAACATATCAGAGCCTCTGATGGATTAAATCTGTGACTCTAATTTAAAGCCCGTCATTGGTTCAGACTTGTGATCTTACATTCAAATCACACTGGTTTATAAACAATATTAGAATACTTATGAGAATTTAAGATTTGCCATAGTTAGGTCTAATTTATTAGATTTACAAGAATTCCCTAAGTATGCGTGAAGGGTTTATCTTTTAATCAGACTACTAAAGAACTTAGAGATAAAACCAAATATATTCGATTTCTAAGTGTAGTTTAAAAATGTTTAAAAGGAATTAATAATCAAATTTGTGAGTTGGGTCAAACATTAATCTAAACACCCTTAAAGGCAACTGTAAAAATCTGCTAGATTTATAAAAGGAGTAAGATTTTTAAGTTGAATGAGAAGCTTAAGGAAAAACTATGGTTCTTAGTTTATAACTTTAATAAAGTGAATATTAATTCTAAAACCAAATAACCTTTTCCGGGTCCCAAAGTCATCATTTACTATATCATAAAACTTGTATTGACATATTGAATTGTTAACCACAGATACACTCTACTTTGCAGTTAAAAAGAAGAAAAAAATCGCTGCCAGAGTCACCCCTAGTCTAGTCGGGGAGACAGCTTTACAAGCAAGAGAAAAGCAAAGAGGGGCACCTGGGTGGATCAGTCACTTAAGCCTTCAGCTCTGGTCATGATCCCAGTGTCCTGGGATCGAGCCCCACATCAGGCTCCCTACTCGGCAGGGACTCTGCTTCCCCCCTCTCTCTCTGCCTGCCTCTCTGCCTACTTTTGCTCTCTATTTTGTCAAATAAAAAAATAAAATCTTAGAAAAAAAGAAAAGAAAAGAAAAAAGCAAAGAATAAAGCCTTTTTAGGGGGCCAGCCGCACCTGGGGAGGGGGAGCTATCTATCGGCAACAGTTTCAGAGAAGAGACACACATGACGGGCCCACCCTTCCTCCTGTGGACTCTGTCACCGGATAGAACAACTTTCCCTCATGTGTAAGTCGGATATCCCACTAATTGCAGCTGGAAGCATGTGACAGCCCCAGGGGACAGCCAGGCACACGGAAGGGGAATTCCACTTGCTGGGGCACGAGTTCCCGTGACTAGGATGCAAGATGCGTTTTTCCCTCTATCCCAGGCTGGGTCGGCAAGAGGCAGCCTCTGAAGGGCATTCAGCAGGGGAGTAACACAAACAGATTTTGCCTTTGGGAAAAGGTCACACTCAAAATGCTGTGGAAAACAACCACACGATGCTACACGCTGATGTCCATGTATCTGTATTTAGGACAACAGCAAATGTTCTGGAAGGAAACACACCAAATGGACTCCCTCCAGGAAGAGGGCCAAGATTGGAGATGGTGGCCAGAGGAGACGTTAGCTTTCAATTAAAAGATTATTAAAAATCAACAGATGAGTAGATAAGCAGAATCAGTATATCCATGTGATAGAATTTTGAAAACTGATGCCACAGCACGGGAGAACTCTGAAAACGTTATGCTGAGAGAAAAACCAGACATAAAAAGCCACGTATGATTCACGGACATAAAATGATGACAGGCAACCCTATAGAGACAGAAAGTTGATGAGGGGTCGAGAGGAAGGAGAATGGGGAGCTCACTGTCACAGAGTTTCTGTTTGGGGTGATGAAAATGTTCCGGAAATAGTGCCGGTGGTCGCACAACATTGTGAATGTAATTAATGCCACCAAATTAGACGTTTAAAAATCATATTTTGGGGCGCCTGGGTGGCTTAGTGGGTTAAAGCCTCTGCCTCCAGCAGATAATAAAATCTTTAAATTAAAGAAATATATATTTTTTACAATGGGGGGCCTGCATGTCCCAGTTGGTAGAGCAGCTGGCTCTTGGTTTTGGTGCAGGTCATGATCTCAGGGTCCTGGGATCGAGCCCCATGTTGGGCTCTGCACTCAGCGAGGAGTCTGCTTGAGGATTCTCCTTCCCTCTCCCTCTGCCCTTCCCCGACTCATACTTTCTTGCTCTTAAATAAATGATAAGGAAATCTTTTCTAAAAACGTGAAGATGGTCAATTTCATGTTAGGTGTATTCTAAATCACCATCCTGGAGGTTGGGTTGCAGAGTGAAGCTGCAGAGGAGGAGGCTGGCCAGGGGGGAGTGGGTGGGCAGGGCCAGCAGAGGCGGGTTCAGAAGGCCTCCAGGAGGAGATGCAACAGGGCTTGGGGACATTTTAGCAGGAGATATCCCCGGGACATCCCGGTGGAATGTTCTCCAGCAGCTTCCTCATCCATGAAAAGAGGAATGATGAGGTGGTTAGGGAGATGAAGATGGTGTGGTTACCACCCCAGGTCTGCTCCCTCCTGGCTGGAGAAAAGGACCAGCTGCGTCCTCCTCACCATCTTGGGCCAGAGGAAGCAGAGTCTCAGAACGCAGATGAAAACCAAGAGGATGTGGTATCAGAGAAGCCAAGGAAATGACAAGTGTCAAATGCCACTGAGACGTCTAGTAAGATGAGGACCAGGATTAAGTAACAGGGCCCTAGGAGGTCACCAGTCATCTGGGGGACCTGTATATTAGAACGTTTGACCTAACATTCCAGAACACCCTAGAGCTTTAAACAACTTCTTCCTAATGGTCCCCAACTGGACTCATCCACCCCCATGTCACCACCCCCACAAGCCAACCAGGGCCTCACAATCTTATCAATTAATCTAGCACTGCACTCTGCCTCTAGGACCAGGAATGAAGAAAGAAAACGCACATGAACATCTATCATGGGCCATGTACTGTGCACTACTGGACTTCCTGATAGTCCTGTAAGGTAAGTGCAGTGTGTTGAGGGCCTCCTCAGAAGTCAGGTCCACCCAGAGCCTCAGGATGTGAGCGTTATATGGGAATAGGGTCCTTGCCCATGTGTTAGTTCAGATGAGGGTGGATTAGGATGGATCCTAAAACCAATGACTGCTGAGCTCAGAGAAGTGCAGACACAAACAGACACACAGGGGACAACGCCACGTGAAGACAGAGGCAGAGATTAGAGTGATTAGTCTACCAGCCAAGGAACACCACGGGCTGCCAGCCACTACCAGCACCTGAGAGAGAGGCCTGGAGCAGGTTCTCCCTCAGAGCCCCAGAAGGAACTACCCCTTTGGGCACCCTAATTTCAGACTTCCAGCCTCGTGAACTGTGAGGGAATAACTTTCTGTTATTTTAAGCCCCTCAGCATGTGGTAATTTTTTTTTAACATTTTATTTATTTGATGGACAGAGAACACACAAGTAGGCAGAGAGGCAGGCAGAGAGAGAGAGGAAAGCAGGATCCCTGCTGAGCAGAGAGCCAATTCCGGGGCTGGATCCCAGGACTCTGGGGTCATGACCTGAGCCAAAGGCAGAGGCTTTAACCTGTTCAGCCCTCAGGTGCCCCAGTGTGTGGTAATTTCTTAGAGCAGCCCAAGGAAACTAAAACAGTGGGTATGATCAGCCTCTTTTTTTGTAGATGGGGAAAATCACTTCACTTCTCTGGGCCTCCAAGCTGGGTTAGTGTTAACCTCCCTCATCTACTCTGGGACATCACCACACCAAGTTTCTAGGCCTAAAGAGCCAAGAATTGTAACTGGGGAAATTCACAAGGTAATGTCACTTGACCGGGCCTCAAGGCAACAGGATGGCCAGCCTCCCCAGGCCGCTTCACCCTCACCCGGCATCCCACCGCTGGCTTCTGCATGCCCAGACCGGCATTTCTCCTTTGTTGCAGATACGCTACACTGAGTAGGGAAAAAGAGGCTTGCGCCACGCCTACCCTGTGAAGGAGTCCCAGATGATTATCAGGCAGTGGGGCCCTTTGTTGGCCATGGCAATCCACCGCCTGTCTTCACTGATGCAGAGGCAGGAGATCACGTTAGCGTGGCCTGCAGAAATGCAGAGAAAATGCTCTGAAACATTCAGGATGGCCAGAGAGGCTGGAGCCCCACAGAGAACTAAGCTCCCCTTCCAGGTTCATCGGGCTGACAATTCCACTCCTATGGCCTTTCCCTGGCATTTCTCCATAACCAGTGGTTTTCCGATTTTCTCTCCCCCAAAACCCCCGAAGGGTAAGCCACACTCCCCCAAGGACAGGGGCTCCCTACAGATCTAGGCATGTGCCCAACTCTGAACCCAGGTGGGGAATAAATGTTGCGGTTCTATCCCACCTCCAGCCCCCTTGAAGCCCTGCTGGCCTCATCTCCCTTAAACAGTGTCCACTCAGGCCACTGAGCAGATCTGGAGCAAAAGCCTCTCCGCTGGTCTCTCTGCTTTCATTCCCATCCCCCCACAATCCTTTCCCAGTAACTCAGGAACCTTCTGGAAACAAGCAAGATGCTAGTGCTCCCTGCCAGGGAATAGCCCACTTCTTTCCTCCTTCCTCTTCCCTTGCTCACTCCGTGTCAGTCATACCAGCCTGCAAACCTGGAGCTCCCTGGGTCTGGACTGCTTCTCCCCAAACTGCCCCTGGTTGGTTCATTCTCCTCAGTCAGTCAGATCTCAGCACCAAGGGTATGTTTGCCGGCGCAACCAACTGGAGGGCCATCTCTCACTCCTGATCTCTCTCCTGCAGCAGCCCACATTTCCTTTGGAGTGCTTGTTGTAATTCGCAGTTGTGTATTTATGAGACTATAAGCTCCATGGAGGGGGGGCGGCTAGATCTGTTTTGTTCATGACTACAGACCCAGAATCTGAAACAAAGAGGTTCTGATAAATACCTGTGGAATCAATGAACGAATGGATGGACGGATGGATGGGTGGTCAAGGCCACCCCCAGCCACCTGACTCTGCAGGAGGCTGGACAGCTGCCTGGCATGGTCCCTATTTCTCAGCCCGTCTGCCTGCTTCTCCTTCCTTGCTCTGCAGACACAAACTGCCCCCTCTCCCACCCATCAGCACTGTGCTCAGGGCCGCACATTCAACTGAGCTCCAAGAAGGGCTGCTTGCTGGGCTTGTGTGTTTCTGGACATCTAGAGAGCAAATTCTGCACCTACATGGCATGGATCCCTGAGTATGGACTAGGCTTTTGGGAAACCCTCTGTGATGTTTTTGACCTAGGCATTGACTTAAGGAAGGTCCTTATTAAAATATGTGTCTGGGGGCTCTTGGGTGGCTCAGTCAGTTAAGTGTCTGCCTTCAGCTAAGGCTTTGATCTCAGGGTCCTGGGATCCAGCCCCACGTCAGGTCCCCGCTGAGCAGGGGCGTCTGCTTCTCCCTATTGCTCTCTCTTGCTTGCTCTCTTAAATAAATAAATAAATAAATAAATAAATAAAATCTTAAAAAGCAACAAAAACTTGCGTACCTGAAAATGGTGCTGAGTATTCTTGAAGACATCGTAGATGACCTCAGTGTGAGCACAGACGTACAGAAGGACTCGCTGGTTTTCATCTCCAATGTAGGAAACGGGAAGAGAACTGTTCCTTCCGAAAGACCAAGTCATGGTCTGGAAGACAAAGGCAAGACCAGCAAGACACTGAGTGCACGGAGCCCAGAACTGTGATGCCAGGCACCCCTGGCACTGTCTCTGGAGGGGAAGGATTTCACCTCATCAGTCCAAAGTGAGGGAAATCACTTCGAGAACGTCCTCAACCACATGCTAGGGCGTGGAGGACCCTCAAATCCATGACGCTGAGTGAAAGGGGCCACACACAGTGCAGGGTCCGTCTAATCCATAGAGATGGAATGGAGCCCAGTGGCTGCTGGGGACCTGGGGAAGGTGGTCGGGGAGTGACAGGGGATATGGATTTCTTTTGTGGGGGATGAAAATGTTCTGGAATTAGACAGTGGTGACAGCTGCACATCCTTGTGAACATGCTAAAAAGCAATGGATGGTACGCTTTAAAGGGGTCAATTTTACCAGGATGAGGAGAAATTGGAACCACTGGGCACTCTTGGTGGGAATGTGAAATGGTGCAGCGGCTGTGGAAAACCCCAGGGAGAGCTCTCCAAACACTGAAAGCAGAGTTAGCGTATCACGCAGCAATGACACTTCTGGACACCTAGCTCAAAGAACTGGAAGCAGGGTCTCAAAGAGACATTCGCACGCCCATGTTCAGAGCAGCATACTTCACAGAAACCAGAAGGTAAAAGGAAGCCAAGTGTCCCGTGACGGACGAATGGATGAACAACATGTGAGTGTTGTTCAGGCTTCCACAGGAAGGAGACCGGACGCTCTACGACGTGGATGGGCCTTGGGGACATCACGTAAGTGAAATCCACCGGTCACAGAAAGACAAATACGGTCGGATTCCACGGACACGGTCCCAAGAGGAGTCGGATCCATAGAGACAGAAAGTGAAATGGTGGTTCCCAGGGGCAGGGCTGGGGAATGGGGAGTTGTTCAATGGGTAGGGAGTTTCCTTTTCACGAGATGAGTTCCAGGCGTTGGTTGCACCACAGTGTGAATGTACCTACGACGACGCTGTACACTTCAAAACGGTTAAGATGGTATATTTTAGGGGTGCCTGGTGGTACAGTGGATCAGCAACTGACTCTTGGCTTTGGCTCAGGTTGTGATCTCAGGGCTGTGGCATCCAGCCCGACATTGGGCTCCAGGAATAGTCTGCTTAAGACTCTCCTCTGCCCTTCCCCACACCCCCTTTCAAATAAATAAATAAATAAATAAAGATGAGGGGTGCCCGGGGGGCTCAGTCATTGGGTTTCTGCCTTCGGTTCAGGTTGTGATCCCAGGATCCTGGGATCAAGCCCCTGCCAGGCTCCCTGCTCCTTGGGATGCCTGCTTCTCCCTCTCTCAGTCCCCTTGCTTGTGTTCCCTCTCTCGCTGTGTCTCTCTCTGTCAAATAAATAAATAAAATCTTTTTTTAAAAGATGGTAAATTTTACTTTATGTGTATTTTACAATTTTAAATTTTAAGAAGGTAAATTTAATGGTACGTGAATTATACCTTGCTTAAAAAAGAAAAGAAAGTCAACAGTAAACACAAAGAACGTCCTATCCTCCTCATCCCCAGAACCTAGACTGCTCAGTAACTGACACACAGTGAGCACTTAATATTGTGAAATTCAGTTTACTTCATGAAAATATATGGAAGGGTCAAGTTACAGTATAGTCACTAAGGAACTCCATAAGAAAGGCAATTATTCAGCTGGGACTATTTGTATTTGGTCCTCATATACCATTTTCCCAGGAAGAATAAAGCACAGAGAGACAAAATTCCCTAAGCATGATTAAAAATTCCATATTCAGGGCGCCTGGGTGGCTCAGTGGGTTAAAGCCTCTGCCATCGGCTCAGGTCATGATCCCAGGGTTCTGGGATCGAGCCCCACATCAAGCTCTCTGCTCAGCAGGGAGCCTGCTTCCCTTCCTCTCTCTCTGTCTGCCTCTCTGCCTACTGGTGATCTCCATCTGTCAAATAAATAAATAAAATCTTTAAAAAAATCCATATTCCCAGGAATAAATCCAAGATAAAAATTTTCTGAAATGAAAAATTTGAGGTATTATAAATCTGACTACTTTTAATTCAACAGTAGTTTACTTATGCATATTTTTTGTGTGCAAATCTTTTAAAAAAATCAAGGATGTGATTAAAACAGTTTATAAAAACTGGATTCATACAAAAAGAGTATTATTCAGAAATAAAATGTAATGAACTAGCAAGCCAGGAAAAGACATGGAGAAATCTGAAATGCATTTTGCTAAGTGAAAGGAGCCAACCTAAGGAGACTTCACAGTGGGGACACCTGGGTGGCTCAGTTGGTTAAGTGTCTCCCTTCGGCTCAGGTCATGATCCCAGAGTCCTAGGATCGAGCCTTGCATTGGGCCCCCTGCTCAGCCAGGAGTCTGTTTCTCTCTCTCTCTCTCTCTGCCCTTCCCCCGACAGGTGTTTTTTCTCCCTCTCTCTCTCTGACAAATAAATACATAAAATATTAAAAAAAAAAAAAAGGACTTCACATTGCATGGTTCCAACTACATGATATTCTGGAAAAGCAAAACTATGAAGACAGGGGGAAAAAATGGTTGCCGGGGAGCGAGGGGGTGAAGGCAGGGATGGAGAGTGGGGCACGAGGGATTTGAAAGCAATGACACAAGTCTATAGGACACTACAATGGTGGATATACCTCATCATACCTTAGTCAAAGCCCAGAGAATGTCACACCATCAGTTGTGAACCCTAAAGTACAATATGGATGTTAGTTAATAGTAACAGTCAACATGGGCTCATCACCTCTAACAAACGTCCCCAACTAATGAAGATATTAACAAAAGGGGAACCTGGTGGGGGGCACAAGGGAGTATATGGGAACTCTGCACTTGTCATTTCATTTGCTATCAATCTAAACTGCTCCAAAAAACAGTCCTATTAGGGGCATGTGGCTGGCTCAGTCAGTAAAGCCTATGCCTCTTGATCTCGGAGTGTTCCAGTCCCATGCTGGGTGTAGACATTCCTTAAAATAAAAACATTCTGTTTAAAAAGTTAACTGAGGCCAATTAATAGAATGTGGTAGCATCTAAAGGGATGGCTAAGTGATTAGAGACTTTTAGCAACTGACTCACTCAGTATTAACAGGACCTCCTTCCTCCAGCAGCGCTCACACTCATTGAAAGCACATGGTATCAGCTGATGCTGGGCACTAGTGTTACCGTTCGTGGTGAATGATCATGGAGCTAGCTGGCTCTTACAGCAACCTTCCAAACGTGAACAGAAAACGCTAGGATCCAAAGCAGATTTCACTGCATTTGACAATCATCAAAGATTCCTTCTCATAAATGCATGACACCTTGTTTTCCTGGTGGAAGTCAGTATCCAGGGTTATGCCTACTCACCAGGAGTACGCTGAATTATTCCAGGCCTCTGGGTTAAGGCAGGGACCCCAAAGGAAAAGGGGGATGCCGCAGGCAGAGAGAGAGGCAGGAACACACTTGTTGAAGCCCCTTTGGTGAGAACAAATTAGAAGTAATGAAAATGGCCATCCATAACAGGGCACCGGTTGAATTTAAAATGAGGAAGTGGTTCTACACGCCCTGATACAGAAAACCCTCTGAGACATACTAAGTGGTCATGCAGAAAATCTGACTGGTAAAGAAAACAAAACCTAGCGTGTGTCGTGTGTGTACACACACACAGATATGTCCGTAGGTGTCCAGGAAAAGGTCTGGAAAGATATACAGTAATACCAAACTGGAACGGTAGTCACTTCCAGGAAATGGATTTGGTGTGGTCTGTGCGAGAAGAGGAATCTGCCTGAATTTTTATTTTTTTTATTTTAACTTATTTATTTTTAGAGGGGGAAGAGCCAGAGGGAGAGAGGCAGAGAGAATCCCAAGCAGGCTCCATGCCCAGTGCAGAGTCCCATGCGGGGCTCAAGCTCACAACCCTGAGATCACAATCACAGCCCCAGCTGGAATCAAGACACAGACACTTCACCAACTGAGCCACCCAGGTGCCCCTGCTTTAATTTCTTTTTTTTTAAGAGCTCTTATTAATTTTAACAGGAAGAAAAAAAGGGGGGGCACCTGGGGGGCTCAGTGGGTTAAGCCTCTGCCTTTGGCTCAGGTCATGACGTCAGGGTCCTAGAATCGAGCCCCGCATCGGGCTCTCCACTCAGCTGGGAGCCTGCTTCCCCCTCTCTCCCTGCCTGCCTCTTTGCTTACTTGTGATCTCTCTCTCTCTCTCTGTCAAATAAATAAAATCTTTAAAAAAAGAGAGAGAGAAAAACCAATACAGGAATGGAAACAGAAAGGAACAGAAAGGGTGTCCCCAAGGAGCTAAACAAATTTGCGGAGGGAGGTGGTCTAGAAGAGTTGAGTTGTGCAGTGAGCCCAAGGCTAACGGGGGATCCAAACCCCTGGCACACAGGACACTTGCTCTCATTAGCGATACCCCCGGATGTCGTGCTAGCTGGCTAAACAAGCCAAAAGTCTTCATGGGCTCTAAAACTGGTTCTGTCTTTCAGACTGGGCAAGCCCAAGTTTTGACCTTGAACTCCACTGCTCAAAGTAAACCCAGTCTACAGAAAGGAGGCTGTCAGTTGTCTGCATCTCCCACTAGGAGTTTCCCATCATCCTCATCATCACTACCATCCTTGCCACCACCACCGCTATCATCATCTAGATGTGAACAGCCGTCCAGTGCTCACTGTGTGTCAGAACTACATTAAACACTTTACATGCATCCGATCGCTTACAAATCTTCCAAAGGCAGAATCTACAGGGAAAAGGGGAGCTGATTCAGTGGCACATGGAGGGAGAAGATTTCAAGCCCAGGGCCTTGAGTGCGGGGCCTGCTCTGACTGCAAACTTTGCCAGCACATCTTGATGCGGGGGCCCAGGGGAGGAGTGGAAAGTGTGGGGGGTCTGTGGGGGAGGGGAGGGGGACACAACGCGGAGGTGCTGCTCCTTCCTCCAGCTTAGGTCTCTCTGAGGCCGCCCGGGGCCCCTTTCCGGGTGGGGTGAGTGCCCCCAACCCCTGGGGGGCACCAGGCCCTCCCACACCATGACCCCCGCCCCCGGCTCACAGAGTGCTCCCTCTGATGGCCTCAAAGGCCCAGCGCTCCCACCTCCTGGACCCCTCAGTCACCTCCCCAGCCTCCAGCGGCCACTGCTTTCTCCTCCCCGTGCTCCCAACCTATGGTTGTCACCCAAGCCCCGCCCCAAGCTAACGGCCAAGAGGGTGAGCTGCCCAAAAGCGGGAGGGCCAGCCAGTGGTCAGGTGTCCAAGGCTCTGCCGCGCGAGGGGGGGGGCACGCCCCCTGGCGGTCTGCCAGGGAGAAGCGACTCTGGGGCCCTCGTGGTGAAATTAGCCTTCCTCAGTCCCAACCACTATCTTCAGCTGGGGGCCTTCAGTATGGGCCTGCTCCAACTGCAAACTTTGCCAGCACATCTGATGCCGGGGTCCAGGGGAGGGGAGGAACGTGTTGGGGTCTGTGGGGGAAGGGAGGGGGACACAACACCGAGGCCCGGCTCCTTCCTCCAGCTTAGGTCTCTCTGAGGCCTCCCTGGCCTCGGGCCCCTTCCTGGGTGGGGCCAGCGCTCCCAACCCCCCGCGGGGCACCAGGCCCTCCCACACCAGGACCCCCAACCCCGACTCACAGAGTGCGCCCTCAGACGCCTCAAAGGCCCCTGCCCTCCCACGGCCTGGACTCCTCTGGCAGCCACTGCTTTCTCCTCCACGTGCTCCCTACCCGCCCTTGTCACCCAAGCCCCGCCCCAAGGTAACCGCCGCCAGGGCCAGTGGTCTTAAAGGCGGCCGGTGGTCACGTGTCCAATGCTCTGCTCCCGCCAGCCGGCACGCCCCCTGGCGGTCAGCGGGGGAGAGGCGGCGCTGGGGCCCTCCTGGTGAAATTAGCCTTCCTTGTCCCAACCACTGTCCTCAGCTCCTTCCCCCAAGGCGCCAAGGCCTGAGAAGCAGGATGGTGGCACTGGCAATTTGCCTTTCTGAAGATTAGATATGAGCGGCCGCGCCGCGACAGGTCCCGCCCTCATGGCCAAAGTACGCGGCGCCTTTGCCCTGGAGCTCCTGCTGCAGCCGCGTGCAGTGTGGCAGCGCGAACTCCAGCAGGTCCGCAGGCTGGTGCCTCGCCACCTCCACGGTGAAGCCCTGCAGCAGCTCCGTCAGTCCCGCGGGGATCCCCGTGCACATCCTGCCTGCCCCGCGGTGGGCGCCTGGGCGCCGCCCTCGCCGCCTCCCTGGACTGGCCTGCAACCCCGCGGCCCCCAAGCGAGCGCGCTCCGAGGGCGCTGGAGGCGCTACTCGCTGCTAGCGCTGCGCTCTGGGCCCCCCGCAGGCCCTGCTGGCACGCGCTGCCGCTCCTGGCGCTCGCCTGCTCACTGTAGAGGCGCCGGCTGTGCCAGCGCCGCCCCGGAGGGCGGGCAGCATCTTGGGCTCCTCCAGCTCGCCCCGGGCCTGCTTCTCTCCCCACCCCTCCCACTCTCAACCATTGTTCATTTTTTTTAAATTTTAATAATATATTTTATTTTAAAAAATACATATTTTTATTTAATGCAGTATATCAAAATATTTTCCTTTCCATATAAAACTATTAAAATTTTAAGTTATTTTAACCTCTTTTTAATATGAAGTCTTTGAAATGCAATGTATATTTCATTCTGACAGCACATCTCTATTCCAACTAGCTACGTCTCAAGTGCTCGAAGCCACTTCGAGTGGCTAGTGACTCCCATACTGGATGGTGTAGCCTTAACTCCTCTTTTACTCCTTGTCGTCGTTGATCAGCTTTACTTGCTAATAATTCTTTACGTTACATTTTCCCTGTTCCTAAAGCTGCTGTGGTTTCTGTTTCCTGACTGAACCCTGATTGATTCAGTCAGCAAAGCCAAAAGCTGGGTCTTCCAAAAGATTAAATTGATAAACTGCTAGCAATATTGATCAGGATAAAAGAGGGGAAAAATTACTTTTATCCAGAATAAAAAGGGGGATATTACTAGAGAGTCTCTAAATTTTTAAAAGCGTAATAAAGGATGTTATAAATATAATGCTAATAAATTATTCAACTAAAATGAAAATTTTCTTAAGTACAAGTTATAATATTATCAGAAGAAAAGAAAAATGTGAATAGCCCTATATCTCTTAAAGAAATTGAATTTATGATGGAAAACCTTCCTATAAATAAAACTCCAGGCCCAAGAAGGCTTGAGTTGTGAATTCTATCACATATTTGAGAGAGAAATCATACCAGTTTTGTAACAGTTTTCAGAAAACATAGGCAAATGTTGGGACCACTTCTAATTTCAATTTGTTAATGTATTGTTAAGGGTATCTGAGTCTGTTTCTGGGGGGACATTTGGCTATTTTTTTTTCCTTAAAATTTCTTCACCAGTTTTGCTAGTAGAGTATGGTATTAGAGTTAAGTTGGCCTCATTGTTCATTTTTGTGAAGGATTTTTTTTGTTTTAGGGAAAGAGCACACGTGAGTGGGGGAGGCGGGAAGGGCAGGGCAAAGAGAGAGTCCGAGTGGACTCTGCCCTGAGCCCAGAGCTTGTCTCAGGGCTCAATCCCAAGAGCCTGAGATCAGGACCTGAGCCAGAACCAGGAAATGGGCCCTTCACTGAGGGTGCCGCCCAGGTGCCCCTAAGCTGTTTTTTGTTTTTTTTTTTTTAAAGATTTTGTTCATTTATTTGACACAGAGAGAGAGATCACAAGTAGACAGAGAGGCAGGCAGAGAGAGAGAGGGGGAAGCAGGCTCCCTGCTGAGCAGAGAGCCCTATGTGGGGCTCGATCCCAGGACCCTGAGATCATGACCTGAGCCGAAGGCAGAGGCTTAACCCACTGAGCCACCCAGGCGCCCCACCTAAGCTGTTTTTTTAAAAAATTTCTGGAGACGGGCGCCTGCGTGGCTCAGTTGGTTGAGCGACTGCCTTGGGCTCAGGTCATGACCCCGGACTTCCAGGATCTCCTCCAGCATCGGGCTCCCAGCTCCTTGGGGAGGCCGCTTCTCCCTCTGACCTTCTCCTCTCTCATGTTCTCTCTCAGTCATTCTCTCTCAAATAAATAAATAAAACCTTTCAAAGAAAATTTCTTGAGACTTGTTTTATGGGCTTGAATGTGTCTTTCCTGCGTCCTTGGGCATTCTGCATTTGTTGGGCGTTGTGTTCCAGTGCCAAACAGGTCAAGTAGGTTGAATGGATTTTTAGGTCTATCGACTTCCCATTTTTCTATCTGCTTGTTCTATGAATTATTGACAGATGGGTGTTGAATTCTCCCAACCGAATTGTGGATTTGTCAATTTCTTTTTTTTTCAAGATGTTTTTGCTTCATGGACTTTGAAGCTTTCTGATAGGATCCAGACACCTTTACGATGGCAGTGTCTTTCTAAATGGATCCTTTGTTGTTCTGAATTGTCTTTCTCTGTTCATTATATGTGTTGTCTTTCTACTGTCTATTGTCAAGACCTATTAAATTCAGCCTTTTAGGATTAGTATGTGTACGGTACAGCCCTGTTCATAATTTTTCTTTTCACAAAATCTATATTATCCTCTGCATCCTTCTATTTAAAGTTTATTTTTCACTGACATATTTAGGTCTTTTATTTAAATAGAATATTAATAGCTAATTCTTAAGGTAATTGTTGAAATGTTTCAGTTGAAGTCTACTACCTCGCTAGTCGTGTTTTCTTTTTCCCGTCTGTTCCTTCTTCCCTTTTCAACTGCCTTCCTTTCCATGAACGGAGTTCTTTGTAGGATGCTATCTTCCTTCTATTATTGGCTGTCCCATGGGCAGTGAGATATGAGTAGGTCATTCTGACTCTTTCTAAAATTGTTCTTCAACTTGTTTAGGGAATCTGTAGAGTCACCTTTATTTTAGGGATCATTGAGTCCCGCTACTAACTCATGATCCTTACTGGGTCTCTACTGAATATTCTGACTTATCCCGAAGAACTCTTCACTCTGGCTGGTTGGAACTCCAATGACCTCTAGCCTTGTATGAGTCTTGGGAACCATCCGGTTCAGTTCCCTTTACTCTTTGTTGGAACCTGGGGCATTTTCTTATACACACACGGCTTCCTATTGAGCACGGACTCAAGAGGACTCCAGTGTGTATTTCCAAGAGCTGGTTTTCTACTTGACTTCCTTCCTTCTGCAACCCATGACCTTGTCATCACTCCAGCCTTCCTGAATTCCAACCTCTCTTTCCTCACACCAGGGAGACTCCCATCTTTTCCTTGGAGTCTCCATACCCCCACCATCCAGAACTCCTCCAGGTGCAAAGCTGAGTGAATCCTGGGGGTCAGTTTGTTTGTTTGCTTGTTTTCGTTTTCACAGGGTTCACAAATGTGTGTTCCTTTTCAATGTTTTAAACAGTTAAATATTTATATATATATATATATCTATTTTTTTTCTTTCAATTCCCCATGTGCTTATGGTTGGTTTCTTTTCCTCTAACGAGGTTTGTATTAGTTTTCTAGGGCTGCTATAACAAGATACCACAAACCTAGTGGCTTAAACAACGGAAATGGACAGTCTCACAGTTCTAGAGGCTACAGTGTTGGTAGGCCATGCTCCTTTGGAAGGTATTAAGGAAGGATCTGTTCCAGGCCTCTCTCCCAGCTTGAAGGGTTGCCCTGGCTTTGGGCTTCTTCACATGGCATTCTCCCTCAGTGCATATCTGTGTATCCCAAGTTTCCCTTCGTAGAAGGACACAAGTCCTACTGAATTAGGGGCCCACCCTACTCAAATATGACCTTATCCTAGCCAGTTACATCGACAGGGACCCTATTTCCAAATAAGGTCATGCTCCCAGGTGCTGGGGTTTAGGACTGGGGTAGTTTTTAGGTTTTTGTTTTGTTTGTTTTGTTTTGTTTTTTGGCTAATAAAATATTTTTGCTTAGAATCTCAGTCTTCCTTCCTTTCATTACAAGGTTATTCGCATGCTTTTGGTGCCTACTGAACAACTCTACCACCTCTACCTCCTAAATCTCCATGAAAGTTATTGTTACCTAAAGTCGTCTGCCATCTTTTGGAAAACAGTTCGCATCTTTTTGGAGTTTACAGGTCTTTTTGGTATTTAATATCTGTTTATGTGCTGATGAAGGTGACTTTCATCCTACTCCTTCCTTCTGAATTTGTTTCATTTTTTGAATGTCAATTCTCTAGTGTTTTAAAAGAAGGATCTATAAAAGCTAAATGGTTATTCTTTGTAAATCTACATTCTTTTTTCTCATTTTGTATGTACTTTAAGTGACCAGAGATTTAGAGGCTGACAGCATTTATCAGCATTTTAAAGATACAAAGGAAAAAAATGTATTTTTAAAAAGAGACATAAAAAGTGGTGAAGCAAAAAAATTGCAAGACAACGGACAAAAATTTAGGGGCTCAGTAATTTCACGAAATGTAAATGGGTTGTATACTCTAATTAAAAGATTAAATCTGGGGGCGCCTGGTTGGCTCAGTGGGTTAAGCCTCTGCCTTCGGCTAAGGCCATGATCTCAGGGTCCTGGGATCAAGCCCCGCATGGGGCTCTCTGCTCAGCAGGGAGCCTGCTTCCCCCTCTCTCTCTGCCTGCCTCTCTGTCTACTTGTGATCTTTGTCTGTCAAATAAATAAATAAAATCTTTAAAAAAAAAAGATTAAATCTGTTAGATTGCATCAATACATACATACACACATAATGATGTGCTGCTTTTAAGAGAAAAATAATAAGCTCACCAAGCAGACATTAAATTTTGTAATACTGAAGACCTAAAATTGAACAAGTAATCTACAAACCTAGAAGTGGACATCCTAGCCAGTATAATAAGTTATGGAGGAAACATTAAAGGTATAACAACTGGATAAAATGAGTGAAATCTGAATAGAAAGATATTCTAAAAGAATGTACAAAGTATTAGAATCAGGAAGTGAATTAATCAAGGTCATAGGATATAAGTTAAAAATTGAGAAAAATTCATTGGAATTCTGTGAAATACAAACAAAGGTTGAAAATCATATTTATGAGAACACCCAAACTAGGACTTAATCTCTCCAAAGACTTTATAGAATCTCTACACAGAAAGTCTCCACACAGAAAACCATAAAATATCACTAAGGGGAATTTATGATCTAAATAAATGGGATGTCAAATATGGTAATATGTTACATATGTTCATAGAACAGGTTCATAGATTTGATCATCGGTATTGTAAAGATTCAATTTACCCCATCTTGATTTAGAGATGCAATGCAATCCCAGTTTCATATCGAGCAAGTGCCTGTGGACATTGAGAAGCCAATTCTTATATTTCCATGGACATGAAAAGGACTAGTAATTACCCAGGAAATTTGAAGAATAAAGTGAGAGCAAGAGTGAGGGAGAAAGAGAGTGAGAGGAGAATCCGATGGGATTGGATTTACTACAAAAAGACTATTGAAATGACCAGAGAAAACAGACAAACAAAAAAGGGCAGACTTTGACAAAGCAGTGCTAAACCAGTTGAGTACCCACATGGAACAAAATAGCCTAAAACTCAATTCCAGACTGATGTAGACTAAATACGAAAGATGACACCACAAATTTTCTAGAAGGTAAAATAGGAAAATATTTTTACGATCTGGGGGAGGTGGCAAAGATTAGTTGAACAAGACACCAAAAACAGGAAGCATAAGAAAAGTTGGCAAGTCGTACTCTACTCATTAAAAGGTTAAAAAAAAAAACAAACTTCTTGGCCACCAAATGACAAGACTAAAACTATGAAAGGCTATACCGATATACCAACAAAATAACTGTACACAAAAATATATAGGATAACTATGAATTAATAAAGAATAGAGAAAAGTAGGTAACTTAAAAACAATGAAAATACTTGAACAGAAATATCCCAAAGAAAAAAAAAAATCAGCCAATAAACACATGAAAAGATTCATAACATCCTCAGTGATCACGAAAGAGCAAAAGAAAGCACAATGTGTTCGTGTTAACACACAGAAGGCAGATCCCAAAACGTGTTGATTAATAAAACTTACTTAATAGGTTAGGTAGTGGGGCACCTGGGTGGCTCCATGGTTAAGCATCTGCTTTCTGCTGGGGTCCTGATGCCAGGGTCTTGGGATCAAGCCCTGCCTGGGGCTCCCTGCTCAGCAGGAAGCTTGCTTCGCCCTCTCCCACTTCCCCTGCTTGTGCTCCCTCTCTCACTGTCTCTCTCTCTCTGTCAAATCAATCAATCAATCAATCAATTCTTTAAATTAAATAAGTAAAAATAAAATGGAGACGCATGGGGTACTAATGAACACCAAGAATATTTAGAGTTTTAAAAAAAGATTTTATTTATTTATTTCTTTGACAGAGATCAGAAGTAGGCAGAGAGGCAGGCAGAGAGAGAGAGGAAAACAGGCTCCCTGCTGAGCAGAGAGCCAGATGCAGGGCTGGGTCTCAGGACCCTGGGATCAGGACCTGGGCCAAAGGCAGGAGGCTTTAAACCACGGAGCCAACAAGGCGCCCCGGTGAATAGGTTTATTACCAGGGCCTTGAAGTCCCTGGCGTCCGCAGCCGCCTTCTCCTCCTCCTCCTCAGCCATTCTGAGTGGGTGTGCATGGGCTCCTCCGCGAAGTTGACCCCCTTACTGGGCATGCAGTCCCCAGCGGCGGTGCCCGCGCCCCCCCAGGTCCCGCCCTCATGGCCAAAGTCCAGGGCGCCTTTGCCGTCCTTCTGCTGCTGCAGACGCATGAAGTGCGGCAGCGCGAACTCCAGCAGGTCCGCAGGCTGGTGCCTCGCCACGTCCACCGTGAAGCCCTGCGGCAGCTCCGTCAGTCCCGCGGGGATCTCGATGCTAATCCTGCTTGCCCGGGGTGGGCCCCTGGGCACCGCCCTCGTCGCCTCCCTGGACTGGCCTGCGGTCCCCGGCCGCCAAGAGAGCGCGCTCGGACGCTGCTGGAGGCGCTACTCGCTGCTAGCGCGGCGCTCTGGGCCCCCCGCAGCCCGGCTGGCGCGCGCTGGGGCTCCAGGCGCTTGGCTTCTCCGTGCGGCAGCGGCTGAGCTAGCCTGGCCATGGGAGGGCGGGCAGCATCTCGGGCTCCTCCCGCTCACCCCCCCCCCACCCCGCCGGCTTCTCTTCCCACCCCTCCCACTCTCAACCAATTTAATTAAAAAAAAAAAAAATTGTTTTAGAGAAAGAGCACACATGAGCGGGGGAGGGGGGAAGGGTAGGGGAAAGAGAGAGTCCTAGTGGACTCTGCCCTGAGCCCAGAGCTTGACTCAGGGCTCAGTCCCAAGACCCTGAGATAGAGGGAAGAGGGGCACTTCACTGATGGTGCCGCCCAGGTGCCCCTAAGCTGTTTTTATAAAATTTCTTGAGACCTGTTTTATGGTCTTGAATGTGGTTTATCTCAATGAGTATTTCCTGCGTCGTTGGGTATTCTGCATTTGTTGGGCGTTGGGTTTGAGTGTCAAACAGGTCAAGTAGGTTGAATGGATTTTTACATACATACATACATATATCTCCACTTTTTAAAAAACTTTTGTTACTTGTAAATTAAGGTTTTTATTTTTTCTCTTTATGCTATCCTGTCTCAGAAGTGCTGCTTTTTGCTGCCCGGTAGCATCTTTAACATTACCTCCCACGGAGAGATAATATTCAAACTAATAAAATTAGAAATGACTCTAAATACTAAGAACTGTATTGGAGTAAGAACAGAATAACTATCCATCAAAAAGTAGACTTATGTGATCTCTATGAAAGTCCCTATGCATTTTTTTTTACAGAAATAAAAACAGCTATCCTAAAATTCATATGCAATCTCAAGAGAACAAGGATAGCCAAGACAATCTGGAAAAAGAATGAAGTTGGAGTTCTCACAGTTCCTGATTTTGAAACTTATCATAAAACAACAGTACTAAAAGCAATATAGTCCTCGAACAAAGACAGACCTATAGGTCAATGGGAAGAACAGGGAATCCAGTAATAAGCTCTCATCTAAATGGTCAAAAGATCTTTGGCAAAGGTGCCAAGATCATTCAACGGGGAAAGGAGAGTCTTTTTAACAAATGCTTTTAGGGAAATTGCAAATTCATAAGCAACACAATGAAGTGTACACATACTTTATACCATATACAAAACTTGACTCAAAATGAGTCAAAAACTTAAATGTAAGAGCTACAACTATACAACTTTTAGAAGAAAACAGGGGAAAGTCTTCATGCTATAGGATGTGGAAATGAATTCCTTGATATGACAGGAAAAGCTCAGGCAGCAAAAATTAACACAGAAAAAGTGAATCCATCAAAATTGAAAACTTTTGTGCATAAAGGACATAATCAATAGAGTGAAAGGCAGCCTACAGAATGACAGAAAATATTTGCATATCATATATTGATAAAGGTTTAATATCCAGAATACATAAAAAAAAAAAAAAACTTCTTCAATTCAACAACAAAACAACCCAATTTAAAAAAAAGGTCACAGGGGCACCTGGGTGGCTCAGTTGGTTGGGCAGCTGCCTTCGGCTCAGGTCATGATTCTGGAGTCCCGGGATCGAGTCCCGCATCAGGCTCCCTGCTCGGTGGGGAGTCTGCTTCTCGTTCTGACCTCTCCCCTCTCATGGTCTCTCTCTCTCTCTCTCTCAAATAAATAAATAAAATCTTAAAAAAAAAAAAAAATAAATAAATAAAAAAAAGGTCACAGTGGGTTAAGTGTCTGCCTTCATCTCAGGTCCTGATCCCAGAGTCCTGGGATCAAGTCCTGCATCAGGCTCCTTCCTCAGCAGGGAGTCTGCTTCTCCCTCTGCCTGTTGCTCCTCCTGCTTGTGTTAATTTTATCTCTTTCTGACAAATAAATAAAATCTTTAAAAAATAAATAAGTAAAATAAAGACAAAAAATGGGCAAAGGACTCAAATAGACATTTTTGCAATACGATACAGAAATGGCCTATAAGTTCATGAAAAGATTTTCAAGATTAGGGAAATGTAAATCAAAACCGCAATGGATAGCACCTCACACCCACTATGATGGCTACTATCAAAAAAAAGAAATAACAAGTGTTGTGAAGGATGTGGAGAAAAGCGAATCCTTATGCACTATTGTTAGATATATAAAAAAGGGGTAGTTACTATGAAATCCAGTATGGAGTTTCCTCAAAAAATAAAAACAAAATTTCAAAAAATAATTTCCATATGATCTAGGAATTTCACTTTAGGTTTTATACCTATTACTAACAGAATTATGTCCCTCCAAATTCCTAACTCCTAGGAGCTCAGAAAGTGATTGTATCTGGATACAGTCTTTAAAGAGATCATTAAATTTAAATGAGTTTGGCCCTAGCTTAATGTGACTGGTGTTGTAATAAGAAAAGAAAGTGAGGATACAGATTACTTAGTAGACAGACAATACAGGGAGAAAATGGCCATTTATAGGATAAGAAGAAGAGCCTGAGGAGAAATCAAATCTATGGTCTAAATTATTAAGATCTCCTAATATTTAAATGTTAGAATTTGAATGCCCAATGTGGAGGTGTTAGGAGGTGAGGCCTTTGGCAGGTAAATAGGTTGAGGGTAGAATATTCATGAACAGGATTAGTGCCTTTATAAGAAAGATCCCACAGAGCTCCCCAGCCCCTTCGACCATGGAAGGACACAATGAGAAGTCTGCATCTTGTAAGAGAGCCCTCCCCCAACCATGCCTCCGAAACTGTGAGAAATGCATTTCTGCTGTTTATAGGCTACCCAGTCAGTGGATTTTTGTTACTGTAGCTCGAAGGGACCAAGACACCAACTCTGAAGCATTACTTATAATAACCAAAAAAGGTAAAAGCCATCCAAATATCTATTTACAGGTGAAGAGATAACTAAAAGTAGAATACTATTCAGTCTTTACAAAGGTAGGAAATTCTGACACCTGCTCTATGTGTAAACCTTAAAGACACTATGCTTAGTGAAATAAGACAGTCATCAGAAAACAAAAACAAAAAAACCCAATACTTCATGATTCTACTTATAAGAGGTTCCTAGAGTAGTTAAATTCAAAAAGACTGAAAGTAGAATGCTGATTGATGGGCCACAGTGAGGGGGAAATGACAGGTTCTTCAATGGGTACAGAACTTCTGTTTTGCAAGATGGAAAGAGCTCTGGAGATTGGTGGCACAATGCGAATGCACTTAACACTACTGAACTGCCTACCTGAAAATGGTTAAGACAGTAAACTTTATGTTATATGGGTTCTATTGCAACATTAAAAAAAAAAAAAGGCTAATGCAATGTGATGATCCTGTGTAGCTGTCAGGAGTTGTTGTTGTCTTGAACATCAATATGAACACTGATTTGAGTATAGTGTTAGATATATAAAAATAGTTGCCAGATAAAGTACATGATACCTATTTAAATTTAAATTCAGATAAAAATGGATAATTGTTAGTATCCATGAATCCCAAGTATTGCGTGGCACATGCTTATACTAAAAATAACATTTGTCCTTTATCTGAGAAGTATATATAACTGTGTACTCTGTGTTTTTATTTGCTATATATGGAGATTCTAATAAAAATGCACATGTTCATGATGCCTTGTCATAAAGAGTGCATGCTATTCTCTGTAAAATAAATGTAGTATCTAATATTTGAGTACTTAGAATTGTAAAGCAAGGGTACATCTGAGATGTCCAGTGACATTCTGAGTACCCTAGGTGGCCCTGGTAAATAATAGATCTTTATTATTCATTATATTCCTATAAATAATAACTCTAACCTCTGGTCTTTACTCTAGATTCTCAGTCACTCTCCTATGGCATGTGAAATATTTCCACATTTAAATGTATTTGCCTCATTTTGAAATATGATATTTTTTTGGTAGAGGTGATAGCTTAAAAGTATGTTCTGAGATAAAAAGCATTTCCTGAGATCTAAAGTAATTGCTTTACACATGTACATACACACACACATACTCAGACTCATTTCTGTGACCAAATAAATCTATGAAATGGTGAGTCAAATCAGTTAAACTTTGCACCTTAAAGAACTGGAGCATCAACAACAAATTAAACCAACCGCATACACAAGAAGTGAAATAATCAAGATTAGAGTGTAGATCGATGAGATAGAAACTAGAGATACAGTAGAATGCATCAACGAAACTAGAAGCTGGTTTATTAAAAGAATCAGTAAGATCAATAAACCATTGGCCGAACTAATCCAAAAGAAAAGAGAGAAGATCCAAATTAATAAAATTATAAATGAAAAGGAGAGATCATGACTAACACCAAGGAAATAGAAACAATCATCAGAAATTATTATCAACAGTTATATGCCAATAAGTTAAGCAACCTAGATGAAATGGGTGCATTCCTGGAAACCTATAAACTTCCAAAACTGAATTACGAAGAAACAGACAACCTGAATAGACCAATATCTAGTAACAAGACTGAAGGAGTGATCAAAAACCTCCCCAAAACCAAGAGCCCTGGACCTGACGGGTTCCCTGGGGAATTCTAACAAACTTTCAAAGAAGAAATAATACCTATTCTCCTGAGGCTGTTTCAAAAAATGGAAGCAGAAGGAAAACTTCCAGACTCTTTGTATGAAGCCAGCATTACCTTGATCCCCAAACCAGGCAAAGACCCCACCAAAAAGGAGAATTTCAGACCAATATCCCTGATGAACATGGATGCCAAGATTCTCAACAAGATCCTCACTAACTGGATCCAACAGTACATTAAAAAGATTATCCACCATGACCAGGTGGGATTTACCCATGGGTTGCAAGGGTGGTTCAACATTCACAAATCAATCAATGTGATAGAACAAATCAATGAGAGAAGAACCACATGGTCTTCTCAATCGATGTAGAAAAAGCATTTGACATGATAAACTTTGGAAAATTATCTACTGATTCTTAATCGCTGTCACCCTAACTCAGATTAGTCAATCAAACAAAACAGTCATTTACAAATAAAGGACAGCAAAAAACACATGACATTTATGATCAGAATGTCTGTGTTTGAATATAGGCTTTAGCACTTTTTGGCATTTTTTGGTTCTTGGACAGGTCATATAGCCTCTTCAGTAACATTGATAATAATAATAATACCTACTTTTGGGGATC
Organism: Martes martes; assembly: GCF_963455335.1. NCBI lineage: Eukaryota > Metazoa > Chordata > Mammalia > Carnivora > Mustelidae > Martes > Martes martes. The sequence goes on along the minus strand of NC_137904.1, from coordinate 18,277,037 downwards.
ACTGTAAAAATTATAATGGAGTACAAAATTATATATCAACCTATCTCATGATACAGAAAGGTATTAGGACATGACTGATTTGAGAGGAATAAAGAAAGGTGGGCTCGACAGGAGGCTGGAGTGATACAAATGGAAGGTGGGAAGAAGTAGAAAGAAGGTTCTCAGGAAGCAAAGAGGAGAAATAGACATTAAAAGGCAGAAATGCATGGAAGGGATGATGAAGACAAATCACGGACTTTCTACATATTTCTTGGTCTTTCTCACTTTTGACAAAACAAGTTAATAGAGAAAGAGAATCAGTTGTTAAGAATAAAGGAATTGAGGGGCACTTGGGTAGCTCAGTCTGATAAGCATAAGATTCTGAATACCTTGTCAAAATAATAATGTTAACACAACAATTGTGGTAGAGGCATTCAACGGGAAAAGACTAGCAAATTTCATATTCAGCGCTGAAACAGCAATGCATTGACCTAGGAGGCACTAAAACGGGATCCCTGTCTGTCTTACACTATTTACAAAAATTAACATCAGTTGAATTCAAACATTGATTGTTTTCTGGCAATAGTGCAAGAAAATCTAGGTAGTTCATGTGCAATGCTAGACACCTAGAGTATCTAGAAATTCAGAATTTATTAAATGAAATTAAAACCATCTATATGCAAAAAAAGATATACCAAGAAAGACAGATGTGATGCATCTGGAAAACATGAAAATGCAAATAGCAGGCCATGAGTTCATTTCAGTAATACACAAAAAGTTCTTACAAACTGTCAGGAAAAAAGGCAAAACAAAGAGTCTAAAAATGGGCAAAGATCTGGATACACAATATACCAAGTGCAAATCCAAGTGACTAACACCCTTGGGAATAAGGAAATTGACTAATTACTAGGGAAATAGAAATCAATATAATGATTTCACCAGAGAGAAAGTTTAATGCTCCAGATTTCATGTTGATATGGACACGAGGTGAAAGGGGAGTCTTAGATTGCTGGCTGAAATGTAATGTGATTAACCGAGTTCAGCCCTCTGTTCTAAAAAGCCTCAGTATTACTGATCTGTAAAATGAGAATCTGACAATATCTACTAAGAAAAAAAATACCTATTCCTTTCCTAAAAGCTATTCTGTAGAAACAAAGGGACCAATTTGTAAGAACTTATATATAAAGATAACTTAAAAAAAAAGATTTGATTTTTATTTATTTATTTGACAGAGAGAGAGAGAGAGAGCATAAGTACGCAGAGCCGCAGGCAGAGGGAGAGGGAGAAGCAGGCTCTCTGCTTAGCGGGGAGCCCAATGTGGGCCTTGATCCCAGGACCCTGGGATCATGACCTGAGCCCAAGGCAGCTGCTTAACCAACTGAGCCACCCAGGTGCCTAACTTTTATAGAGTTGGTCAAGGTAATGAAAAACAAAAATAAAAACAGGAACAAAGAAACCCAACTCCGTATATGTGTGTATGAGGACATAGACTAATACACGTCTCCGTAGCTTTACATAGTCCATAAAAGGAGAAAAATACATATGAACACACACCGAGTTTTTAGCATTGACTTACCTAAGGGAGAGGGGGAGAGAGTGTCGTAATCACGAAAAGGAAAGGGAGGAATGAATAAAGGATGTCTTTGCTAAAACAACATGTGTCATTCCACTTACAAGGAAAAAAAAATACAGTAAAATATACCCCTCTTCCTAGCAGTGGGAATTAAGTGTTTTTGTTGTTGTTGTTTTGTTTTATTTTGCTTTTACCTCTTTTGGGTCAAGTGGAAGGATAAGAGATCAGTATTTAGAGAATTCCTATTTATGATGTATTAACGAGCTAAAAATCAAATTAATGAAGCCACATCATAAATTAAGTTATTTAATAAAAGAAATACAACTGCAAACACAAGCAGTGACCTAGAAATTTTTTTTCAAAGCTCATTAAAAATAAGTCCAACTATATTGAATAAAAAAAATGAAATAATGGATTTGGAAATTAAGTTAGCCATTTATATCTCCAAATAATGGAGACTTTACATTATTTGAAATAGGAGGAAAACCAGGAAACTCTCTAATCAGTAATTAGCAAATTGATACTGAACTAGAAATCTGTTCATTTAAATTAGGCTGTAATAAGTCTTAAAGGAAAACTGGAACTTTTAAGTAAAATTGCTTTTAAAGTTAAACTGTCTTTTTTTTTTTTTTTTTTCAATCTTGGTAGTTTGCTTCACTTCAGTTTAAACTGCTGGAAGTGGATCCTTTTTAGGTCCAAGTTTAAGGAAGTGCTGAAGGTCAGACCACTCAAAGCCAACCCCATCAGGCATCCCACCAAGATAATCTCTAAAGAGGTCAGAGGTGGGACTGACACAGAGAAGTGGCAGAGTTTTCCAGTCCAGTTCAAGGGATTTCTCACTGTCCTCATAAGAGACCTCTTTTCAATGGAAGGATAAAGGGTTGCCATGAGAAGGCAATGGAAATCCCTCCATTTTATGTAGATTTATTTTTTCATGAGGTAAAAGAAACAAAACATTTATATTCTTAATAGAGATTATAGTATTTTGCTGAAGGCAAATTATTTATTTGGGGTTTACTAGTGGTCAACTGAATTGTGCCTCAATTCATAAGCTGAAGTCTTAAGGCCCAGAGTGACTTACTGGACTTGGAGTCAGGGCCAGTGACAATGTACTAAAGGTTAAATAAAACCATAAGAGTGGGGATCCTAGTTCAGCGGGGATGGTGTCCTTTTAAGAGGAGGAGAGATACCTATGCTTGTAAGCATTTGGAGAGAAGGTAGCCATGTGCAAACCAGCAAGCGAGCTCCCACTAGAAACTAAATGCTGCTGGCGCCTTGATCTTCAACTTGCACTCATTAGAACTGTGAAAAAAGAAATTTCTCTTGTTTAAGCTGCCCAGTCTATGGTATTTTGTTATGACAACCTGAGCAGATGAAAACAACTAACTAGCAAAACAATGCACCTGTGTGTTTTCAATTTCATCTGTGGTTGCCTTGATTCTTTTGATCTCTGACAAAGGTGATGAATATTCATTTTGAGTCAACAGTTTCATTATAATCATATATATTTTTTTTTACTTAACAAGAGTGCACTTACTATTAAATTCATGGTGTATGAAAGCACCCATAATTTTATATTTCAATTTATGTTCACATATTTAGTGAGTATTTGGGAGATAAGGATTTGGCATTTTCTGTTTTTTATACTTAAAAATCATATTTCTATAATTTTTCCGATGTGGAATTTGAGATGATAATGGATAAAGCTTACCTGATACAAAGTTCAGCTCCTTCTTTATGCTTAAAGATAGATGTTTAAGAGTTAGTGTCTGGGCTTCAGTATTTCAGACTTAGAAGTAGAAGGAGTTTGTTGAATGTCAATGGAAAGATTTCTATTATACAAAGGAAAGCACTGATTGACTAAAGGGAATTTAAACGACTTACCCTCACGGCTCCTGGGTGGCTCAGTGGGTTAAAGCCTCTGCTTTAGGCTCAAGTCATGATCCCAGGATCCTGGGATCAAGCCCCACATCAGGCTCTCTTCTCCATGGGGAGCCTGCTTTCTCCTCTCTGCCTGTCTCTCTGCCTACTTGTGATCTCTGCCTGTCAAACAAATAAATAAACTCTTTAAAAAAAAATAAATGACTTACCCTCAATGATAAATTTTGTCAGTAGTGAGAAAGAGAAAAAATTGGGGGATATAGTGGCAGTGAAAACTGAAACACAAACCACAACTTAAAAGTATATCCTGAATCATAAAATAGATAGAAGGTGCCAGAGAAATCATGTTTATCACCCATTATCTAAACTCATTCTTTTAACACCAGTTTACTTAGACCTGTGTGATCTAGATAAGACTACCCACAAGCTGATCAACAGTGATTCTACATGGGCTCACAAATCCTAAAGACAGAGACCTCCGACAGTTCCAGCAACCCTTGCACTGACACCATCTGACCAATGCTTCCCAAGGTCATCCCTTGACCCCAGCACCCAAAAATCCAGAAGTTCTCTTTGCCTGACTTCATTCTCTTTCTTTTGTGGTACCCTACAAATTCCCATTGTGTGTAGACTCTTTTGCTGCATCCAGTAATAAATTTTGACCACAGGTGTGGACCTGGTGGTCTTTGGTCCATGGGAATTAAAGTTAGTCAAACCAATAGTAAGAAATCATAGAATTCTTTGGATTGTATTTCAGAAAGACTCCCACTTCCCCCCTTTCATTTTAGCCTGGCAAAAGTCCACTCCATTTTTCAAATTGGATTTCTGGTTCAAAGAAATCCTATCTTTCCACTTAGGCCTTTATTTATTTCCCATTTTGAAGATTACAATGGGAACACATCTGAAAGAATATCAGTTTTTGAATTCAGCAACAATGGCAAAAATTGTATAGAATCAAAATACCCTAGAAAAACTATCTTAAATTCTTGACTAAAAATAATATGCATTGTTTGGTAGAGGCACATTTATTTAATACAGGAAATTCATATCTGATGTAACTACATATCAATATAATGAACAAAATTACACATTGAAAATATTGATAATATTCATGTTAAGGTTAGATGGGGGAATTTAAATTATTATTGTTAATTCTTTTTCTATCTGTTTTTCATAAGCTTCCAAAGATGTATTCTTATTCACTAAAGTTCACAACTGATATCACTACCTTGTAACACTGACAATCCAGAGCCTCCTGATATATTTCAATATATGTGTTTCATTTGAAATAATAACAGTTCTCAGACAATATACACTAATTTTATGGAAAGGTCATGCTAAGAGAGAAGGTGGAAGATCTGTAAAAGCTACAATGCTGGATAAGTGCAGTCACTGCTAGCGAGTAACCAACTAACTCACTTTTAAGAACTCCAAATATGTATTTTCAAATTATCTTGAAATCACATAAAATTAGAAATGATGAAAACAAAAGTACATAATAAAAATTAGAATTGCTTAAAACAAAGTGCATATTAATTACATATGTGGAAACATCAGAGTTTTCCAAAGGTAAATATCAGAAGAGAACTTTAATATATACTTCAGAGAACTTTAGTATATTATCTAATGAAAATATTAAGATATATAGTAGAATATCATCTGATGCTTGATTCTGAAAACAGTTTTTGAATTTGCCTATTTCAGATATTTGCAGTATTATCTTGGGCAAGTCACTTGAACTCTCAGAGATGGTGTTTTATCAGATGAAGAGATGTTCTGTCTGCCTATCAGGTTTATTGTGGAGTTCAACAGGAATGATGTAGACATAGAATGCTTTAGAAGCTATATAAAGAACCTACATATATACTCAGGGAAAATGAGAGGTTCTAAAATCACATAGCAAAATAAGTGATACATTTTTAAGAGTGAAAATATCCCATGATAGAATCGTCTTTTTAAAGAAAATAATTTCTTTGGTCATATGTTCACTATAATGCCAGATTACATATTGCTTAGCAAAATGTAGTGAAAAACACATTTCTACCACAGGGAAGCTTAATGACCTTGATATAATCACTTAGCTTCTCTGAGCCTTAGTTTTCTCATTTGCAAGTTTGAGATGAAGAAGAAAAGAGCACAAAATTGCCATCAGATGAGGTCACTGGTCATAGTAACTGAAATGGCAAAACAGTGCCTGGTCCCTTCTACTTTGTCTTCAACTGGCTGGTTTATCAGTATTTCCCTATTCGGTTTCTGTGCCTTCCCTCTTCCCCCTATGAATCACCCCCCCCCACTCTCCACATTAAGGCTAGAACACAAAACAAAACAAAAATTACAGAAATTCGTTGCCAGCAGACCTGCCTTGCAAGAAATATTAAAAATATTTCTAAATAAAATATTTCTAAATATTTCTAAAATAAATACCTTAGAGAACTTGGTATTTCCCCCAAATAAGCTTAAAGCAATGCCTACAGAACAACTTACACACAAATGTGTATGTCTTATTCATAATTACCAGAATTGATAGCAACCAAGATACCCTTCATAAGGTGAATGGACAAATAAACTGTGATACATCCAGACACCAGAATGTTTACTGCAAATAGATCAGTGGTTTCTAGAAGTGAGGGGGGAGGAAAAGATAAATAAGCAGAACACAGAGGACTTTAGGCTCTGAAACTATTTTGTATGATAGTATAATGGTGGATATATGCACATACCTCCATATATATAATGGCGGTTACTATACATTTGTACAAAATCATAGAATATGCAATAGAAGACAGAATTATAATGTAAATGGTTGGTTTGGGTGATAACTATGTGTCAGTGTAGGTTCACAGATTGTAACTAATATACCACTCTTGTCAAAAAATGTTTACAAAGAGGGACGGATAGGGTATGTGGGAAATATCTGTACCATTGCTCAATTTTGCTATGAACCTAAAACTGCTCTATAAAAGTTTAATTTTAAAAACCACAAAGTATTTTTAAAACCTGTCAACTTCAACACTTTGAAGATCAAAAACTACTGTTCTGAAGAATACACTTGTAAGAAAATAAAAGGCTAAAAAGAGTTGGGGAGAAAATATTTGCAAACCATAGATACAAAAAGGATTTGTATCTACAATATGTAAAGAATCATTTCAACACAATAAAAGAAGCCAGGTACAAAACCACATGTTATATGATTCCATAAACTACAGTGTAATGTGTACAGAAAGACAGTTATCTAAGGACACTGAAGACTGGCAAAGCAGGGAGATGTTACAGGGAAGTCAGCACTTGCTAGAAGAGAATAAGCTTCCCAATTTTAAAACTCAGAGCCTGAGGGCAGACACCATTAGTGCAATGTTGTGCAACTACAATATGGAAGTTATAAGACTTTTTTAGTAGACTGATGAACCAAGAAGGGCAGAGTCTGGGACAACTACACAGGTGAAAAATTAAGAGGGGGCAGAGTGGAGTGGGGGTAGGATCTCTAAAAAGAGAGATAAGGTAGAAAGACTGCATTATACCTAAGTATTTGGCTGAACTTGCCACGCACCACATGGAAAAAATTGTAGTTTGAGTTCTGTCAAACTGAACACTCAAAAAAAAAAAATTTCTTTGAAAGTATATAACCTAATCCAGAATCTCTACAATGTACAATTCATACCCAGAACACAAATGCAAATTACACAAATTTCAACAAAACAGAGAAATGCCACACTCAAAGAAAAAAACAATCAACAAAGACAAAACTAGAGATGGATCAAGATGTTGGCATCATTACAGATTTTATTTTTCTTTAAAGATTTTATTTACTTATTTGATAGACAGAGATTGCAACTAGTCAGAGAGGCAGCCAGGGAGAGAGAGGAGGAAGCAGGCTCCCCGCTGAGCAGAGAGGCTGATGTGGGGCTCGATCCCAGGACCCCGGGATCATGACCCAAGCCGAAGGCAGAGACTTTAACCCACTGAGCCACCCAGGTGCCCCCAGAACAGATTTTAAAGAAGCAGTGTAATTATCTTCACGGATATGGAAATATATTAATGATGAATAAAAAGACAAATCTCAGCAAAGGAATAGAAGTATAAAAGAAGAATAAAAAAGAAATTAAAAAGTGAAAAATACAATCTGAAATAAAAATTTCACCTAACAGGATTGACATCATGTGGAAGATAAAGTAAATGAACTTTAAGACAGATAAATAATAAATTAGATAAGAGAGACAAATGCAAAAAAAAAAAATGAACAGACTCAGAAAAACTGCAACAATTGAAGATGGTCTAACATATACACAGTGATAGTACCAGGAGAGAAAAAAAAATAAAGGGACAGAATAAATGGATGAAGAAATGTGGCTTATTTCTCAAATTTGGTGAAAAACATAAATGTACAAATTCAAGTTCATTAGAACACAAGCATAGTAAATGCAGGAAAATAGCATCTACACACATCCAGTCAAATTTGCGCTTCATTTGAAAGTTTTGAAAGCAGCCAGAGAAAAACAACATATTAAACAACATACAGAAGAACAAAATTTACTTGAGATCAGTCAAGGTAACTCTTCAATCTCCACGACGTAACACAGAGATGTCAGAAATACTAGAAATCTTGTAGATATTGACTGAACAAATAGATTTCTTGAGATGTCCAAAATGAGGCTATTAATTATTTCAGTTGGCGTAGGTAGTGGAAAAAGCACTATACTTGGGGTAGAAGAGCTCAGTTAAGGTTCACATTGACCATCAAGTAGCTGAGATTCTGAACAAGTTCCTTAGACTCTCTAACTCTTTAAGTTGAATCTGCTTATCTTTAAAATTGAAACACTTGCTCCACAAGGTCCTTGTGAAGATGACCTAGGATAATCCACATGAAGGGGTGCCTGGGTGGCTCAGTCTGTTAAAGGGGCTGCCTTCAGCTCAGGTGGGATCTCAGGGACCTGGGATCAAGCCCTGCATTTGGCTCCCTGCTCAGTGGGGAGTTGGCTTGTCCTTCTCCCTCTGCCCCTACCTGTGCTCCACCCCGCTTGTGTACCCACACTCTCTCCCTGTCTCTCCCTCTCAAATAAACATGAAATCTTGAAAAAAAGTTGATCCATGTGAGAACGTCTGTTTTGAACATAGACAAATTATAATATTTATATTATAATATAAATATAATATTTATAACATTTAGTTGAATCTAAATGATGTTTCATGTTTGAGTATTTCTTACAAAGATACACTGTTTCATTTCTGCAAAAAGGCCATAATTTTGGTACCATTTTTCTGTATCAATGGTTTATGGACTAAAAATAATTGTCCAACATAAAGGCAAATTACCTGTCGACATCGGCAAAATTCCTTAAATCTTTAAAATCTTGTCCATATGTCCTCTCACTCCCTAGCATGGTAACAGAAATTTTAATTTAATGCTTCTAGTTGTTGATTTTCTACAACTGACCATCCTCCAGAATTTCCTTACATGGACTTTTAAAAATAATTCTTATATTAAGATTTCTAATAAATTGAAATTAGTTTTCCTTAAAATTATTTGAGAATTTTATTTTGCATTTGCCATTCATTCCATCTCATTAAACATCACCATCTAATATCTACTTCCAAATAGCTACTAGTATTTTCAACATTTGTACCACAATAAACTTGGATGGTTTAATAGTTGTAAAAGTATACTGCAATGTTTAGCTGTACTGCTATTGCATGTAAAATCAGGACTTTGAAAAGCACATCAAATAGACACAAATGTACATTTTTTTTAATATATTTTTTTAATATTTTATTTATTTATTTGTCAGAGAGAGAGAGAGAGAGAGAGAGAGTGAGCACAGGCAGACAGAGTGGCAGAGGGAGAAGCAGGCTCCCTGTGGAGCAAGGAGCCCGATGTGGGACTCGATCCCAGGACGCTGGGATCATGACCTGAGCCGAAGGCAGCCGCTTAACCAACTGAGCCACCCAGGCGTCCCCAAATGTACATTTTTTTAATCTTGCAAGATTCAATTTATCTGAGGTAGGCTGTTTTATATAGAAATATCTCAAACAAATAGGAATGTGTTTTCTTCTTTTATGAATTAATATTTCCAAAAAGAGATACCTTATTTGACAAAGTTTCTGAAACAAACTAGGACCTCCTACCAAATGAAGTGGTCAAAAAGACAAAATATGATTAAGTCACCAATAACACTATGTTTTTATTCACTGGAATCTGGAGATTAAAAAAAGATGCACTCTACTCTAAACCATGTTAGGTTGGAATTATTATCCTAATACTGTGAAGAAAATTTTCATTAAGTCACAGATTTTTATGTGTGAAGTACAAGCAGAGAATTATCTTTAGGACATGGGAGAAAATTACAACTACTTTTCAAATGTAACCTTGACATTTTGAAAAGTGCAGTCATGGATCTGTCCCCATGGAGACAAATATTTTACCCTTTTTTTCTGCACCAAAAGTCAGCACTTCATAGCCAGATCTGATCTAGTCTCCACGGTCTGTCTTATGGGGGTTATATGCTTATAAAGCTATGTCCCAATGAACAGCAAAAACTCACTGAATGTTTCTGTTCTCCACCCTTTCAATTGATACTGACAGTAATCCTTTTTTTTTTTTAAACCACAGGTTTTTCAAGATAAAAATCTGTTTTTATGTAGTAAAATGGATGATTCAGTCAGAAGAAAAAGTTTGTGAGAACTTCAAGCAACCACAATCCCTGGGATTGAAAATTAGACCCTGTGGCCCCATTCTCCCAGCACGACACACTTATAGAAATCAACATCACTTACAAACATCCAGAGTTTGCCTTCATTTTACCCCTGATTAATGATAAGTGGAAGAAAGGTTTAGAGTCACAAAAATCCACCACTATGTACATCATTATTTTCTTTTTTTCTCCTCTTTGCATTGAGATAATCTATATGAAACTGCTTTACCTGTCCCTAAAATAAATTAGTTGTCCAATAATGTGTTTATTTTGGTCTTTTAATGGTTTTGTTTCAATCATTTTTCCCTTTACACCTTGAAAAGATACTAATTAAGAAATTCTAATCAATGCAGTCAAACAGCAGACCTCATGTTTATTATCTGCAGAAATTTCTAACTCTCCAGAACAAAAAAAAAAAAAACAACAAAAAACAACTTTTGAATGAATCTCATCACTGGCAAGTTCTTACTGGTCATTTCATACGTGTGACTCATCAGAAGTTTGCCTCTGTGTACACTGAGGAATAGGAGAACTTAGATTGTTGTCACTATGCCAATGTACTGGACTTAAGCATTATCTCTTCTTATATTTCAATGTTGTTGTCTATCACGGGGTCTGAGGACCTGGCCTTCGAAAGCACTACAGAACTTGCTTTCAATGCCAACACAGTAATTTCACTTCAACACCGTATCATAATATATCTAAACAACAAAATCACATAGTTAACTCAATCGAATTCAATCACTTACTCATTTCAGGGTGTTATTTTTTTTTAATCGCTTTATATTTTTACTGTCCACATGGAATTTTGCCTTTATGTACCTCCATCTCCAGAGTAGGCATATCAAACATTATGAACACAGATCACTTCCAAAGGCAAAAGCTTTCTGATAATTCATTTCATGCATTACAATTAGGTTTTAACCTAATTGATTTTCCTCATGGAAAATTTTAACACACAAAATTACAGAGTGCATTTGTTTGTTTACTTACTTGCCATCTCTCTTCTACACTAGAATATCAGTTTTAGGAGGGCAGGAACTGTATTTCTTTGCCGCTAGATCCTCATTGAATACGGTGCCTAGCACACATCAGATGGACAATAAAGATTTGTTGGATGAATGAGCAAATAAACAAAAGCACAGTGAATGTCTGTCTACACTTGTTCAATCTTATGGAGGGTCAGGAATTTACACTATTCGGTGAGACAGGATGGCTCCAGTGGAATGGAATTGAGTATTTTGCTTCTCTTAGGTCAGTTAGGCTCTGCCAAAGAACCAGAAGGTTAGGGTGTGGTTAACTCCCCCTGAGGGCTAACATTGTGAAAAACAGAATGCACATGGTTCCCATGAGAACCTGGTAAAACTTCAAGAGATCAATGTGTGGGGAGTGGGGGGGCTATGACTGGGTCCCCGTGGAGTTTTTGTCTCTTAGACTTGTCCATACTGAGCTTCTAGAAGTTGTCAAAGTTCAGCTTTCTCTACCCCAATACTGCTCCTAGTTTTCTGCCGGTGGATTTTTGCCATAGTAATCTATGATTCTCTGTATTCACCTCTCTTTCCAATTCTAGGGACAGCAGTCTTGCTTGTAAACTCACTCCTCTCAAAGATCTCAGAGGGGCTGTTGACTTTTTAGTTTGTTCACTTTTTTTCTTCTTAGAATACAGTGGCAACTTCCCAACTTCTTATATGGTGGACAAGTCCAACTATGTGTTCTTCATTCTATTTAAGAAATCTTTGCCAGACAGAAAATCAATTTCTCCTATTCTTTTTTCTAGAAGCTTTATAATTTGGGGTTTACAGGTAGGTCTATGACTCATTTTGAGTTTGTTTTTGTGTATGATAGGAGGTAAAATTTGAGATTCATTTTATTATCTGTATGTGGCTAACCTCCATTTTCAGCATTATTTGTTGAGAAAATGATCTCTATCCCCACTGAATTGCCAATTGGCTTTATGTATGTGGTTCTATTTTTGGTTTTGTTATTCTGGCCCATTCACTTTTATCTTTTTTTTTTTCTTTTAAGATTTAATTTTTAAGTAGTCTCCATACCCACCCCAGGGCTTGAACTCACAACCCTGAGATAAAGAGTCATGGACTCCACCAATTGAGCCAACCCAGCACCCCTCATTCAGTTCTGTCTGAACGTTATGCTCATGCTACACTGTCATGATTTTTGACTTTTATAATGAATCTTGAATTTAAGTGGTGTAAATCTCCAAAGTTGTTCTTATTTTTCAAAATTATTTTGGTTATTCTAAGTTCCCTTCATTTCTGCATGGATTTTGAATGTACTTTTCAGTTTCTATAACGCGTCTGTTTGGAATTTGACTGAGACTGATTTAATTCAGATACATTTGGGGATAACATACATTTTAACTGACTACTTTGGTCTGTTGGGACACTTCTTTTTAAGCTTCGTAGGGAAGGTCTAAAATAACCTTTACTCTAGGTTAGGTCATTCCTGCTTAAAAAAAAAAAAAACAAAAACCATTCTGTGTCTCTCCTGAACACCCCAGTTATCCAAATGACTCCCAGGTCTGTGTGATCTCTGATTTATCCAGCATAGAGCTCCTGAGATTGTTCACCTCCTTTGCCTGATGAAGGTTACTCCTTTGTGTGCACAGATTAATATGCACCCACAATTAAGAAGGATCCCTCTGCCTACCTCCATCCTTTAGAGTATTCTGTTTTGCATGACCAGCTGGCTCAGGCTTCCCCAAAGGTAATTTCCATTTCCTCAATGCAACAAGACAACACAGTTACCATTGGATTTCTCATTCCAGTGCCATGATCCAGAAAGTGTTTTTAGATAGCAAATGAAGTAACCATGACTTTAACCTCTTTTTTTCTTGCCTTATGTGTCACAGTCCCATGCTGTGTTTTCCAGTTTCTGAAAACAACTCTTTTATTTGGGTTATCTGGTTTTTAATAGCAGAAAGGAGTATTTTGTTCCAGTACTCTAATATGGACAAAACTTGAACGTGTGACTGTTTTAAATAATAAGAATTCTCTTCTCTGCTTTTGCTTATATAATAATACATATGAACACTGATTTGTATGGAGGCTTTGTAAAACAGTGTTGTGTGGAATCTTTCCTCTTCGGTTTTTCTTTTCCCTTTTTCTTTTACATTTATCCCACAGAAATGACTTTTAGTCAATCATATGCTTCCTGGTACCCCATCATCATCCTGTTAAGGGTGATTATTGCTAGGTACTCTAACGACACCACATCTCGCCAGCTTAGCAGCCTAAATGATTCTTTCTCACCTAGTCATAGTCCAGTGTGATGAGCCAGGCAGACTCTCTGGGGTAAGTCAATTATCCAAGTTCTTTTCATCTGTGATGCTGAATTCACAAGCAGAAGAAAAGAGAACAAAGGGGTGATTACGCACAAGGTGTAACGATTACGCTAAAAGTGCTGCTTTTCATTTCATCATTCAGAACTCACTTCCATGGTTGCAATCAACTCATAGGGAGTCTAAAAGACACAGTCTTCCATTGTGTTCATAGGAGGCAGTGGTGTGGGTGAATAATGACTCAGTCTTTACCACAAATACTAACTCATGCACAATTTCTCTGTTATTTTATTTTATGCTATTTCTCCCTCTCTATCTCTGATTACAAGGCCCCAAATCAACCCATCATAATAGGCAACTACTCTGGTGGACTTCTTTTGCTATGACTTTTACTCAAAACTTTGAGTCTCTCTCTCTCTCTCTCTCTCTCTCTATATATATATATATATATTTAAATTGTGTTGTGCCTAAGAATTGTTTTTACTTAACAATATTGAAAACGTATTTCTGTAGTCATATGTATCTCTATAGAATACTAGAGACTTAAAATTTTCAATTACTTAATATCATAACTTGAGATTCAGATTTAGTAATTATAAGGTAAGGAAAACATTCAATAAAAAAGGAAAAAGAAATCAAAACACTAAACAAAGAGACATAAAATAAAATAAAAACAAAATTTTAAAAAAGCAAAAATAAGCTTTCAACAGAACTGAGATTCATAGCCATGAGAGACACAGTGAAATCGTTTTCACAAGAAATATATTAAGAACCGACATTATTATTTATAATCTCAAGGACTCCAAATTCTGCTTATTTCTTCCATTTGTATCTTCCTTTCCCCAAATTATTTTATAAGGTCTGTCTGATCTATTGATCAGAGATCAACACTCTATGTCAGAAACATCCTAATAGAATCTGTATTCTTAATATTTCTAGTAATGTTCTAAAAATAAAACCAAAACAATGTACCCATAAGCATCATTAGAGAATCACAAACTTATGACAGTTCTCTGTTCACATAATATGTGCACATACATGTATACTATATATGCATATTCTTAGAAAAACAAGAATATAAAATGCACATACAAATTGAGAAATAAACCAGGAAGATAGTTTACAAAGAAGGAATTGTTCATATCCATTAAAATTGTACAGGTTTTCATAAATTTCCAGTTGGCCTATTAGCAAATTGGAGGTTTTTTTGAATGACTAATTATCTCCTTGGAAAGTATATATCTCTTCTAGCCTCCAAAGGTGACAGGGCCAAACCAGGGAATATCATTAGTTGAATGGTATTAACGAGTTCCGAGTTCCAAGGTTGGAAAGTGAACTATAGAGAGCTCCAGATGTGGAATTCCTGAAAAGTCAGAGAAACAAGTTCAACAAAAGAGCAACTGGCAAGGGATGGAATGTCTTTAATGTCTTAAAATTTGTTCATTACATATATGATGTCTTTAAATATGCAGGTTTTGTTGTGCTAAAAAAAAAGTTCCCTTTTATGCCTAGTGTTTTCAAAGTTTGTAATCTATGCAAAATTTGAAGTTTATAAAATGTTGGCATGGGGCCTGTGGGTGGCTTGGTAGGTTAACCATCTATCCGCCTTTGGCTCAGGTCATGATTTGGGAGTCTTGGGATGGAGCCCCATGTAGAGCTCCCTGCTCAAGGAAGTCTGCTTCTCCTACTCCTCTGCCCCTCTCCCCACTTGTGCTTTTTCTCTCTTTCTCTCAAATAAAATCTTTTTAAAAATGTTATGACATCTACCAAGATACACACACACACACACACACACACACACACACATATACATATTATATATATTAGCACAGTGAAACATTGCATGATACTCTAATGATAAATCATTCTTGAATATTTGGATTAGATCTTTCTTTAACGTAATGTGTTACTGTCATGTGCTTTACATAGTAAACATACTGTTGAATTTATATGATTTTACTGACCTTTTCCTTTATTACAAGTTTTTGGATTACCTTTACACTGTTGGACTGATTTCATTGTATAGGCTATCTCAAATCAGTTTTCGGGTCAGGTGGGGTAAAATAATCACACATTTATGGCAACGGAAGCATAAACAGAAGAGCAACTTTCTCATGCTTCCATCAATGAGAAAATAGTTATATTTTTATATATACATAAATATACACATTTATGTAATTATGTATATATTTGTACTCATATGAGATGTTACTATCAGTATATTGAGCAGTGATTCTTTTTTTTAAAACATATTATTTATTTATTTGACAGAGATCACAAGTAGGCAGAGAGAGAGGGGGAAGCAGGGGGAAGCAGAGAGCCCCATGTGGGGCTTGAGTCCAAGATCCTGAGATCATGACCTGAGCCAAAGGCAGAAGCTTAACCCACTGAGCCACCCAGGCAACCCTCCAGCAATGATTCTTAACCACTCCTTAGGGCATGCCTCCCTGTTCTACTGATATGACTCATGATCACCGAGTAAGAACAGCAAAGGCAACGACATACAAAGTTGAGAAGAACTGGCTTCAAGGGAATTGCTCTTCAGGATTAATATTATTTATATTTTATATATATAGGGGCACCTGGGTGGCTCAGTGGGTTAAAGCCTCTGCCTTCAGCTCAGGTCACGATCCCGGGGTCCTGGGATCAAGTCCCACATCGGGCTCTCTGCTCGGTGGGGAGACTGCTTCCTCCTCTCTCTCCCTGCCTGCCTCTCTGCCTACTTGCGATCTCTCTCTGTCAAATAAACAAAATCTAAAAATAAATAAACAAACAAATAAATAAAGGGGTGCCTGGGTGGCTTCATCAGTTAAGCATCTACTCAGGCCAGGTCAAACCTGCTCAACGAGGAGTCTGCTTCTCTCTCTCTCTCTGCCCATCCCCCTGTTCATGCTCTCTCTTGCTCTCTAATAGATAAAATCTTTAAATAAATAAATAAAATAAAAGTATAAACTAAGTCATGCTTATCTGTTTTAGGGAGATCTACTAAGAGACAAAGTTCTGGATCAGTTAGCACCTGACTTGAGATTTTTTTTTAAAGATTTTATTTATTTATTTGACAGACAGAGATCACAAGTAGGCAGAGAGGCAGGCAGAGAGAGAGGAAGGGAAGCAGGCTCCCTGCCTAGCAGACAGCCCGAGGTGGGGCTCGATCCCAGGACCCTGGGATCATGAGCCGAAGGCAGAGGCTTTAACCCACTGAGCCACCCAGGTGCCCCATATCCTCTCCTATCCTACTCTATTTACTATCCCAGTCTAGTTGACACGCACCATCACACGGGTTGTGGGTCCGTGTGGTGATTTGACAATGCTAAACCTTGTGCTGTGTTCACCACAACAGTAGCAGAGCAGTTATTTTTCATTCTCATTTTATAGATGAGGAAAGAGAAACGAAAGCTCATGGCACCAGCAAGGGGCAGAGAAAGGACATCCCTCCAGGCCTTCCCAAGGCTCGGTGGAGCTGGGCTGTGGAGACAGGGAGGACTGGTCAGGCCCCCCCCACGGCAGCCAGGTCAGACCCAGGCCCTCATGGAGGAGTTAGGCGGCTGGGCTCCGTCCCCTCCTTCTCTTCCTGCTGACTCACTAGCAGGGAAAGAATGGATGCTCTTTCTTGCTCTCCATATTCCCAGGAGTTCTGAGATTTTAAAAGTTTGGTGCAGAGAAAGGAAAAACCCTCTACATTTCCCTAGTAGCTCCTTGGGTTAGGATCTGGGCGATCCCCTGACATTGTTCCAGTGAGCGAAGGGGTTTAGGGAATGTCGAAGACCTCAGGCCTGGATGGATTAATGCATAGCTCAGAAACCATTAAACTTAGGATGAGAGGTAGCCATATTCCGACTCTATTTTTTTCCCACCAAAGGATTAAGAAGAAAATCAATAGTGTTGGGAACACTGTGACTTCTTTGTAAACTTTAAAGATGTGTGCATCCGTACACTTTCCAACTGGACACATCAAAACTACATCCTTTGTGTGTGAAGTACAACTTCACAGGGAGCTTTAGTCGGGCCTCAGGGTCCACGCTCTTGGCCCTTCACACCGAGAAGGCCACGTGTGCGGCCCACTGTCTAGTTCTAGTTCATTTGAAGGAGTGCTTACCTCAGTAAGGCCTTTTATCTTCAGGTATCCACAAAGGTACGAGTTCCCCGTGTCCACATACTGGAAGGAAAGGACACACAGTCTGGTTACAAATGGAGGAACCCGGGGCACCTGGGTGGCTCAGTGGGTTAAGCCTCTGCCTTCGGCTCGGGTCATGATCTCAGGGTCCTGGGATCGAGTCCCGCATCGGGCTCTCTGCTTGGCAGGGAGCGTGCTTCTTCCTCTCTCTCTGCCTGCCTCTCTGCCTACCTGTGATCTCTCTGTGTCAAATAAATAAATAAAATCTTTAAAAAAAGAAAAAAAAAAACAAATGGAGGAACCCCTGGGACAAGCTGGGGATGCTGTGGAAATCCATGTGTCCTGGGGGCACAGGCCGGGTGGGCTAAGGGAGGTCTGGAGGTGGGTGCCCACCAAGCTGGGCCAGGGATCACCGGCCTTCAAGACCTTCGTGAGTCCGCCCTACCCATGGGCCTGTTCAGACCAAGCAAGCTGATCCCAGGACCCTCTCAACCTCCTCTTCTGAGTACCTTGAGACCTAAGTGCCTTTCTGGAGCAGCGAGCCCACGTACACAGGCCTCCTGCCGGTCTCAGGAGTGTATTCCTCCCCTACACTCACACTAAGCACAATCCTGCATTAGTTCTTTTTTTTTTTTTAAAGATTTTATTTAATTTATTTATAAATAAATAAATCTCTCTGACAAAGAGAGACACAGAGAGAGAGGGAACACAAGCAGGGGGAGTGGGAGAGGGAGAAGCAGGCTTCCTGCTGAGCAGGGAGCCCGATGGGGTGCTCGATCCCAGGACCCCGGGATCATGACCGGAGATGAAGGTTCAGAGGCTTAAGGACTGAGCCACCCGCGCGCCCCTGTACATTAGTTCTTTATGAAATGGGCAGCATATTCAGGAAAGACCTCATACGAAGACTTCTTGGGCAAACATTTCCGTTATGAACCAAAATGCTGACCCCCAGATCGGAATATATTATTGAGTGTTCACTCTGCCCATTTCATAGATGAGCACCTGTATTTCTTGGTGAAGAGTTGGGAGGCTACAATGAACAGGGGTAACAGGCGTGGGAGATGTTAAGGCTGCGTATCCACCACTTATGGGTTGCTGAGACACTGCAGGGTGCCTACCCAATAACCAATTTCCTACCTTTCAATGCTGCCAGGGCCCAGATCCTGTTCTGGCGCCCACCCTGGCCCCACAGGGCCTGGTCAGCCCTGACCCAAGGCAGACAGGTGCCCCTGTTCCCTCGTGAGTCATTAGTTTAGGGGTGAGTGACCCAACCAATCAGGTATGTGTGTCAGTCTCCTGGGGGCCTCTGGGAAAGATGCTGGCTTTTGAGGAGGCCCTCTTTCTTCCCCTGGAAGTGGCAGTACCTGTACGAGCGCCCAGGCCCTCGGCAGCCATCTAGAGACCATGAGGACAAACAGGCCGGGAAATGCCAGGGATGGCAGCGGAGAGACAGACAAGGGAATGAGGCCCCTGAATGACCAACCTGGAACCAAACCACCCCCGAGTTTCTTGTAATCAGAAGTGCTAGGTTCACTCATTCTTTAAATTATTTTGAGGTGGCTATGGTTTACTTACAGCTTAGGGCACCTGAACCGATACAATTCACCCAAACCTATACAGACTGGTCCCAAACAGGCAGATTTTCACATTTCATGATAACTTGGGCTCCCTTAAAAAGCAGACCCCTGGAAAGAAAGCAAACCCAAGTACAATGCCACTGGCACGCTGAGATTTTAATGTTAAGCGAGGTCTCATTTTAAGCAACTAGGAAAGTTTTGTGGTATTTTTCAGATTTGGAGACTTAACTACTTTCGTTTACACGGTAAATCAAATACTCCAGCAATCTTTAAAAACTGTAATGAGCACAGTCAGCCAGAGGAGGTCAGCACCAAAGCAAACGGGCTTCAATGAAGCTGAAATGCTCCCACAGTTTGGACCCTGTGACAAAGGTAGCCCATGTGAAAACTGCCAAAGCACTTGAGATATCCTCATCGGCTGGCCTTGGCCTTGGATGTGATCTAAGTGGTTGATCTGCACTAACGCGGTTCAGTGAAAGACTTTATTTAAAGGACACACAGCTCTAACCTGGGGCCTTAAATTTCATGTATGCAATTCTCACTGAATTCAATACACTTTGGGGTTTCACAGATGCTGGAAAGCTTATCAGGTGGCCAAGATACCTGCTAATAAGATTAAAAACCGAACTGGGAATTGGCTAACATTTTGCATGGATTATCACATGCTCAAGAATCAGAATTTCAGTCTGGCCTCCGTTCAACCATGTATCCCTCCCATTCAGCCCCAACTCATCTTGATGACAGTTGGTGAACTCAAACACAGTACAATGCAGAGACCTTACACCGAATGCCAGGCCAGTATCTCGATGAGAAAGATAACAAGGCAAATGTTTAGCAAGAACGTCTCACAGCACAGCTGTGTCCAACAGCTGCTCTTTCTAGTACCCGTTCCCTGTGACCCTGGCCTTCACTTTGGTCTTGGCTCCCTGCGTGGCAGAGGAGAAACAGAGTAGTTACAGTAACAACGGCAACAAGGGAAACCCAGCCAGAATCTCACGAAGGTTTGGGAAACTCTCTAAACTAGAATTAAGAGGAAAGAAAGAAGGAAGGAAGGAAGGAAGAAGGGCTCCAGAAAGCCCAAGAAAAGATGTGCAACATTGTTAGTCATTAAGGAGATTCCAATCAAAACCACAATGAGACACCACTTCACACCCACTAGCAGGACTGCGATCAAAGAGACAGGCAGTAAGTTGAAAGTGTCAGCAAGGCTGTGGGAAACTGGACCCTCATGCGGGGCTGGTGGGAATAAAAACTGGGCTAGGCACTTTGCAAATCGGCGTAGCAGCTCCTCGGAGTGGTAAGCACAGAGCTGCCATCGGACCCAGCATTTCACTCCCACGAGGAATGAAGATGTGTCCACATGAAAGCTCATAAAGCAATGTTCACTCCATCGTTAAATGGTTTCCAAAGTGGAAACCACCCAAATGTTCACCGACTGCTCGAAGGCTCAACAAAATGCTGTATATCCATACAACAGATTATCATGCAATGATAAAAAGGAACAAAGCACAGCCACATCCTATGACGCGGGCGAACGTTGAGGACATGACACTCGGCAACAGAAGCTAGACACAAAAGGTCCCATAGTGTATGACTCTACATACGTGAAATGGCCAGAATAAGCAAATCTTCAGGAACGTGATGGCTAGGAGGTGAGGTTTCTCTTCGGGGGGATGAAAGGGGGCTAAAATTAGGTTGCAGTGATGCTTACCCAACTCTGAGTACTCCAAAAACTACTGACCTGAACACCTTCAGTGGGCCAGTTGCGTAGGATGCGAACTGTATCTCAACAAAGCTGTTAGGAAACAAAGCAAGCAAGCAGGAAAGAGGCTGATGTATATTCTAAAAAGGCTGAGTCCAAGAAACTGGTCCTGGCTGAAAAACCAGGGTGATGATGGGCCAATTCACAGGCCACTGATGGTCTCAGTGACGGACAAAGAACTTACCAATCCAGATGTAGGGCGGCATTCCTGGGCACGACCACAGCTCCCACCAGCAGACATCCTACTGAGGCCTGAGCCGGGCTTCTGCTCTGGGCTCCCGTGAGACCAGTCAGTCCTGCACCAACTTAATCACCACTTCTATTGGGTCACAAGGACACGGGCACCCGACAGGATGTTGGAAACAACACACCAATGACAGAATCGGGGAGTTGCTGAAGAAGTCAAAGACCACTTCTCTTTGACACTTAGCGACCCTGCTGGTCTACCGCATCAGAAACTGTCAAAATAAACAATCGGCACAAATTCACGATCATTCCAAACACGACCCGCACCAAGGACCTCACTGCTAGAATTTTATGATGTTGCCCCCACAATAAAGAAAAAAGAGTCTTTACCTTTATACTAAATTCTCACATTTCAAGCAAAAGACAAGCGGGATCACCACGTGAGGCATATAATTATGAAGACTGAATGAATCAGTCACAACAGTTTTCCAGTTATAACAAATGCCACAGCTCACGTGAAAAAGTTAAGTTTATGGAGCAAAGATACAATTAACATGAAGAGGCAGTTTCCTCCACCGAAAAAAGATGAAACTATTGATTCCCCCAAAACAGTAAGAAAAAAGAGGTTAATGGTGCTCTACAGTTAGCAGAAAGAAAATGTATCTGCATTGTCTTTTGGGAGGGACACCCACTTGCTCAGAAGAGAGGCTGTCCAAAATTTACTATTTTTAAAGAGCCAAGGGCACATAAGGCAAAGACACATCTTAGGTTCTGTCCTCACTCATGGGAGCAGTAAGGTGGCACACTAGGTCCTCAGAGTTTCTGTAAAAGGCCTTTCAAGAGGGCAGATGGGGAGGGGCTTTAGGAGGTGGGGCCTCACACTAAGGAAAAAAGGGGCAAAGGGAGGAGGAAAGTGGATCCTGAGGCAGGCAAGGGTAGCTACACAGGAAGGGTTTTTGCGGGGAAGGGAGAGAAAAAGGAGTATAGACTACTGTTGATCTCTGCCTGGAGAAAAGAATGTCAAGTGTGTTCCTGTTTGCAAGAGAGGGGTGAGGTGCAGAAAAGGGCCAGAGTAGGTAAAGCTGTCACTCCAAAGCCACCAGGGGCTGGCACCAGTTATTTAGAAATCCAGGTCAAATTGAGGGGGGGTGGGGGGAGGTGTACATGGACAGCAAGGAAATACCATGTGAGAGATAATACGGGGTGAGTTCGATTTCCCAGCACATGGCTATCAGAGACCAGGAGGAAGCCCTGGTTGTGTAGATAAAAGAACACAGAAAGAGGGTCCCCTGGAGCCGAGGAGGAGGAAGATGAAGGTATGGGTTGGGGAAGCAAGCCGGGGAGACTGGGAGGGGACTGGAGGTGGCCAAAGAATGGAGGCAGGGAGCATGAGAAGCCTAGAGCGGGAGGCCTGGGGCTAGGGGCAGCTGGGTGCCTGGGCCAGGAAAAGACTGGGACAGCTGTGGGGGGAGGGAGGCCAGGAGGCAAGATCCCCACAGACTTGGAGGAGCTCCACTCAGCAGCACCCAGGATGTGAGTGCCTGGTCTTGAGGGAGTAATTACCAGAGGCTAGGAATCAGTTGTGGGCTGGGGGGCGCTCAGGGCTCAGGGGCTAATGGAGGGAGTGTGCGCCAGGTCGCCAGGTCCGAGGGGACTAACTAGGCTCTCCCAAGGAAGAAATCCTGGGAGGAGGGCCCCAGGGTTTGAGGATCCCTGGAACTTAGGAAAGGGGAGGGGAGGAGGACTGTCTCAGGTCTGAGATAATTTGACATGGGCCCAGCCTCGGGTAGGGTCCCCAGTCAGGAGAAACCAATGGAGGGCTCTTCAGCGTCTGAGAGGGACTGGAGGAGGGGGCGCTGATCTCGGGAGGAAAGGTCCTGGGGAGGAAGGACTCAGGTCTGAGGGTGGCCAGTCACGGGGCTGGGGGGGCCCTTCCTGATCCCAGGCAGGCCGGTCACCGGCTTCGAGTCTGGGACAGTGTTCAGGGTCTGCCAGGAGCTGCTCCCGACAGGCTCCGGTGTGAGGGGCAGGTCAGGGCTGGGGCTTGGAGAGTGTGAGACACCAGCTGGGCAGGTCCCGGGGGGTGAAGCGCCTGGTGCAGGAGGCCCTGCGGGGAGGGCCTGGTCCGCGGCGGCGGGCTCGAGAAGCCGGGGGCGGACACTGCCCGTGAGCACCGCGAGGAGGCCCGCGGGCCCGGCTCGGCGCACACCTGCAGCACCACCTCTACGTCCTACGAGTTCCCCTTGCTCTTCTGGCGGCCGCGGAACTGGAGCTGCTGTAGAGCAGGCTGGTGGCCACGCCGGGCTGCTGGGTGTTGATGGGCAGCGGCGGGATGAGCGAGGCCGCGAAAGCGGCCGAGGCACCGGCCGGCGGGTGGCGCGGGGCGGGGGGTGGGGGGGACTCAGTGTGGACCGGCATCGCGGGGTCTTCCGGAGCCAGGGCTGGGGGGAGGGGGAAAGGAACGGCCGCCGCCACGCGGGAGCCGAGGCGGGTGGCAGGGAGGGAGGGGCCGGGGCGCGCACGCGCGGGGTTGGGCCGGAGGGGGGACCACCCGCTCGCTGCCTGCGGACCAAGCGCTCCAGCAGACACCGGGACCCGGGGACCTGCGAGCAGGGCCCCCCCCCCTCCCCGCGTCCTGAGCTGAGTCCTCCTCCCCACTTGCCTTCGCACACACACCACCCTTTCGATTGGCTCAGGCGCACCGGGGGGGGAGGGAACAGGCTCACGCGGCGCTTCCACCCTTTAGCTGGCGGAGAACACACGTAGGGGGGTGCGCGAGAGGCCCTCTGGGACTTGTAGTCTTCTTCCCCAGGCACAGCATGGAGTGGGCGGGGCAAGGTGGGTTAGTGATACTGATTGACTGGGGGTGTGTGCAGGAGGCGAGCAGGAGCCACAGCTCGCGCTGGTGTCAGGCGGAAGATGGCGGTGTCCAGGGGAGGCAGAGGACTCTGGGGAGGTTGTGAGAGGTTTCCGTACAACCCCAGCCTGCGGCTTTGGGAATCCCTTCGTTCAGTTTCCTGCTCTCAGGTTTCCCGCCGGTTGTCCCCCAGGCTCTCGGGGGCGATGTGGAGGAGCTGCCTCCAGCTGCGGCGCCGGGAGCCTCCTCCTGAACCGGCCCGGGCTGCCCTCACCACCTCCGCCAGCCGGAGCCAAACCCACTGACCCCTGATCGGGCCTTCGCGCCCCCAACAGGTGAGGGAGGCCAGGGCACGTTCTCTTTGGGCCAGGGCCCGAGGCGGGCTAAGGTGGGCTGAGGGATTAGGCTGTGTAGGGCGGGGTCACCGAGGCAGGGCTCAGGCTCCTGAGGTTACTCAGTTCACCTGGATCCTGCCAGGGATTGGGAAAGATAGAAGGCCAGGCAAGGGCACGCATCGCCTCACTGCGTGAGACAGTAGTTGCCATTTGGCACGTGCAGTTTTTCTCAAAGCTTATGGGTTTCTTTTCCAATAAGGAAAGCAAATAGCGTTCTTTTTCTCAGACAGGGTAATTTGGGTTCTTAGATCAGGACTACACCAAGGTCACAGAGCAGACTCACAGGTTTGTGGAGGGCATCGGTCAGCCTGACCTTTTTCTGTGTACCCAAGGCTGGGCATCCTGGAACTGGGGCATTCAGTGGGTCTTCAGTCTTCCATCCTGGACAGTTTCTCTGCAGGTTCCCTGGCCCTCGGTCCCACTGTCCTATCACAGTCCCTGGCATTTCTCCTAAGGAGTTGATCCTGGTGCCTCCTTTCTCTCCTGACTGATAAGGCCTAGAAGAAAGTAGTAACACTTTCACTGATTCTGGGAAGAGGTTTTAGGGTAAGAGTGGGAATGACTCCCTTAAATGAGTGCAGAGTAGTAACACTCTTTAGTTAATTTTTCTGTGCTGAGAGCTGGAGGCATGGTGGTCTTCAAGGTAGGTGAGGTCCTACCTAATGAGCACTGTCATTATAGTCATTATAGCTCACTGCAGGTTATAATAGTCTGATTAAACAACAATGTATGATATGCTGTGATAAGGGAAATACAAAGAAACTGTGACAACATAAAGAAGCACCTACTCTCATCTTGGGGGTTTTGAGGGTCTGGAAAGGATCTTGGATGAAAGGACATTTCAGCTGAGTCTTTTTTTTAAAAACATTTTATTTATTTATTTGACAGAGACATAGCAAGAGAGGGAATGCAAGCAGGGCATGTTCGAGAGGGAGAAGCCGGCTCCCTGCTGAGCAGGGAGCCCGATGCAGGACCTGACCCCAGGTCAGTTGGTGACCTGAGCCGAAGGCAGATGCTCAGTGGCTGAGCCACCCAGCCGCCCCTCAGCTGAGTCTTGACAGGTAAGTTGGAGTTCAGTGGAGAGGAGGAGGAAGAGTGTTGGGTGGACAGAACAAGTTCAGAGGTGACAGCAGGGTGTGAGGGACCATGCTGTGACATTATTTACTTTAGAAAATCTAGAACTCTACAGATAGTTTGACATTGTGGCATAAGTACAGACCTGGGGTCTAATGCTGGCTGGAGGTACAGCGCGATCTTGGGCGCTGGACCGCTTCCTTTGGGCCTCATTTTCCTCTGTGGGTTGAAGGACCAGGTTGCCTATGAGGGTCCTGTTAAGTTTCATCATTTTATATGATGAAAACATGGGGGAGAGAGCTGGATGCAGCAAGGAGCTGGCATTTCCCCTATGGTGGTCCAAGTTGAAGGGCATGAAAGTGGGCCATGAAGAACCAGTAAAGAGGGAGAAGGAAGGGCACTTGTGACACTGTGAGTTATAAGAAGAAATATACAGTTGACGGGGCGCCTGAGTGGCTCAGTGGGTTAAAGCCTCTGCCTTCAGCTCAGGTCATGATCTCAGGGTCCTGGGATCGAGCCCCGCGTCGGGCTCTCTGCTTAGCGGGGACCCTGCTTCCTCCTCTGTCTCTCTCTGCCTTCCTCTCTGCCGACTTGTGATCTCTGTCAAATAAACAAATAAAATCTTAAAAAAAAAAAAGAAATATACAGTTGACTCTTCAAACAACATGAGGGTTAGGAATACCACTACAACCCCCCACCATTGAAAAATCACATACAACTTTTGACTCCCCCAGAACTTAATTAGTAATAACCTGCTGTTGACCAGAAGTGTTACAGATAGCAGTCAAGTAACACACATTTTGTATGTTAGATGTTATAATACTATATACATAATATAAATATATTTTATATATATACTTTTGTTATATATTTATTATATGTATTATATAATAATTCCTATTTATTTAGATTCTTAAAGTAAGCTAGATACAAGATCTTCTTATTTAGAAAATTAGAATGAATCATAAGGAAGAGATCAGGAGGAATAGAAAATAACATTTACTGTATTGTTAAAAAATCCAGGTATAAGTGGACCTGTCCAGTTCCAACCCACGTTGTTCAAGGGTCAACTGTCTCTTTTGGTCTCCCTTTAGTTCCTGACACACATCTCTCTCTCTTTTTTCTTTAAAGATTTTATTTATTTATTAGTCAGAGAGAGAGAGACAGTGTGCGCTTGCGCACACAAGCAGGCAGACTGGCAGACAGAGGCAGAGAGAAGCAGGCTCCCTGCTGAGCAAAGAGCCAGATGTGGGACTCGATCCCAGGACCCTGGGATCGTGACCTGAGTTGAAGGCAGCAGCTTAACTGACTGAGCCACCCAGGCATCCCCTGGCACACATCTCTTAAAACCCTTGTAATTTACAAGCAATAAGAGCTATGGAAGAGGTTTTTATTATAATATTTGGTCTTTTGTCCTAAAATTGCTCCAGAGATACAAAGTTGAAAGTGGTATCTTATTCATAAGCCTCTTTCAACCACACCTGAGGTTATGTAAATGAGGAGGCTTTTGGAAAGCACCTAAGGATGGGGGCTGGTTGCCAGGGGAACCAGCCACAAGATGAGAGGTTTGGTACTTTTAGGCCTACACCCGACCTCTGGGGAGGGGAGAAGGGCTGGAGAGGTTGACTTGATTGCTAGTGGCCTGTGATTTAATCAATCATGCCTATATAATGAAGCTTCCATAAAAATCCCTGAACTTCGGGGTTCAGAGAGCTTCAGGGGTGGCGGACACTCGGAGATGCTGGAAGAGTAGCATGCTTTTCTCAAAGCTTGCTACTTCTCTCAGAGAAGGCACGGAAGCACCACACCCTTTCCCCTATACCTTGCCCTGCACATCTCTTCTGATCCTGAGTTATATCCTTTTATAATGAGCTGGTGATCTAGTAAGTTAAATATTTATCTGAGTTCTCTGAGCTGCTCTGACAAATTCATCAAACCTGAGGAGGGGTCCTGGGAGCCTCTGATTTATAGCCAGCAGTCGGAAGCATAGGAGACCACCTGGGCTTGTGGTTGGCATCTGAAGGGAGCAGGAAATGCAGTCTTGTGGGACTGAGCCCTTAACTTGTGGGACCTGATGCTATCTCCAGGCAGATAGTGTCAGAACTTCATTGAACTGTAGGACACCAGCTGTTGGGTGGCAAACCCCCCAGACGTTTGGAGCAGAGAGTGTCTCTGTGAATGCATAAAGGAAAATGAGAGTTTCCTTTACAACATCCCGGGAAGGTACAACACGGCCAAAGGGGACATGTGCAGAGTTCACTGAAATTGGCAGAGGCAGAGCGTTCATTTGGGTCAGTGGTGCCATTTCCCGTTACTGTGACACGCGATCTACCATCTCTGTTTCCTTTCTCCTGCAGACTTTACTAGTTTAGGCTCTTGGAAGTAGCCGGCACATGGGAGGTAGTTAAACATGAAAGAGAAGAGGAATGTAAGAATGAAGCCCAGCGGGAGAGAGGTACATGACCCAGGCCTGTGAGTGCACTGCAAAGACACTACCACTTTGAGATTCTGTGAGTCTTGGGAATGGTGGAGTATTAAACCCAAGTGGGGGCCTTCTCCATGAAGACTCCGGCAGGCAGCTTGAACGTGGCTCCTTAGGAACGGCCAGGCCAGTGAAGGTTGTCAGAAGAGGAGGGGTTTGGGAAAGGGTTGCTGGGGTGTTAGAGGAGATTTTGCAGCAAGGAGGCCTGTTTGAGTGGTGGCCCAGCTCTGTACCAGTTCTCAGAGATCCATCAGCTGGTTTAGAGGGGAGGGTGTTCTGGAGAGGCTGTATGTCTGACTGAGTACAACACCCGGTGAAGCCAAGGCTGGAAGTCTTGTCTCTTCTGTTGTCAAATTGTCACCTGGACAAGTCATTTGGCTTCTCACCGTCTCTACTGCCTCAGAGGCATTACTTGGCCTGTCTTCACAGAGTGATTGTGTTGGGTTGAGGGAGATTCTGTAGATAAAGCCCAGCCTGCCACCTGTTGTTCAAATAAAGTTTTATTGGAACACAGCCATGCCCATTCATTTTCATGTCATCTCAGGCTGCTTTAACTACTGAGTATAGTAGTTGCCACAGTAATGTTATGTTATGTTATGTATGTTATGTTATGGCCAGCCGAGCCTAAAATATTTACTCTGGCTCTTCATGGAAAAAGTTGGCCAACCCCTCCTCAGGATGGGTAGAGCAACTTGGAAAAAAAAACCTGTGTTTAGTTATTTAGCTCCTTTATATTAATTGCTGTGGCAGATGCATTTGCCCCAAAGAGTTTTTTAACAGCTTCATTGAGATTCAGTTCACTTATAGCTTACTCATTTAAAACGTATAATTCATTGGCTTTTAGTATATTCACAGAGTTGTACAACTGTCACCACAATTCTAGAACACTTTGATCACCCCAAAAGCACCCCTGTACCCTTTAGCTACCACTGTTACTCCCTGCAGGCCCTAGACAACCACTATTTTACATTCTGTCTCTATAGATTTCCCTAGTTCGGACGTTTCATAAATGGAATGTGGTCCTTTCTGGCTGCCTTTCTTACAATGATTCTGGTGAGGTTTATCCAGTTGTAGCGTGTATCACTACTCCATTGTTTTTCATAGCTGAGTAATATGCCATCATATGGCCATATGACATCTTATTTATCCATTCATCCACTAATGAACATTTGGATTGATTCCCTCTTTTGGCTATTCTTTTTTTTTTTTTTTTTAAGATTTTGTTTATTTATTTGACAGACAGAGATCACAAGTAGGTGGGGGCGGGGGGGAGCAGGTTCCGCGCTGAGCAAAAAAAACAATGTGGGGCTCGATCCCAGGACCCTGAGGTCATGACTCAAGCCAAAGGCAGAGGCTTTAATCCACTGTGCCACCCAGGCACCCCGAGCTTAGTATAATTTCTAGTTCAAATTTAATTTCTAAATCTATCTTTATTAAAATATCAAACAAACAGGGTAACACAAGAAGTTAAAATAGTACAGGTTCCTGGCTATGTTTTAACCTCTCGATACATATATATTTCTGCTGTTAAAGGCTCTAGACTCTGGCCCTCCCCACCCTCTCTAAAATAAATAAATAATCAATCAAATAAGTAAATAAATCTGAAGGAGCAAAAGAATAAGAAGAGGAAGAGGAAGAAGGAGGAGGAGGAGGAAGAGACGAGAGACCTAGATGGGGAGGAGGGGGGATGGCGAAAGTTTCTGTCGTGGGCAGAAGGCAGCATCCAGAGACTAACATCTATTTTGTTCAGCCAGTGGGATTTTTGTGTGTATTTACTGTCACAGATACAGTTAAGGTAACAACGATGAGGCTTACTTATTTGTCTAAAAAAGTAGTAGAAGTCACTGTGGCTGTTTCAAGTTTGGTTTTCAATTCTTGATGTTCAAAGGCCTTTTATCTGTAAAAAGAAACAATCTGTCCTGGAGAAAATTCATGACTGTATACTGTTTACTACATGCTTTGAGAATGCACACATAAAGGTTTTGTTTAAAAAAAAAAATAGTAGGCCCAAAATGGAGTCATTTGTGCTAGACCCACCAAGACTTAATATCTTAAGCTAATTACTGTTTCAGCCTCCCTCAGAAATATAGTCTTAACTGGTCAGTGTGGAATTTTCTGGTCAGCACCAATGATGTAATTTGCCACATGGCTCCTTTCCCTCCTCCAAAAGAAAATGAAGTAATCCCCCTAATATGCCCTTTTATGCTCAGAAGGAAGGTGACTTCACCTGGAGCATATATATGACTTAGTTGACTTGGCTTTCAAAACCTTTCCCTATCTGTAGACTTTGGAATGCCTTTCTAGTGTTAGGATGTTGGCTGATTCATGAATTTTGATAAAACCAATTAGATCTTTAAAACTGACTCATTTCAATGTTTGTTGCTTAGCAGTCTTGACATTTCTGGTTAATTCTGAATATTTGAAGAAAATTCTGCCATCTTCCTATGTTTTCCCACTTGAGATGGACTCAGTCTACTTATATTTTTATTAAGAGAATAAGAAGATTCAAAGATGGTTTTCAGAATTATAAGGGTCTTGCTTTCTTCTCTCATTTGGTCCCAGGAAATTTGAAATCTAAATGACTTTGAATAGGAGATCTCAAATTATTTTCTGGAGTCTCTGTCATTTTAAAAGTACATGTGAAAAAACCATCCCTGTGACTTTTAATTAATTTTTCATAAAAAGAAGCTACAAATAAAAGTATCAAAGATATCTTTTAATTTTTTTTCTTTTAAATTTTTTAAAGATTTTATTTATTTATTTGACAGACAGAGATCACAAGTAGGCAGACAGGCAGTCAGAGAGAGAGGAGGAAGCAGGCTCCCTGCAGAGCAGAGAGCCCAATGTGGGGCTTGATCCCAGGACCCTGGGATCATGACCCAAGCTGAAGGCAGAGGCTTTTAACCCACTGAGCCACCCAGGCGCACTTCTAAATTTTTTTTTACTCTTTTAAATTCTTAAGAATTTTTAAGTTGGTAAGTTTTATGAGATAAGATTTTGGTATATAATTCTATACAACTTTTCTAGTCTTTTTTTCTAACAAAATACTTTGTTGAAAGAACTCATAGTTTTTTTCTTAGTTCAGTTGTTAAATTTTCAAAACAACATATATAATTAAAAATGCATGTTCTTGGACTAAAATGTCTGGAGAGTTAAGACAATATTTAAACTAATATTGTTGGCATATCCCTGTGTTTTAAATATCACTGATAACCAAATGAGATTATATTTACATTTATAATATGTTGTAAGCATGCTACAAAAAGAAAGTTATTGAAAACTAAGAAAAATACATCAAGTTTATTCACTGATCTACGGGGTTTTTTTTACATTCTTTAGGTTATTCCTTTGCTTTCTATTTCTCTGAAATAGAAATATAACAGAACTATTGGTTCTGTGTCTCATTTCAGGCACAAAACCTCTGTAATTTCCAATGAGGATAGCAATAAAGGTTTCTTTTGTTATGTTAATGAGGTGGCTTTTGGACCTCACCTAGGAACTGGGGCTGGTTGGCAGTGGGGTCAACTTGTGATTAGAGGCATGGACCCTTGAGCCCCACCAGCCAGATCTCTGCGGAAAGAAGACAGCTGGACATGACGATCAATGGGCAATAATAGTCAATTATGTAATCATTCATGCCTGTGAAATGAAACCTTCATAAAACAACATTTCTCATAACATCGTGCCTTTGTAAACCAGGCTTTGATTTTAGACTCTCTGTTTTAGCCAAACTAGCAAAAAGTGTGAGATTTTTGTTTTGTTTTTGTACATTCTCATATTTGGAATCAAAAGGGTTCTGTGCCCAATTCCACCACGGGTGTGGGAGGGGGTGTTCCACTCACCAACAATTCTCTGACACCAGCTAGGTGTGCTACAATGTAACTCAAATCTGACACTATCTATGTGGACATAGATACCTGGAGATAGCAGGGGCTCAGTCCCACAAAACTGTCCCCCCAACCTCTGCCCCACCACACACATATCACACACTTCAGACAAGAATCACAAATCCGGGTTGTCACCTGTGCCTCCGACCAAACTATTCTAGGAATTATAGCCATTCCTGTTACGGCTACCACTGTGGGAATGGCCTTGCATCAGGCCATACAAACCACCCAATTTGTGCAAAAATGGCACGAGAATGCTAGCAAGGCTTGGCATCCACAAACAGTCCTAGATCAAAGATTTCATGAAAGAGTCTCTGATTTAGAAGAAGCCGTAACATATATAGGAGAGAAGATCTTCCAAATATAAGGCTTCACCTTCTGTGTGATCAGAATGTTTCTTCCTTCTGTGTTACTCCCTAAACCTATAATGAATGAGAAATACCGTGGAACAAGATTTCGCCATATTACTAGTCATTATGCTGGTAATTTAACTGTGGATATTAAACAGTTTCAAGATACTATTCAGGGCATTCCTCGCGATCCTTACAATCAGTTCCAAGAGGGAGTTTCACCCAAAGGATTAATGATATTCTGTCTGATGTAAACCCCTTTGCTTGGGTCCAAAAACTGGTCTTGGCATTATAGGTGGAATGATGACACTTTTTATTGCTATAATCTTTTTATGCTTAGTCCTTAGATGCTCACGGAAATCTTTCTGACCACGAATGGTTCGAGAACTTGCAAAACGGATTTTGCTGCTTCTGCATTAACAAAAAGGGGGAAACGTAACAATCCCTCAGAATGACAGACTGCTTAAAATATCACTAATGAGAAATTGTACTGGTCACGCAAGCGTGCTTGACAATGACCTTGAGAAAACGGGTACTAGCAGCAGGCCTCCGGAGGAGAGGAGGATACACGTCCTTGAAGCCCAGCAGCTGGGCATGCCCTGGTCACTGACCCTGGTCACTGACCCCTGCCAGGGTCATTAAAGCCTGCTGTTAGAATAATCCCTTTATGTGCGCTTGCTCAACTATCAATTCCACGCTGCTGGGCCAGGCACACCCTCCTCTGTTTACCTACAAGACTATGGTCGACATAGGACTCCCATTCCCTCTGGTTGACCTACAAGACCCCTGACTAATGTATAACTTTCTCCTTTGTTGGTTGTTATCTTATATCTAAAAAATACGGGACTGAGGAGTTTTTTGGGGTGACAGCCCTTTCAGCTGTCATCCTTGCACCTTCCCTCTCACAGATGAGTTGTTTGCACCTCATTCTTCTCCCCAGGGCCATCAGGAAGCAGCACCCCAAATGCCTGGTAGAGGGAAGAGATGCACTGAGGGAGGCTGGTGCTTGTGTGAAGTAGGATGTCACTCAGCGTTCAGGGAGCTGCCACACCCTCAAGGCAAAGCTGTCCTCCTTTGCTCTGAGCCACAGTCTTTGATGCTAGACCCATACTCTAGGCCAGGAGTGTCTTTACATTGCCCCAGGGTTGTGAAGCAAAAAGATTCCGTGGGGTCCCCAGTGGGAGAGAAGTAGCGCTTCCAATAGGCAAGGGTGAGTCTCCCCATTTTGCCCTCCCCAGGCCGGTGTTCTCCCAGGCCCATCCCCAAAACTCAAAATCTACTCTCACTCTTCAAGGGTCCATCCTTCTAGCCCTACCGACTCTGCTGGGGCACGGGATCCTGGAAACGATGGCGTCTGGCTTCCCATTCTAGCACCCAACTCCCATTCGAGTCCCAACTTTTGCACACTTGACCCACAAAGGAGACTCAGGACAGCTATGCAAAGAAACTAGAACAAGGCTTTAATTAGTGAAGTAGACACTCCCTAAAGGTTCTGGGAAGAACATGGGGAGAGGGGAGGGGAAACCTGTGGGCAGCGGCAGGAGTCCCGGGTGCTGTGGGACTGGAGGCCGAAGGGACACGGATCTCCGTGTATTGTCCCAAGGCCCGTGGCCCCTGGGATCATGGACAAGGGCTCAAGCCCCCACCTTCCTTCAAAATGGTGGGTCAGGGATTGGGAAGTTTCCCCAATGTTGGCTTGCTGGCTGGGAGCCCGGTTTTGCTCTAGGCCCGCCAAGGTCGGGGCTCGATTTGTGTCTCCCATTGCACACTCTACTGGCACCGGTGTCACCTGGGAGGAAGTGCAACACCGGCTGCTTCTCCCGGAAGCGATTGGCTCAGCCGAGCCTCTGCCTCTTGGGCCCCCAGGGAGTGGGCTGTGATGTGGAGGAAGATGGCTTGTTCCACGGCGCGGCGCTTTTGCGTCTCACCAAGCGCTGGGCAACGGATGAGGGGGTCTTGGTGGCAAGGCTGCTCTGGACCGTGCTGACCAGCGAGGTGGGGCCGCTAGGAAGAGAGGCCAGGACACCCCCGCCCCCGCCGGCGGCCTTCCTGGCAGTGCTGCAGCCATCTGAGCTGGACCTCTGCTTGGTCAGGTGCCTGGGGATGTGACTGGAGGGAGGGGCCCTCGGGGCTCCCGACACAGCGTGGTTCGTCGTGCTGGCTCCAGCGGTCCCTGACAGGGTGCTCTGGCGTGGGCGGCCCCCTGTGTTTGGTCCCAGGCTTGCCCTAGAGCCCTGCAGGCCACTTGGGGCCCTGCTCGTTCCTGCTGTGATGCTGAGAGCCCCAAAGCTGGAGCACAGATCGGCAACATCTCCTCTCCGCAAACCCGGGGGTGATCCCGAAAGCCCCATGCTGATGGGGGCCGGCATTGTGCTGCCAGCTGGGGGGCGGGGCTGCTGGCTGTTGGGCCCAGCATGGGACATGGCGCCGGGCACCTTGGGGGCAGCTGCCAAGCCAGGGGCAGCGGCTGCGCCAGGGGCGAATACAGCAGTGGAGGTAACTGAACCTGGCTGGGCACTGGCACGGGTGCCCCGGGAGGCAGATGCGGGTAAGGGAACCACATAACCCGCCTGGGGGCCGCTGCCCAAGGATAGCTGGGCTAGAGCTGTGCTCAGGGCCTGGAGTGGGTCTGGAGCCTGAGCTGCCGGCTGTCCATGCTGGGGAGAGCTGTGAAGGGTGCCGGCTCCGGGCCACTGCCCACCAACAGCCCCGAATGGGGCCTGGGCAGTGGGTCCCGGGTTACCACTACTCCCGGGCAGTGCAGGCAGGCCTGGGGGGACTGTGACTGAGGCCCTGCGCTTTCTGGAGAACATGGAGAGGGCCTGGGTAGGTGGCAAGGAGCTCCCACTGCAGCCAGTGTGAGACCCCAAGAGGAGAGGCTGCGAAGGGGGGGAGCAGCCCATGGGGGTGACCTGGGTGTCAGAGGCTGGCAGGGGAGCAGCCACTGCAGCAGACGGGGCCAAGGCACTGGATGGCGAAGTTGGGCCACTGCTGCAGGTGGCCTCTGTGTCCCCTCGGAGAGCATCTTGGATGCGCTGGAGAGCAGCTCTCTTTTCCTGGTCCAGGTCCTCAGCAGTCACTCGAAACCCCGGATCAGGGGGTGAAGGCAGCCTCAGAGGCTCCCCTCGCCTGTGTGGCAGCAGACAAACCCTGCGTTTTCGGGGCCTGGAACAGTCAGCTGGGGACGAGCAGTTCCTCTGCGTTGCCTTCTGCCCGGTGGTGGTATCGGCATCCTTTCCCAGCTGGTTCTTCTTCTGAGAAAGTGCAGGCACTCCGGCGGGACACAAGGGGCTCTCTTGGCTGACTTTTTTGGGGGACCTCAGGGGCCGCGAGGCCTGAGTTGTGGCGGGACACAAGGGGCTCTCTTGGCTGACTTTTTTGGGGGACCTCGGGGGCCGCGAGGCCTGACTTGTGGCCAGACCCCTCCTCCTCTGCACCGGGTGGCAGTCCCTGGTGGAACTATAGGAACTGGTGATGGCATTTCGAGTGGGGCAGGAGCTCCGATGGGAGCTGGGAGACTTCCCATTGTATGGGTCTTCCGAGCTCTCTTGCCGGGGGACGGCTGTCTGCAGAGGCCCAGGCCTGGGCACAAAGGAAGAGAGGCCTCCCAGGACCCCCAGCGGCCTAAATGCCCCCTGTGGGGCCCCAGCACCTTTAGGGTCCTTTCTGTGAGTCTCTTGCCCCTCTGAATGTGCAAGGTTTTCCTCTACCTGTGCCGTGCCTTTGCTGCTCCCTCTGGGGTCTCTGCACACCCTCTCCCCCGTGGGGACATCATGGACACTTCTGGGTTCTGAGGGCAGCAGCCCGGTGATGATCCGCTTCTGCAGCACACAGGGGGTGGCCGTGTCCACGACGGAGTCGCAGTGGCGGTGGCAGGACACCTGTGATTGAGGAGCCGAGAGCATCGCCTTCACCCGGCAGCCCCACCTGCAGAAAGAGGCGAGGAGCCCCAGAAGAAAGCGCCAGGTCTCCAGGATCAAGGAGTACCTTCTGCAACCTGCTAGGACCGAGCGCGGTTGACACCTCGCAGGGTACTTGGCGGACCGCCTGCAAGTGGATCCCCGGGCATGGACCGCCAGACGAGCCCTGGGCGCCAAGAGTAGTCTGCGGCCACAGTGAGCAGGGTGGGAGCGGACCAGCCCTCCTGGCAGGTGCGGACCCCGCAGAGCCGGGGGCTGGGGGGAGGGGCACGTCCTGCTCAAGGAGGTGCCCATAGAGCAGTCGGGTAAGGCCAGATGCTGAGGATAGGGAACTAGGCTCGCAGCGCTCTCCTTCAGCTGCCAAGTCGCGGCAGAAGGCCTAGAGCACAATGCGGGGCCTGTTGCCAGGACACAGCTTTGGAACCTGGAACCTGAGGAATGAGCATGTGTGCAGGAACCCCTGTGCACGTGCACATCTTCTGTTGGGCCACCGCCCAGTGCATGAATCAGGCCTGCAGGAAGGGTCGACTCCCTCATTCCCCACCCTCGGGGGGTTCACAGATCTCTTGGGCTTGAAGGCTGAACTGAGGAAGAGGAATGGGGGTGCAGAGGGTGCCAGCCATCTCCCCGGGTGGGAACAAGGGAGACTTCACTTTTCACTGTACATCCTCTAGACCATAGTTTGTTTTTAAGCTTTTAATTTTAAAATTAAATGTTAATTTTAAATTAAAATTTAAATGTGGGTCTCCATTGTCCCATCAAGTCATTTCTCAAGGCATTGAGCCCAATGTGGGGCTCAGACTTACAACTCTAAGACCCGGTCACAGGTTCCTCTGCCGAGCCAGCCAGGCGCCCCTAGACTATAAACTTTCATGAGGGAAACATTTTTTTGAAAACACTCTTTCTTCCTATCTTGTCTCCCGGCTACCCTGATCGCAGGAGGCCCCATGGAGCCCAGCAGCACAATAGGAAATGTTGTGTCAGGTGTGGACCTCAAAGCTAACTATGCAGTCATTCCTTCCATCATTTCCCAAAAGTTCCATTCATTTCTGTGCAAACTTGGAATTCTCCTGAAGACAGGCAAGCATTCTCCTAGAGCAGTAGGATGTATGTCTCTTGCGTTTCAGAAATCCCCCAGTGTCCCTGCCTTCCAACGGGGCTTCAGGGTTGCCATGAGCCCACCCTCCCAAGGCAGGGGGTATCCTTGCACGGACTCCCCAGCTGAGGCTGGTCACAGCAGGACGGAACCTGCCCAGCTGCTGAGGTCCACCTGTGGCAGCTGTGCCCTTGGCCTGAGGCTCCTCTGCGGGCCACTTGCTGTCCACGCCTAGAGCGGTCCTGCCGGAGGACTGGAAACTCGTCCATCATCTGTAGATACTTTGTTAGGGTCCTTGCAAAGTGATAGCTCAGATCCCTTGTGCGAGCAGGGGAATCTACACAGTTCCTGGTACTGAAACCTAGGATTTTCCTTACCAATATTTCAGTACTTCTGAAACCTCACAGAAGTGGAGAAGGCAGGATCTGGAAGTCTAAACATACACAGCACGCCTCCTATGATACAGACCAACAGAGATTACTGCTCATGTCCACTGAAAGTTGTGCAGGTAGTTAAAAGCTAGAAAAGGCAGACACAAAGCAATTTTATATCAGTAATAGAGGACATGTGTATCGTTTGATATATTAGACAGCACAGTGCAGAGTAATGAGGAAATGAGCTGTTGCTACATTTCACAAATATGACCTTGAGTGAACAAGCCAGAAATGAAAAAGGACCTAACGTGTTTCTGCATCACTATTGCAGCTTTGCACTGTTTGTTTCCTAACTTTGCATTCATCGACATTCCGGCACAATAGCAAATAACATTGGTGGAAACAGACGTTATTGCCCCTTAGCTAATTTTAAAGGAAACACTTCTTTGTAATTTCTCCATTTAAAGAGACACGTGCTCCTGGGGGCTCAGTCTTTTAAACACCTGACTTAGGCTCAGATCATGATCTCAGTGTCCTGGGCTTGAGCCCCAGTGATCAGGTTCCCTGCTTGGCGGGGAGTATGCCTCTCTGTCTCCCTGTAGCCCTCCCCCCTTCTCATGCGTGCTCTCTCAATCTTTCTCTCTCCAATAAATAAAATCCTAAAAAAAATAAATAAATAAAAGAAAGAGAAACACGAATGACCTTTTTCCTATGGGTCAGTCTATTCCTTCCTATTCAGGAGTCTTAAAATTTTTTTTTTTTAAATTTATTTTATTATTTTTTAAGATTTTATTTATTTGACCGAGAGAGATCACAAGTAGGCAGAGAGAGAGGAGGAAGCAGGCTTCCTGCTGAGCAGAGAGCCCGATGTGGGGCTCGATCCCAGGACCCTGAGATCGTGACCTGAGCTGAAGGCAGAGGCCTTAACCCACTGAGCCACCCAGGTGCCCCAAGGAGTCTTAAAATTTTTAAGATGTGTTCATAACTATTTCACATTACATTTGAGATGGCAGCTCTCTTTTTGCACATTAAATGCTAATTAATACATGTCCAGTTGTTGCCCGCAGTTGGGTGAAGAAGCCATCTTCCTGGTGGCAATTGTCAATTGTGATAACTAGTTGAGACATATTTTGATCACTTCCCTTTCAAATATCATTCTCTCTGAACACTACATGTATTTTGTGAATGCAGAATTTAGTAAATAATGCAATATACATGGAGAAAATAAGCTTAAAATTGGTCATTTTAGTAAGATATTCCTTCTGTATTCTTATTTATATGATTCAATCTGACTCCACTGGATCTTTAGTAAAATTAATTTTGAGTGAGTTTTGGTTATTTTTCCACCCTGGTTTGAATAACTTAGCCATGTCCTCTGATATCTCATTGTTGAGAAATATCATGGTAAAAACAAAAGGCTTGGTGTGTTCCTTAAAGATGTGTGGACCTGCTGCAGGTCCTGGAGTTCGGTCAGTCAAGCAAATGCACAAGAACCAAAGAGGCAGGAAAGCCTGCAGCGGCTTTCCAGTCCCAGATCAAGGAACACAGTCTAGTGACTAGTGTTTTGCTGCCCTCTTCTGGTTCGCGTTGGAAGCCCTTGTTTAGACACATTCCAAGAACGCGGCTTTAGGATACAATTTTTGTCAAAATCTCCCATCCCACAAAATCAGCAAAAATAAAATAAATAAAAATATGAAACGTTTGATGTATATGCACTTCGTCAAATATTCAAAAAGCAGAAAGTATTCTGATCCCATAGAAGATTTCAGATCTACACTGTTCTGCTCTTCCTGCCGTTTGAACTTGATCAAAACTCTGCAACATTTCACCCAGAATGTAAGATTCTCAATGAATAGCGGCGTTCAGTAGTGACTCCTCTTGGGGGAGCAGCTTCCCCTGGCCATTTGCTGAACAGATCGCTTCAGTGGCAAGCCCTCCTAGTCGCAAAGGCAGAAAGCACGCAACATGGGGCGTGTCCAAACACAATTCAAGCTGACAAAGTCTTCATATTCCAAATGCTTGTTACATGATCTTGTCTGGGAAGGCACAGAGATTTTCAGCCCCGGAACCAGAGAATGTCCACCTGGTTCAGGCAAAAGCACACGCACAGAGGGGACACACACAAGAACAGACAAAGAGAAACACAGCCAGGATGACACAGAAGCTGCTGGACCAGGCAGCCCACACTGTCCCAGAACACACGCATGGCCCGAATAGTTACTTGTTTCCACCTGAACAATCAAAGTGGCATTGACTCTGTGTTGCCTTCCCTCTCCCTCTCTCTCTCTCTGTCTCTCTCTCGGCAGGATATTCTCCTGCACTGGGCATTTCCCCATTGGGTGAGGGGGACTCTATGTAGATGTGAGGACCCAGAGCGCGCCCTCGTTGTCCAGGCACCACCAAAGCAGAGAGAGGAGAGGACAGAGTGGATACAGAGCTGCTGAGAGACGCCCAGGCCTATGACCCAAGCCCTGATCTGTTGTTTAAATGCACATTCTTATTTCCCGTCTGTAAGAGTGCACCCAGCTCTTTTCTGGTCCATCTCCCCAAAGCCCACGAGTACAGACATAGGGATTATCACCCTTGAGCCATTTCAGCCAAGAGCCAATCAACACCTTCTAGTACTTGTCGAGAGGACCAGGAGGGGAGTCATTACTATGACAAGGTCACTTTCTCTAACTCAAGGATAAAGTTTAAGAAGCAGAAATCAAAATGTCCTTTAAGTCAGAAGTCCTGCCAGTTAAATTGTTCAATAATTATGCATTTTAATGGAAATACAGTCAATAGAAACCTCAATTCATAATCCATGCCCATTTTCTTCCTTCTATGAGGCTTGAAGTGTATGCTTTTCCTGTCATCACCCGAGGGG
Organism: Martes martes; assembly: GCF_963455335.1. NCBI lineage: Eukaryota > Metazoa > Chordata > Mammalia > Carnivora > Mustelidae > Martes > Martes martes. The sequence continues at coordinate 18,236,677 of NC_137904.1, read as the reverse complement.
CTGGAAATTGTCCTGTGTTTTCAGAATCCAGTTCTGTTCTGTTGTAAATAAAACCGCACTGATGTCCGCACTCCCCCGCACTCCAACGCACCTGGATCTTGACAGTTTCATCGACTCGAGGAAGCGGAGGGGCTCAGGTCCCTGGTGGGGTGCAACCCCCACCAGGGGTGGCCACTGGTAGAGGGACACTTCCTTCTGGGACCCGGTCCTGCCGGCACTTTTGAGGACACAGCAGACAGAACCCAGACGTGTGGGGCAAACGGACGCATCGTGGTGTGTCTGCACGTGGACCACAGCTGCAGGTTCCTCCACGGGGATCCAGCGTGGGCACGTGGATTTCTGAGGGAAGGGAAAGTCTGCACCGAGGGATCCTGTTTCCAGGACATTCTAGGGTAGCTGGACGACCAAGGAGCACAAGTCAGAGCCTCGGCTGACCGCGGGAGGAAAGGGGACCCAGTGATTCCCACGGGCAGAACCCGAGGGCTCAACAAAGGGATGGGGTCTCGTGGGGGTGGGAAGGGTGTGGTGGTGTGAACCGGGGTGGCTAGTGAAGGCCTCTCAGGGAAAGGGGCTTGAATAAGTGGGGGAGGTCTGGGGGCAGGACATTCCAGGCAGAGAGAACAGCAGGTGCAAAGGTCCTGAGCTCTGCATGTGCCAGTGGTGCATGGCCAAGGACCGTAAGGACCCCAGCGTGGAAGGTCACCACAACTGCCCGAACAAAGTGCCACAGATAGGGGGCTCGCACTTCTCAGGGCTCTGGAAACCAGAAGGCCAAGGTGGGGTGTCGTTGGGCTGGTTACTTCTCAGGCCTCGTGGGCTCACAGACGGGCGTCTCGTGACTTTGTGTTCATAGGGTCGTCTGCGTGTGTGTGTCCGAATCTCTTTTTATGACCACACTAGTCGGATTGGCTCACACCCGCCATGGCCCCATTTTAACTGAATTACATCTTTAGAGACCCCGTCTCCGAGTATACCTGCATCCTGATGTGGGGGTCGGACATGGGCTTGGGACAGAGGCCGCGTGGTACAGGGAGATGGCTGGGGGCTCCGCCGGTGCTGCTTCATGGCCTGGTCCAGGCCCCAGCCCTACATGCCAATGCGGGCCCCGCTGCAGAGCCCGAGGGTGGGCTGGTCGGGGGCTGGGCTGCTGTGGCCATGGGCGGGTCTGACAGGTGCAGTGGGGGTGGGACTTCCGACCTTCCAGGCATGGGGACCTTGGAGAGGAGCCTACGGGCAGAGCGTCAAACCCTCAGGTCCCCCAAGCATGGGGGGGCAGTGGAGTCCTAAGAGATGAGAAGGGGCTCGCAGACAGGGAAACTGAGGCACGGAGGTGTCAGGGTCAGTGTGGGGATCTGACGGGCTACATGCCTGCTTCTTCCTCCCTGGTCCCTATGTCCAGGAAGCCCAGACACCCTGAGCTACTACCTCCCCCGTCCTCCATCCTCCGAAAATCCCTGTCTCGAGCCTTGTCCAGAAAAAGCATGGAGACCAGGGCTCTGGTCCCAGGGGAGAAGACAAGCTGGTGAGGAGGCCGGAGGGAAGCCAGGTCCTCCTCCTCTCCCAAGCCAGCAGCTGAAGGACTTGTCTGTTTTATAGAGACTAGCATTCTGGATGGGGCTCCCGGGCTGTTTTAGGGCTTTTCCTGCATGGGGGCGGGGGGGGGGCTCGGTGCTGTAGCAGCGATGGGCATGGGTGGTGGGGGTGCACAGGGGTGTGTGCTGGGGGTGCATGGGGGTACGTGATGAATACACACAGGGGTGTGTGGTGGTTGGGTGCACAGGGGTGCATGGTGGGGGTGTGCAGTGTCAGAACAGCACAGGGTCTAGGCTTCTGTCCCCACGCGGCAGCTCAGCCCTCAGAGGTACCGGGCTGGGACCCCGGGAGCTCCCGGCAGGGGTGCAGCTGCCCGTGGGCATCCAGGAGGAGGAGGGAGGTGGGGAGAGGCTCTGGTGGGGGTGCACAGCACTGGGGGGCACAGGCCTGAACACAGGAGCCCCCCCGCCGCAGGCTCTTCATCGTCCCCCTCCCAACCACCATGGCTGGGACTGGCCCAGCGACTTTCTAAGCACGGAAATCCTCATTTTGCCAAGCCACGCTCAGAAAACGCTTTTGATTTTTCTTTTCTTTATTTATACGAGATTTTTGCTGTGAGCAAAAAATAGAAAGATCCGTGTGGCACTGCCTTGGCCTCCCGCCTCCCTCCCTGCCACCTCCCTCCCTGCATTTCCATTGGCAAGAGGTAGGGGCAGGCAGGGATGATGGGGCTGGGTACCCTGAAACACCCACACATGTCGTGCCCCGTCCTGGGCTGCCCTTATTAAGGACATGCGAAGTGGATTTGATTGCCCATGTTCGGTGGTGAAGGGCAGAGAGGCTCAGCACCTTGCCCGAGGTCACCCAGCACCCAGCGGTCTCCTCTGTGGGGTCAGAGGGAGCAGGGAACGAACCCCACAGAGGCGACCAGGGAGGCCAGGAGACGGCTTCACCATGAGGTGTTGCCCTGCCCCTAATCCTGGCAGGGCCGGCAGGGACTTCGGGAATGTCCTGGCCTGCACCCCTGCCCCCCGCAGCTGGGTTGGGCTGGTCTCCTCCCCAGGGAGCCCCAGCAGGAACGCCAGAGGTCCCTTCGGGCTCACGGCCAGTGGGCCCACAACGCAGTACGTGTGCTCACCTGTCCCATCCTGACCCTTGCACACACTGGCTCCTGCAGACGCCCCTGTCCCAGGTGCCTGGTCCTCCCTGTGCTCCCTCCGGCCCCCCAGTGTTAGCCCCGGGCCTGGCTCACACTGACTGTTGTCGGGTCTCCGACCCGCTCTGAGCTCCTGGGGGCAGAAGTCACGTCCCGTGTGCTGTGCCTCCCCTGGGCTGGCACGGGAAGGATGGGCACCATCCATGCTGACAGGAGCCAGGAGGACTGGCCCCAGTGGGCACCCCACATGCTTCTCCCTCCTCGCTCCCCAGCAGGAGTTCCCCCTGGCCATCCTGCGGGGCTGGGAGTGCTACTGTGCTTACCCCACGCCTCAGTTCAGCCTCCGGGACGTGGTGGACAGTGCGCTGTGTGGCCAGGAACCCAAGGCACAGAGGCTAGCCGAGTACTGCGAGGTCTACCAGACGCCCGTGCAGGGTGAGTTCGGTGCCTGGGGCATGAGGCGTGCGGGGCCCTCCCCGCCATGTCTGCCACGTGTGCTCTCCGGGCATTTGGAGAGACCAGTGTGGCCGTGTGCGGCCTCGGGTGGGGAGGGGAGGCCACCATCGTCCCTGGAGGCTGGACACGGGACACACCTGGCCTTTCCCTGAGTCTGGGGATGGAGGTGCTTTGAGGAACAGCAGGACACCCGCAAGGTGGGGACCCACAACCCTCGGGCAGAATCTGGAATATTCTGTGCTGTTTGGGGAGCCAGGGCTTGCTGCCCAGGCCGTGGGAGGCCTCGTCATCCCCAGAGCTCTCTCTGGGCACAGGCCTGTGCAGCCAACCCCTCCCCCTGGGCCTGCCTCTGTTCCCCATCGGTGAAGCAGGAGACTGGGGGCGGTGGGTCCGGGTGGGGCGGTCGGTGGTCAGCCTCTGGCCTTTCAGACACTCACTGCACGGATCCGCGGTTCCTGTCCACCAAGGCCAAGGTGTTTGTGGCTCTGTCGAGCTTCCCGGGAGCCGGGAACACGTGGGCGCCGCACCTCATTGAGCACACCACCGCTTCTACACGGGGAGCCTCTACTTCCACGGGACCCTGTGCAACAAGGGTGAGTGAGGGCCACAGGGCCTGGAGTCCCGGGGCAACCAGCATTGCAAACACATTCCCAGCCGTGTGGCCAGCCCAGGACTCGGGACATCCCTTCTGGTGGCTTGTGCTCCCATGCTACGAGCACTTTCTGAATTTCCCTTTGTTGTCAGAACCCGCAGTAATTCTGTGAGATGTCACTGGCTCGTTTGTCTGATTTTCTGTGAGGCCAGAAGGAGCTCCGAAAAACGCTGTGTTTTTGAAGATAGGTGCAAAACCCCCCGGAATTGTGTGGCCCCTAGTCTCCCCCTGCACAAGCGAGAGGCCTCCCTGTGCTGAGTAGGACCGAGAACCCCAGCCAAGCGAGGGGCTGTCGGTCTGCCATCAGATGTCACCCCCGTGCGTCCAGATTCCTGACCGGACTATGGTTTAGGAAGAGAAACCCAGGTCCACAGCGTCCTGAGCTTGGTGGGGGGCTCTGGTCTGCTGGGAGAAGCCAAGAAAGCTGGTGGCTCATCCTTATGCCCTGAGTGTTACTGGCACCCCCAGGGGGGTGGCCGGATGACGTATTCCAGGGTCCTGCCTGCTGTGGCCTGGCACCCGTGGAGTCCCATGGCACGGGCTGCTGGCCACCTGCTGTCTAGAGGACCGTAGCTGTCTGCACAGCTGGTGGTCTTGGTCTGCAAGTGGCCCAGGGCCCAGTGGCTGGAGTGGCCACGTGTGACGGCCCTGGAGGTTCCCCCTGTGAGGCTTATGGGACTGGCGCGGGGTGGTTGCTGGCCTCTGCACCGACCCCCTAGTGACAGGCAAGGGCACTCGGTCTGTCCTGGGCGGCTGTGGCCCATGGGACACAGAGCGGCCGCTGTGGGGACAGCCCGCAGTGCACCCGATCCCGATCCTGATCCTGTGTTTACAGCCCATGGTCTGGCTCCTCCTTCCCTCGTCCCCTGCGCTGGGCAGTAGGAGCCCCGGCGAAGGCTGACGGTTGTTAAGCCTGGGGCAGACATCTGTTTGAACTGTGTTGGGTTCCAGGAGCAAACCTGACTCAGAGGAGCCTTGTTTCCCAGCATCAAAGTACCTGGCCCTGCCTGCAGCACCTTTGCGTGCCACCCCCCCCCCCCCACACACACTCATGAAGTAGGTGGTGTTGGGGCTCGTTGCTGTCCCTTAAGAGCCCAGGAGACAACTCAAGCTCATTTATGGAGCATGGGTCCCCGGCTGGCGGACCCCGGATCTGTTGGGAAGTGGCCAGAGTCTAGGTTCTGGGGCATCCCTCCAGGGGTCCTTCTGTGACATCTGGCTGCACCCCTTGACCGGCCCCCTACTCCTAGTTCCTGGGAGGCCCTGTGCTCCGTGGGACCGCACATGGAGCCCCTCCATCCCCAGCATAAAGGCCACCGCTGAATGAGCCCACAGCGTCTTGCTGACCCACATGTGACTGTTACAGGTGGGGGAGGGCTGGGACCTCGCCACAGGACCCCGGGGCCCACTGCCGGGCCGGGGCTGGAAGCCCAGCATCACAGGGACACCTGCACCAGGTGTCCAGAGCCCCGTGCTGCCCTGTGATCCTAGCAGATGTCCTGCCCACTCTGAGCCACGCCTGCGGCCACGACTCCCTCTCGGGTTGTCGATGACGCTCGCGGGAAATCACCGTGCAGATGCCCACACACACGTGCCTACAGGGTCTAGAGGGGTGTCAGGCCCCTGCCGCCAGACTTGTGGGGTCTCCTGGAGGTACACTCAGCTCTGCCTGCTGCCACGGCGGGGTCCATCACTGTCCTCAGCAGCCCCTGTCTCCCCCGCAGGGTTCAAGGGCGAGAAGGATCACTGGCGCAGCCGGCACACCATCTGCATGAAGACCCACGAGAGCGGCTGCAGGGAGATCCAGATGTTCGACTCGGCCATCCTGCTGATCCAGAACCCGTACAGGTCCCTGGTGGCCGAGTTCAATGGCAAGTGTGCCGGGCACCTGGGCTACGCGGCCAACCGAAACTGGAAGAGCAAAGGTAGGAAGAAGGGCGTGGGGGAGGCCAGGCAGCTCTTCTCCTGTGCAGACACCCGTCTCCGGCCCTGCCTGGGCTCAGCTGCTCCCCTGCAGTGTGGCCGGGACACGGGTCCGGGTGGCGAGTGTTGGGACACTGAGCGATCATAGGGCAGCAGGGCTGTCGGGCAGGCAGGCCCGCCCCCGCAGACCCTGCCCCGGCAGACGTCCCCATCGCCTCCAGCCCACCCTGCCCCTTGCTGGCGCCCCAGGTGCAGGAGGCTGAGCTCTGGTCCCTCCTCGGCTCCCAGGGGCCTCAGTTTACCCACCCAAGACACCAGAGCAGTCCATGTCTGAGGGTGTTGGTGAAAACCAGGGAAAGTGAAGGGTTCCCATGCCATCTGAGGTGGCAGGATGGTCACAAGCTGTGTTTGTTGATATTGACACCGTCCCCACCAAGACAAGAGCCCCAACATGTCTTAATTTGCCAGGACAGAGCTCTCACGGATAGATCCTCCCCGAACGTTGCCGGCTGCCCGGCGGCATCATGGGGTGGACTGGCCACCCCTGTGGGACGTGGTCGGCATCAGGCAGGGACCTCGCTCACTTAGCTTCAGGCCTGTGCCCGTCCTCACGGTGCCCCAGCTCATCCCCGTCACCCAGGGCAAGGTGAGCATGGATGAGGGTCACCCCGTCTCCCACCTGTGACGAACACCACTGTGCCGCGTGGGCCCCGTGGCTCTCCCTGCCCCGGCGTGGGCCCTGAGGGCAGGGCGCTCACCGTCCAAGACAGAGGGAACCAGCTCTCTCCACACATGCCTCATCTGTCCTCGTGTGGGGCTGCACAGCCACCGATGCAGACGTGGCCCGGTGACCCAGGCTGGCCCCGAGGTGCTGCTCTTACTGCCCACGGGTCGTCAGGAGGGCCTGGTCCGAGGGGCTGCCGGCTCTGGTCTCCCGCCTCCCCGGCTCCCCACCCACAGCGCCCAGGAGGTGGGCTGACCTGTGTGTCTCTCCCCGCTGAGTGGCCAGACTTCGTGCGCAGCTACGCCGCCTGGTGGTCCTCGAATGTGCTGGACCAGCTGCGATTCGGCAAGGGGCTGCTGGTGGTGCACTAGGAGGAGCTGTGCCACAGCCTGCTACCCACGCTGCGGGAGATGGTGGCCTTCCTCATTGTGTCCGTGAGCGAGGAGTGGCTGCTGTGCGTGGAGAAAAACGAGGAGGACAGCTTCCGAAGGCGTGGCCGGCCCCTGCACCATCCCAAGCCCTTCACCCCCAGGATGAGGGCGCTGATCCACGGCTACATCTGGACGGTAGACAAGGCGCTGCGCGACCACGGAGGGCCGGGCTTCCCAGAGAGTATGTGCCCAGATGAACGCCGGGCTGCTCCGCCTGCGCCGCCTGGACACTGCGGGAACCCTGCGCTCACAGACCCGCTGCGTGCGCCGCTGCACGCTTGCAGGGACCCTCTCGGACTTGGTGACGCTGGCCCGCCCGTGCACACTGGGTTCCCGGTGCGGCTCTCCTGCTTCCCGCTGCAGGCTTGCTGGCCGGGGTCCTTGCCCCCTAGTGCGGGGCTGGGTGGGCATCAGCACTGTGGGCAGTGAGTACCGCGGTGTGGACGTGAGCTCATGGAGGCTGCTGGACCCTGTGACCCTAAACGGTACATCTGACGCCCTGTGAACACCTGGGGTATGGCCACCAGGCTCCCGGGTCCACAGCCCTGCATCGCCCTTCTCCGTAGACCGGCTGGCAGTGCAGAGTGGAGCCTCCCCTGATCCCATGCTGCACATGACCTCAGGACCTTCAACAGCTCTGTGCACCCCCCCACTACCCCATCCAACGTCAGCACTCCGTGGAAGGGTCCCCTTGCCTGGCCTTTTCATCTCATGTCCTAGAGGCAGGGTGTGGGGCAACGGGGCATGGGGCAGGGAAGGGCTGGCCTCCAAGGGGCTGCACATGGGGAAACCCAGGAGGGATGGGTCTTGGTGTCACTTGGACCGGTGGCCCCACCCATCTTGGTCATGTCCCCCATCCACACAACCATCGGGGGAGGGGCCACGGCCAAATCCTCTGAGTTTACACCCCCACCCCAACCCCCCGCTGCCAGGTCCCTGGGCCTCGTCGCCACACCCTCTGTCTCTGTGGGAGCCTGCTGTCTTTCCCACTCATTCACCCCAGAGCAAGGGTCCTCACGAGCGCAGTAGGTTGCTGTGTGCTAGCTGGCCGGCGGCTGTGGGGAGCGGTAGGAAAGCCGCCCACCCCAGCTCACAGCCTCAGGGGGCAGAGGAGGGGTGGTCACAGAGGGGAAGAAACCCAGTAGCAGAGAACTGTGCATGCCATGCAGGCTCAGGGGCACCATATGGGCTGGTCTGGAGGGATCTGTAGGAATTACCCCAGCAGAGCCGAGGGAAGGACCTTGAGGCAGAGAGAACAGTGTGTGCAAAGGCTCAGGGGCTTGGAGAACAGGGGGATTGGTTGTGGGGCATGTGCATCTGAGTTTCTGCAGCTGGGGGCGGAGTGGGTGGGTGAGGACAGAGGTGGGGACACAGAGAGGGACCGTCCTCAGCCACCTGGTGCTCAGCCTGGAGGGACAGAGCTCCCTTCAGAGGTACCTCGGGTTCAAAATGAGGCCGCGCTACCAGGTCTCCAGTGTGTGTGTGGGAGGGTGGGTTGGACCCCTGCCAGGTGGATGATGGTGTGTGGGCCCCTCGACAGCTTCTCCAGTCTTGGAGTGATGGTGGCAGGGCCCCTTGGTCTGCCCTCTTGCAGCCTGAGCCAAACTGTGCCAGGGGAAGAAAACAGGGTGAGAGATTTGGGGAAACCAGCATTGGAACGTCCTGACCCTGCACTCCCCCTCGGCCCCGGGAAGCCGAGAGCCACTGTGGTGAGAGCTGGTGGGGTGGAGGGCCCGGCGGGCTGCCCTTCCTCGGAGGGAGGCCTCCACATCTGTCCCCGCCAAACCCACGGTGGTGCTGAGCCTGTCCTGGGCCATTCCACAGCCGCTCTCCGCTTAACGCTGGCAACGCTTATTGGCACGGCCCCGGCTCTGAGATTCAGGCTGGGAAGGCCCCTGACGAAACTTTCTCTGGAGTCGTAGGAAGAGGTGACGCCTGCCAGGAGGCCCCACCTGCCATGCACCCAAGGGTCCCCGCACCCCCCGAAGCGAGTCTAGTCTCGACGGGTTAGAGAGCCGGATGCTGGCTGCCTCCTGAGTCTGGCTCCCAGCTCTGGCCCTCACTCTTCCCGGCCCCCCGTGTGACTTCGGGGAGAAGACCCAGACCCCAGGGAGGCTGGGAAGGGCAGAGCCATGGCTGGAGGGCCAGGCCCACTGACCCTTGGGCCTCCCACCCTCCTGCCCAACCTGCAATCAGGACAGCATCAGCCAGACCCCCTGGTAGATGGTCCATTTCCTGCTGCAGGTCCGCAGAGATCTCCCTTCCTTCCCCGGGGGAGAGCCAGCTGCTGTGATGGCCTTGTGGTTTACAGGACACCTCAGCCAGACCTGCGATGAGTAGAAAGATGGGGTCAGTGTCGCGCTGAGTCAGTCCACATGGTCGGGCGCCCTACGGGGGTCTGGTGCTCCTGGGTGTCTGATGAGCAAGGGCATGCAAAGGCCCTGTGGCTGGTTCTTCTTGTGGGAGAGCCTGGAGGCACAGAAAGGGCTCTGGCTGTCCGTTTGTGAAGTGAGGCCTCCCGGAGCTCTCAACTTCTCCATCAAGCGGCTGCTGCCCCAAGCAGCCAGGGCGCAAAAGCCAGTGTGAATCTGGGGGAGAATTGTGACAAACCCCACTTCTGCAGATTCCAGCTTTAACGGGGAGGCCATGAAATCACACAGACCTGCATTAAGACGTATAATTTCCATGGTTTTCATCTCCCATTGTGGACCCATTTGGAAACACCAAAATATATAATTTTAAAAAACTAAAACACATTTCTGATAATCCCAGTGATGTGTAAATGAAACAGAAGAATAGACAGGCTTCCAGACCCCGGGAAGAAAGCTGCTTAATTCCGTGAGCATGTTGTAACAAAGCCTCTTGCAGCTAAAATTAGATCCCGAGTGCATGAATGTGTGATAATGTTTGCACAGCAGAATTCACTTTCCCCTTAAAACATGGCAGGAGCTCCTTGGTTCCTGGGGGGCCCTCAGCGGGGAGATGGGAGTGCTGGCGGGGGGGGGTTCATGGCTGCAAGAATGCTTGGGGCAGAGGTGTATCTCCTGCACCTGGAAGCTCTCCAGGGCTGTTGCAGTGTGGTTTGTGGGGGTCTAGTGGGAATCTGATGGGTCTCGGCCCCCACTGCTCACTGTTCCCACCAGGACCAGGAGGCCTGAATGAGGTCGAAATGGAGTGGAAGGCAGAGCTCCAGCCAGGCAGGGCCGTGCCCCCTATTCCCACCCCCGTTTCCCTCCCCAGCAGCCCTGGTCTCTGGGTGGGGCTATTTAAGGTCATTGTTATCTCCAGGGTGGGGCCCCAGCTGGGCGAAGCCAGCGGCTCCTTCCATCTCTCTGGCTACAGACGGTTCACGGACGGTCGCATGAGCTATGGCGGCGTGGCCGGAGGGCATCTCAGGACACTGGGAAGCACGTGCACTGCTGGTGGGAGGGGAGGCAGCAGTCCTGGGCCTGCAGAGGGGCCCACCCTCAGGTGTCGCGGATTCTACCACGGGGACGGTCAGAGGGCACAAGGAGTCAGGAACGTGGCGTCGTTACATATACTCAAGACTGGCCTGCGATCACCCTGCCTCTGGGTGGGTTTGTTACACGAGCCAATCAACCCCCCTTCTTGTTCACCTCGGCTTCAGTTGGGCTTCTCTTCCTTGTTGGCCGTGGGCTTGGCGCCACGTCGCCTCCGTGGCTGCTGCAGGCGGGGGCCGAGCTTCGGCCCAGTTCAAGCTGGGGGGCCAGGGACGGAGCGTCTTTCCAACAGAGCCCTTGTCCCGTGGGCGCCTCTGTGGGGGAGAGATCTAGCTTCTGGGCTGAGCAGGTCCAAGCGCCAACCCTCTGCTTCATGGATAAGGGACCCGGGACTCCCCGGAGGTCACGCTTGAGGGACAAGCGCTCAGAGCGAGGGCGGGAGCATGGATCCTTCCACGAAACCACTGGCTGCCCTTCTGCTTCGACCCCTATAACTCTTGGGTGTCGGTGCAGACGGGGCAGGTGTGCCCAGCCAGCTCGTCTGGAAGTGACCCCGTTAATCTCACTGCCAGTTCTCTGCCGGAATGCACTTTGGTGGGCGCCCGAGGTCGGCGCCGAGGGCCAGGACTTGAAGACCTGACTCTGAGGAGCAGGGAGAGGGACCGTGCCGTGCCGGGGTGTTCGTGCTCTCTCCCAGGTGTCCCAGATGGAAGAGGGTCCTGTCTGCCCCCCACAGGGGGCTCACGGATAAGTTTGGGATGCTCACCCACAGGACAAGTGGGTGCTCCCTCCCATCGCACGCCAGCCCTCCTGACCACAGGACAGCCAGTCACCTGGACGTTGGCGTCATGTCACTCACTGATTTCGTCCCCATTGTCTGAGCCCCACACCCAGCCGAACCGGTGACCCACGCCCACCTCACAAGCAGGACCCCTGTCCCCTGCCAACCCAGTGACTCACACCCACCTCGCAGGCAGGGCCCCTGTCCCCTGCCGACCAGGTGACCCACGCCCGCCTCACAGGCAGGCAGGACCCCTGTCCTCTGCCGACACGGTGACACGGTGACCCATGCCTGCCTCACAGGGCTCCCTGCACCTGGCCGACAGTGCTACCGGCCGAAGTTGAGATCACACCCCACCATCATCAGCTGGGCTGCTTGCTTTTGCCACGTGACGAATTACCACGAACCCAGCAGCTCAAGCCAAACCCCAGGCACCCTCCCCTGGCTCCCATGGTTTGGGCGTCTGGGTGGACCTCACTGGGCCGCCCGCCATCGAGGTGGTGTTAGCGGTCTGTGTTCCCACTGGAGGCCTGACTGGGGCATGTCCGTACCCAGGCTCCCCCACACTGTTGGCAGAACTGAGTTTCTGTGGTTGTAGGACAGAGACCCTCAGTCCCTCCAATCCACACTTGGTCCTGATATGCGGGCCTCTCCCAGGAAGGTCGCTGCAGAGCGGCTGCTGGCAGGAGGGTCCCAAGTCTACTATGTGATCCCAGGAAGGCCATCCAGTCACCGTTGCCACATCCCATGGGACAGAACCCCACTCGGGGATGGGGGTCCCATGAAAGCACGAGCCCCAGGAGGTGGGGATCCCTGCGGACCAAGTCGGGGTCTGACGGTCACAACACCAATGTGGGAAAAGTCTGGAAATCCATACTTTCTGCTCCCCTGCCCCGCTGGTCTGCACTGACTATGGGGGGTGTTTGAGGATATCATCCAGGGCCCCAGCTACACTCGTGTCCCCAAGAGTCGGGGCTGAGTTCCCAGTCCACACTGGCCACTTGGCACTCCTTTTTAGTTAATCTCGCACAGCACACAGTGGGCCTTTCAGTATCTGGACTTGTCTAGTTTTAAGACGCCATTAACTATTTTTGGGATGAATGTTGCCCCTTCCTCCAACATCTTTCTCGAATTCCTCACTCGCTGGCACACAGACTCGAAAGCCCAGCTCCATCTGGGAGCACACAGCAGGCGGTTTCCCACACGTGCTCTCTTGATCCCACCACGAAGGTCCTGCACTTTGGTCTTCAAAAATGATCATTTGCTCTCCCCTGGGTACAGTTCCCATTAACCCACCTGCCCATTTCCATAATTACATGTTTTTTTTTTTTTAATTCCTGGAACTTCTAATTAATTTTTATCACAGTCTGCCCCGGTTTTGTGGATGGTGCCCTTTCAGGTCTGCCGGCGGACATTAAATGCACTCAGTGCTGTTAACTCTATTTCCTCGGCTGTTAGTTTCTCTCGTTGTCGGGTTTGTGGTCTCTTTGGCAGTTCTGGTCCTCATCGGAGTGTCGGCGGCTCTGCGTTCATTCCAGGAGAGGAGGATGGTGCCCAGTCAACCTTCCTGGCAGGCCCAGGTTTGGGACTTCAGCCAATGACCCCGTGAATCACGCCTGGGCCACCTCCTGCTCCCCGATTCCACCGACTCCCGGTGGGACATGCCTGCCTTTCTGAGGCATGAGCCCGGCTGTGTGCTGAGCGCTCACCACCTCTGACCTTCTCATCAGTTTGCCGCTTCTCAGTGTTTGTCATTGCCGTCCCTTCCCCGCCTTCCTGCCCATGTCGCCATCTGCGTCCGATTCAGGGAAGGAAAAGTTGAGTGAGTGCTTCCCTAACCAGCTTCCGTGAGAACCAGATGCCTGATCACAAAGACTGGATCAGTTGACCTACGAGCGTCGCCAGGAGATGCTGTGTGACCTTGGGCTAGCATCTTCTCCTCTCTGAATCTCAAGTTCTTTATTAGGAAAAAAAAAAAAAAAACAAAAACCCTGAGAAATTTGAAAGAAGAGCTGTCTAAGACCTCACCCGTCTTGGCTGTCTGACAGTTCTGCTGAGGCCGTCCACACAATCTGGGGAAAAAGCATCACCTTTGTACCTGCTCCAAACACTGACCTCACCAGGGACATGGTAACAGCCAGACCTTCACTCGAGAGCCCAGTCTCTGTCAGGCCTTCCCCAAAACAGACAGTGCCATGGAAAACACACCAAAAAACCCTCTTAAATCAGGTTTTGTGTGTTCCTTCCATTCTTCATGTTTTAAGTTGGATAAATAATCACCATTTTCAATTCACTTGAAAGCTCTATTTACACGTTTACTTCACTGGATTTTTTAAACCCGTGGGGACAGGGACAGTGCTATATTTTGTATGGACCTTCCTACCCTCTGCTCCTGGCACAGGACTCGCAGGCCGGAGGTACAGCAACTATCAGGGGAAGGAAGTAGGGATGCACGAAATTCCTAAACCCACTGCTTTTCAAGTTTTCCAGGAAAGCAACCACTGCCTCACGCTTCCTGTTTGTGAGCTGGTGCGGGGACAGAGCTGATGACACCTGTGAGCCCCCCACCCCCACGTGCTGAGATGCTGGGGGACAAAAGTGAGCTATGGGAGCCGCACAGCAGGCAGGACGAGGGGGACGAACAGCAGTGCCGAGCTCTCCGGGGAGTTGTCCGAATGGAAGACACACATTCTTGTTCGACCTGTGTCCTGTTTGCAAAACCGGAGATAAAGCAGTGGGTTTTGTCCAAAGTCCTTTGGTGGATGGTCAGGAAGATGGTCTAACGGCATCGGCCGACCTTTGCCCCCTGTTCTGCTGCTCGGTACCTAACGCTGAGCCCCAAACCGACACCAATGCTCTTTCTTCTAAACGGAAACCTCCCTTTCAGCACAGGCCCCGAGGTGTAAACGGAGACGCCCCCTTCTCCTGCGGGAAGCACGAGGACCAGTGTTTGGTTATGTAAGGAGGAGAGGGAAGGCCGTGGTGGGGCCCCCAGACCATGCATACACGCTCGTCCGTGGGGAGGACCGGGCTTCTCTCCCAGGCCCGCCATCCAGATGAGGGGACAAGGAGGGGGAAACACAGGGAGGAGCACCCCTGCCCCGCCAGCAAACGTCTCTGTCACTGATTCATCGCCACACAGCCACCACCCCAAATCAGCCATAACTTAGAGCCACGGACTCAGAGTCCGTGTGGGCTGGGAATCCAGGCACGGCCTCCGTGGGTCCTATGGCTCACAGACCCTCTGGAGATGGCGACTGGGAAGTGGCCGGGCCACATGCTCCTCAGGGGCTCCCCCCTGAGCCTCTCTCCCTGCCGTGGGCAGGACTCCTCGAACGCGAGGGCAGAGGACCTCCCCGTCAACCCCTCACCCACGCAGCTCAGCCTGACGAGGGGAGGAGGGTACAGGGACTGAGCCCCCTTTGGGAACCGTACTCCTGCATTGCAGTCCCTGCACGGGACCACGGGAGCTCCCTGCCCCTGCCCTGCAGAAGGTGGCCCCCAGCAACCTTCCTGTGGGCTCTGCCCTCCGACCGTGTATGCGCCAACAACCGTCTGTCCCCACACGCAGCCTGGGAGGGAGCCCGCGAGGCTGGGAGACTCCGGCCCCACAGGGCTCTCCATGCAGCCCCAGTCTCAACTCCGCCGTGGCCACGTTAACCTCTGTTAGGTAACCAAGGGCTCGGCTCTCCGTGGGAGACCTTCACGGTCACCTTTCTGCCAGCCAGTCACCTCCGACAGGCACAAAGTCTAATGGAACATGTTCAAACCAAGGAAGCCAAAGGCTCCCCACTTTCACCACCACAACATCACTCTGCCCGACCACCCGCTGCATCACACACGGTCTCCACAGGACCCAGGGCGCAGAGTGTGACCTTCAGGGAAACTGTCCATGTCCTCTCCCTTGCCTCATTAGCATGTAATTCCAGGACAGATTTCCAGATACATGGAAGGGGAAACGGATTGTGGCACAGGAGCCAAAGGCAGTGGGACCGTCCCCGAAGCCACTGAGTCTGGGGGCTGATGTGTCTGGCTCCAGCTGGGTCCCCCACACTCAGGGCACTTACAAGGACTCATCCCGACCATGAGCGCCGGCTCTCAGGACCCTGTGCTCGGATCCCCTCCCTGTCTCTGTCCCTTGTCTGAAGGCTGAGCTGTTACACATTCCTGGGCCCTGAAGAGGATGTTTGATGCACACACCCAGGAGTCCTCCAATCTGATGGAAGTGAGAACCTCACGGTGCAGATTCCCCAGTGCAGATGAGCCCCAGGAAGAAGGGATCAAGGGAGCCTCCTCTGCTCTTTCCAGGGCCACATTCTGCTCCATAAGCCTCTTGGCTGTGTCCCATGTGAATGCCCCGCTGGGACACCTCTGGCCTGTCTGAATCCCAGAGGTCACTGGCCCTCGGACGTGGGCAATGAGAAAACTCGGAGGTGCCAAGAGCCCAGCCACCCTGGGATCTGGGGGTTCCAGCATCCGTGCAGGACGGGGTAGTGAGGCTGACACCTGCTCTGACCCACCACCTTGTCTCCCTGACCTGAGCCCAGCTGTTGGGTTCTCTGTGTCCAGCACTTGGACTGAAATGCACCAGCCTGTCTGCTTGGTGTGTGTGTGTGTGGGGGGGACCATGGTCGTGGGGTCTGTGGAGCAAGGATTGGCATCCCATGCAGAGAGGAGGAGGGCTGGGGGAAGAGCCCCCACGTGGTGGCTGCAAGTCCCTTATCACAATGATGGCCCAAACCCAAGGCAGGAATTGTGCCCCTCGTCACTTTTCTTACACAGTTCTCCTCCCCGTGTGAACTCGGGGGCTTACTTTCTTTCCTACTTGGCATTACATTCCGAATATGTCCTCATTTTGTAGTATCTTTTTAACATTGTCTTTTCCCCCTTCCCCGTCCAGCCCCTGCCGTGGCCCCAGGGCTCACGGCCGAGGACAGAATTTTCCGTCTTTCAGGTCCCCACTCAATGATATGCTGTGGGCTGTGGGGAGGGTGCATAACATCCTCCAGCAAGGACCTCCGACGAGCGGCACGTACGCCCCGCTGGCACCAGGGAAACATCCAACGTTTTACCTCTCTGTTTGAATCCTCCTGCTTCGGTCTGTCTATCCCATGCTTGTAATATTTGTATATGCACATGAAAATCTATGCTTTGGAGGTGTGCGCTGACACCCCGTAAGCAGTCAGCAGTCCTCCAAGGCCATGGGGCTAAGGAAGTGGGAGGGACTTTGTCCACGATTCCCCGCTGGCTGGAGACGCTGTTTGTGGCTGGGGCCACTGCTGGCCTCATGCAACAAGGGCTGCTCGGTACGAACGCTTACATATGAGTGCTTTGAGGTCTGTAGGACCCAAGCGTAAAAGCTGGCTCAGGGGATAGGTGGCATCCTAATCCTGATGGATGTTGGTGGCCTCCTCTCCAAAAAGCCATAGCCATCCACACCCGCCCCAGAACATATGAAATTCTGGTGTCCCTGCATCTTCCTGGACCTCGCAGAGTCTCATCTTCTCAAAGTTTTGCCCATCCAGTGGGTGGATTGGGAAGTGGCCCCATGTGAAGCAGTACCTTTGTGGGTAAGTTGGGGCATCTGGCAAGATGAGCCCTTGTGCTCCTGATTCTCCAGGTGTCTGTTCTCAGAACTCACCTGCCACAGATTCGCCTTCAGTGCCTCCCTGACCCCGAGAGTCGTGGAGGAGCAGCAGAAACCCACACATCGGGGGCCCGGGAGAAAGAAAGCCGAACGCCATCATCATCTCAACAACACTGCTCTGCTTGTAAAAACCATGCGTGCCAGATCCCTGTGATTTCATCCAGAACAAATAAAAAGGAGCAGCATGTAATAGTTCCAAGATGAGCATATTTGTAGTAAATATTTTAAGATCAATGGCTGCATGAAATGCATTTCCTGGGAGTTTCACTAAAATGGCTCTGTATTAAAAGTGCCATTTCAATAAATATTCATGGGGAAATCCATTGATGTGTTTTACCACTTACAGCGAAAACTTCAAAGGTCCTGGAAGAAAAGACATAGGATGCGAGCATTGCCTACTTGGGAGAGAGGTGGTAAAAACTGTGTGAAACCCTCCTGGGCAGGAGCTGCATGTCCCATGTCCCATCCAGCCCACCTGTGGCAGGGCCCGCTGGCGAGAAGGGCTGTGGGAGCAGGGGTGGTGGGAGACGGGAGCAGGTGCGTGAGCCCGTTCGGGCTCCGAAGCCCCCCACTCCCCCACAGCTGCCATTTGAGGAGCACCTGCTGTGTGCCCCACAGTGCATCCCATTCATTCATGCTGGCCCTGAGTCCTCACAGCCACGGCCAGTGCCACGGAGCTCCCACAGTGACAGGGACACCGTGTCTTGGGAAAGTTAAGTGATCTGTCTCAGTGTCACAGAGCAAGTTCACGTGGGCCCCATCACTCCCTCCTTACCTCCGTTTCCCGCGTGTGGTTCCTCTAGGTTTCCAGGAGCTGCTGAGGCAGTGAGGACAGGAGGAAGCCTGGCACGGGGCCAGAGGCCGCCTGCATCACGTCCCCTTCCTCGCAGTCCCTGGCAAGCCCAGTTGGCTGCCTGCTCTGGACGAGAGGCCTCCAAGCTCCCATGACATCCCCCTTCCTGGCCCCTTTTCCTGCGGCAGGAAGCAAGCACACACAGGCGGAGTAGTGAAAATCTGGCCGAGCATTCCTGCCAACATCCTTAGTGCGGGGTAACGTATTTATTTTTATAATGGCAACTTGTCCCCCTTGGCACCGATCGGATCCCACTGCTCCCTTGTTTAAGACACTGGAATCCCTCCCCACGGCCAGCAGATGCCCCACTTGGTTTGGCATGCGAGGCTCTCTAAGGCTCTCTGTAATCTGCCCACAGAACCTTCCTCTTCACGGCCGCCATCCTCCATCCACTCGGCCATTCGTGCTCCTCCATCTTCCTGGGATGCCTCCCCTCCGCCCACCCCCACTGACTAGTAGCCTTTTAACTATCCTTCAAGGCCCAGCTTGGAAGGACCTGCCTCCTTCCTCAGCCTCTCCTGATCCCCTGGGACAGAACAGACCACAGGGAACCCTCATCCCTGTCTTTGCTGGAATGTGAGCCTCCTTGGGGTTTAACGGTGAGGACACCCATGACAGCGACAGCGGTGGAGAACTACGGGGCCTTTAACACGGGATTGTACCGAGATCCTCTGATCAGCCACAGGAGGTCCCCTGAACAGATAAGCAAACGGGCTTCTGAGCAATCAGGTGGGGTGATCGGCTGCAATTTGAACCCAGCTCCTGCACGAACAGCTCAGACCCACTGGCATCAATAGGTGCTTGCTAAATGTTTGTTGAATGACTATTAGAGCACATGGATGAGCAAATGAGTCATGAGAGGGGAAATCACACAAACACAGAGTAATTACCTGCTTGTTGACAAACACAAGGATTACCTAGAGCCCACGTGGCAAGACCTGGCATTTCCTGCCACTTGGGAAAACCTCGCTTACAATCATGCACCACCGCACACACTCCCAGGGATACAGACAAGGATGGCCTATCCTTCTGGGTTCAGGCCTGTGACGGTCTTGGGGGACACAAACTTGGAGGAGGACCCAGGCCCACAGGGTGGGAACTCTGGCATGCTCACAGCCCCGCACGGGAGCCTCCAGGAAAAGCAGGTTCAAACACGGCTACTCGGTGTCAGAGAAAGTGCAGGCAGGAAATGTCTGCAGAGCCAAAGAGAGCCAAGCAGCCTACAGGAAGCAAGAGGGCAGATGGAGAGCTGCCATGGCCCAGCAGATGCCCGGCCACGGCCCAGCAGATGCCCGGGCACAGCTGCGACTCTGCTTGCGGGAACCGCAGGGGCTGGCAGAGCAGCGGGCACAGCGGAAATGCAGGAGGAGTAACCTGTGTGTCGGTCCCAGAGAAGCCCAAGGCGCTGGCGGGCCTGTGGCAGACACGCTCAGCTCAGGGAGAGGCCACATGCCCATGGGGCGCAGCCAGGAGCACACACAGACGGGGCCTGGCCCCCTTGCCTGCCGGCCACTGCCCTGCCTCGCCTGGTGCTGCACGGAGCCCCAGCCCTGCAGCATATCCTGACCTCTCATTCCCACTCACTCACCACGGGGGGCTTCTGGAGACATGGGAACACACAGTCATGTGCGCTCACATGGACACACCCTTACATGCACACCCATACAATCACTCGTTCACATGCACGCACACACACCATACAGGCACGATCACATGTACATACATGACCCACATGTGCACACTCACACGGAGACACGTGTGCACATTACACACATGTTCCCCACACACTAACACACAGACACAATCACACATGTGTACATGCATGCTCACACACACGAGATCACTGTAACAGACACGACACATGCTCACACGCTCACACACACATGATCACAGTCACACACACACACGCACCTACTCAGAGGTCTGTCCAGCTCCACAGTACAGATAGGAGGGTGGGTCCTGTGGGCATCCTGAAGGCTGTGGAGGCCCCTCCCTCCAGAGCCCAGGCTTTGTTCCCATCTGTGCTGCTTTCAGTCCCCCCCAACCAGGACCTCAAGCCTGCTCTTAATTATCTGCAGAAAGGACTGATGCCTGTTAGATGGGCTCATCCTGTTTAATTCAAATGCACAACAGGATAAATGCTCTCAGGTTTAAACCCCCTTGGCTGGAGGACAGCTGGACAGTCAGTGCTCACTCTCAAGTGAGTCCTGCCCCGGGTGACCCGTATGGCCGGGTCAAAGCCCTCCAGGAACCCCACGCCTGCCGCCTTGGGAAGTTGTTCATTTGGGCTTCACGATGACAGGAAGCTGAACAATCATGTAAGACTGTGTTTCTGCGACAAGTTTTTGGATTTACTTTGAAAGACGCAAGCATGTGCCTATAAACCATGGGGGAAATCATCAGCAAATGTTTTAAAATAACCAATAAAAGTGAAAATATCATTGCTCATTGTTTTTTATGAATCATAATGTGTGTTTCTTTCTTTTTTTTTTCTGATGGAAACATCCAACAAACTCCCCTCCTAGATGCCAGCCACTAATTACACAGCTAGTACACGGTAATGCAGGCATGCGGTGCCCGCCTGTCATAATTCATCTTCATAATTGTAATAGGCCCAATGAAAGAGCACAAAATCACTCTGCAAAGAGCAGATTCAATAAAGACTGATTTCACTCTCCTCTCTTCCAAAGCAACAAGCTGGGGACGGGAGCTCTTAAGTACATATCAGGTCACTTCTCCGATTGCCACTCCCACCCCAATTTGATGATTTCTCGCCTATTTATTGAGGACCTAGTCCACTGGAATCATTAGCTAGGTACCGGGGGAAAGCAAAGCTTGAGGCAAATCCCCCAGGAAGCACAGTCAGGTTGGGAATGAGATAAGTTGCACCGTAATGAACGCCCCAGAAGAGAGGCGGCGTGGATGACTCCTGCCAGAGAATCGGGGGGGGGGGCTTCCTGGAAGAGGTAGCATTTACACGTGATGAAGAGGCAGGAAGAGGGTGGGCAGGAGCTCAAACTACCACGGGGGCAGTTTTAGCAGAGTGCAGGGGGGAATGCGGGAGGGTGCCGAAAGGCAGGTGGAAGGTCCCTGATGTGGGAGAAGCAGGTGTTGAAATTTGTAGGTAAAGCCTGAGCCCCTTCCCCTCATGCGGGGTGGTCAGAAGAGCAACCCGCCCCCTGCCAGGCCTTGGGCGGTCCAGCTCCCTTGGCTGCAGGCCTGCCCCCAGGACCCAGAAGGGCGGTGCAAAGGACTCCACCAATGCCGTTTATGACACGAGGCAGGGCAGGTCACTGGGGTCACTGCTCACATGGGGTCCCACAGGTCTCTGAGGAGCTCGTCATCCACCCAACCCCACATCACAGGACATGCTGCTAGCAGGAGGCTCCCGGCGCTTCCAAGGCAAAAGATTTTGGACCATTTACTGTTAAGTGCTTCTCTCCATCTGTGCTGCCGACATTCCCCTCCTTGAACATTTGAATGCGCCAGGAAAAGACACTGAGGAGAAATGTTCAGGGGGACGCGAGAGAAATGCCAATGAGACCCACAGAGCAGAATCCACGGGAAGGGGAGGTCTCCTGAAGGAGTGGCAGCCTGTGTCGCTCGCTAACAGGGAAGTCGATTTGGGGAATGGGCGAAAAAAGCGGGGCCCGGGGAACAGAGGCCGGTGGCAGCCGAGGATGGTGGGAAGGAGACCCACGCTGGCGCAGGTCTGCTCGCCTGCCCGCCATCCAGACCTCCATGCATGGCGGGGTATTTCCTAACAGACCGACTGACTGTGGGGAAACTAGGGGTCACAGCTTCTCTGTAGGGGAAGGCAGGTGCTGCTGTGACCTTTCCATCATGGAGGATCTTGGCAACCTGTGGGCTGTGTCCCTCAGGAATGCCCCACCTATACCTGTGGCTCCCATCTTTCTGGGGCTGAAACCCAGACTCGGGGGATCTGGGACAGATTCGCCCTTTCCCTCCCCACGCACACTCTACCCGCTGCCCACTCCGTGTATTCCCTCTGCTTCTCCTGTGTTTCTCTGCTCCCCCCACCACCCCCCCACCACGGCTTCCTCTGGGACAGACTGAATCTCTGCTTCCAAGGCTTCACTGCCTCATTATAGATCTTACTTCTCAACCTTCCCTGGCCCCACAGCCCCTCCCCCAGCCCCACGGCCCCTCCCCCAGCCCCACATCCCCCCACCACCCCACAGCCCCTCCCCCAGCCCCCAGTCCCCCCCCCGGCCCCCCGCCCCACAGCCCTTCCCCCAGCCCCCCCACCCCACGGCCTCACCCCCAGCCCCATGGCCTCTCCCCCAGCTCCACGTCCCCCCACTGTCCACCCCACGGCCCCTCCCCCAGCCCCACGTTCCACCCCCCTCCCACCCCAACCCCCCTCCCAGCCCCGACCCCCCCCCCCCAGCCCCAAGGCCTGGCCCTGTTCCCTGCCCTTGGGAGGGAGATGGACATGGGTGGACCATGTGACATGTCTGAGCTAATGAGATATTTGTAGATGCAGCCGCCAGAGGCTTGCCACGTTCTTGTGCCCTGGAGTTGGGCGAGCTTGCATTCCTGGGATCCCCTGAGAAGGTTATGCACCAGGCAGAGGCGCCACTTCAGATGTGGCCTCTGGAGAAACCCCGAGGAAAAGACCCGAGTCTACCAAGGAGCCTGGAGCCATGCCCCGCTCACCCACCCCAGAACGAGGGTAGCCCAGATCAGCTGTAGCGAGTCAACCCACAGAGCCCCGGTCATGAGAAGAAATAGCCTTTGTCTCAAGCCACTGAGGTTCGGGATGGTTTGTTACGTGGCACGGCTGCTCAGTTTGCTGGCTGATGCAACCCTGGTCGTCCGAGCTCCCCCCTCTTCCTCCTTAAGCCCAACTATCATACGGATGCTCATTGTAGCAAAAAAGACTTCCCCATCAGGGATATTCCGACTTTCTTCCAGAGGCTTATTTCTCAGTTCATGTGCCAACATACGGAGGTCCATGCTCAGCCTTAGCAGGGGCGACAGGAGGCAAGAGCGGCGTGGTTCTGCAGGAGGCCGAGACGTATGCCCTTTCTTCGAGAGTGAGAGCGCCGGGCCTGAAGCCAGTAATCACATGGCAGGGTACCGGTCACGTTTCTGACCCAAGAGCAGACCAGGGGGAGATAAGGTCATCGTTCTGCAGATGCCCGTGTTTCTTCTTAAGACAAATAATCTGTATTTTTTTTTTAAGTCCCCAGTAATTATTAGTTTCCCTTCTTTTGCACAGACCGCATGAGCCAGTGAGGAATCAGAATGCAACACAATCTTCCCATATGTCAGTCCCAGTTACGTCTCCTTTTAAAGCGTGTTCTGTGCATCTTTCTGGAAGGAGGCAAATGAAATGTTCTTGTAAACAGACAAATGATTCATGGGATCAGGACTGCTTTGCATCAGCTGCATCAATTCTAGGCAGCGATGGGACTTGGTGAGATATTATTTACAACTTGTTAAAAACACTCCTTGAGACACTTCAGGCCTTGTTCAGTCCTGGTGAGCTCAGCTGAACGTGGCTGGGCTGAGAGTCGGCCAAACCTGGTCCTCCTGGCACACCCACACTCCCTGGGCCCAGAGGAACCGCATGCCGGGGTGGGGAGGCTTCCGGAACTCTTTCCTCTGAGATGGAGGACGGGGAAGCCTGAGAAGTGCACGGGACTTTACTGGGCCATCAACGAGGCATTCGATCAGGCATCGAGCCACGTGACATTGTGTCTGGTGATGGGGTCACAGCTTCACAGGGCAAAGGACAAACACACAGTCCTGCTCTCAGGCAGCCTATGGTCTCACAGAGACACAGTTGCCTGTCTACTATGTAGTCTTCAGGAAAGAAATGACCTGGCTTGCCTGTCCCTTAATCCCCTCCTCTGTCAAATTAAGAAAATGGTAATCACATCCCAGGACGGTGGGGACAGCCACGTCAGCCGACACCTGTCCACCATACCCCCTTGTTCCCTGAGAGGACCCTGAGTGTGTTGGGGCGGCCATGCTTCCTAATGACGGCTCACCTTCCCAGGCTCCCTGCGGCCACATGGGCCATGCGCCCCGGTTCCTGTCTGTGAGCACGGATGGAAATTTGGGTGAGCGCATTCCTTTCTGAGTAAAAGGACAAAGTTTCTCGAGAGACACTGCTCATTTGCCTTCTCTCCAGAAACACCTGTACGGAACCTCTGACCACCTGGGACCAACGGGACAGTGACAGGCTGGAGGGGCCTTGGGCTCCGGATGTGCTCCTGGGCACCTTTCTGAGCTGTGTTCTACTTAGTTCCAGACAGCTCGCTCTTACTTCAGCAGCTGTCTCACGGGTGAATGTGCTCCAGAGAGTGTGAGCCCACAGACTGCCGGATGGGCGGGAAGCACTCCGTGGGGCCGCACTGTGTGGTTACTGATGTCGTGAGCACACAGCATGGTGGCGTGGTGAGCGGGGTGCGGACACCAGATGCTTCACAGGGCCTGCAGTGCCAGCCAGTGCCGCGGGCTCTGAGCCTCAGAGGTCTTTCTGGGCAGAACCCCTCTGCTCTTCCCAGCCATCGTCCCCTCCACGGGGCCTCTACATTGGCCGTTCTGGCAGGTTCCAAGCCGGCCTCCCGGCTTCAGTCCTTTGCGAACCGTCCGCCTCGCTTGTTTCCAACACGGGTCTGCTCCCAGCTCACCCCCAGATGAGAACCTCCCCGGAGTGACCCCTCACCATCAGTAGTCCCTTGAAGCTCCTGCCCTTCGGGCCCCGAGTGCCGACACTGCCATGGACACTTCAGCAAGGCCTGGGGAGACACAAAACATACCTCACTTTTAAAACTTCAATCTTAAAAGAAAAAAAATCATGCAATGTTTGTTTTTTTACTGTGATATATTCTTGTTGGCTTCAATATAAAAATGTTTTAACTTCCCTGCTGATGGGAAGAATTAATCGTATTCGAGGAAGATGCTGGGTGTTCAGCCGTGGTTCTGAGCGCCCCCTCAGAGGGCGTGCGGTAGCTCCCTATCCTGTCGTCCATGGGTGGCCTCCTGTGACCACTTGTTCCACACACCCTCCTCATGAAGCGTACTACCTCCCTGGCCGCTGGCAAGCTCCCGGCTGTGTTCCCATCTGAGAGCGCCCAGCGGGCCGGCCGTGCTAACTGCTTCGGCCTCTAGTCCCACCGTGCACCTGTCAAGCACAGGGAACATTCTGTTCATCGTGGAAGGCTTCCAGTTACTCGTGTGTGACCAACGATCCCCACACCTAGAGACTCCTCCTCCCGAGGGGGGCAGGTGCCCCAGGACCAAGCAGGCGCCAGCTGCCGGAATGCACCTCGGTACCGCAAGGGGGGGAGGCGCGTGAGGACAAAGAAAGCGTCTGAGAATGGACTTGCCAGCCAGTGATGTCTCCACGCACCCTCGCAAGCCGTCTCTGCCCCGCACCGGAGTGTGGAGGTTGAGGCTGGGGCAGGGAGGGACCCGCTTGCTGCTGGGAGGGACGCGGCAGGGAGGGACCCATCTCCGGCTCCCCATTCCTGGTATTTCTTACCCCCAGCCCCACACGGGAAACCGAGTGCTTGGTGTTCACTCTGAGCGTGGGTCAGTGGTCTGTAAAGGAAACCGGGATGGGCTCTGGTATTGCCCGCATCCCCCTAAAGCCACTTCTGTGTCCCCCACTCTCAGGGGCCTAGCAGAACAAGGGGGGCTGTAGGCGGCTCCCCCCAGCCCCTCCCCCCAGCCCTCAGGAGAGGCAGCCCACCATCCGAGAGCTGTCCGTGGCTGTGGGCTAAGTGTCCGAGGTCTAACAGCCCCTCGTCTGCCATTACGAGCTCCGTTATGGGAGCCTTCATAGCAGGTGTCATTAACCAGACATTAAGACCCAAGCGGCCATGGTTTAGGGAACCATTACCATATGCCCGAAGTTTGTCATGACAAACGGAGACCCAGCCAAGCACACATGTGATAATGGGCCGGGAAACACCCCCTGGGGGGAAGTAACAGGTTGCGGGGGGAGGCACGCCCTGCCTGGGGCCCTCGGAGCATCTGTTGACTCTGAGTCGGCCTCGCCCTGGCCTCCCTGGGTCCCCAGCTCTCAACCAGGGAGGTGGGGACCGCTGCCTGCCCGGCCAGCCTAAGCATGCTCCAGGGAAGCCTGCCTTGTGGCGGTAGGACAAAGGGTCACGCTGCCTCAGTTTCCCCTGAGCTGACGGGTCTTTGGGAGCCAAGGCCAGCGTCAAAGCAAGCCGAGCTCATTTATGCTTCTGTGGGTGTGGAGGGTGCAGGGCCGTCAGGGCACCGACACCCCACCTCCAGCGGAACTGCGCATCCGCACTGGTGGCCGGCCCCACCGACCCACTCTTCTACCTGCAGCCTTCCGCGACCAGGAGGCGGTGCAGTGTCGAGTGCAGGTGCACGCTTTGGGTTCCGGCCTCCCTGAGTTCGAAGCCCAGCTCTGCCCCCTGCAAGTCAGGCTCCTCTTTCTGTTTCCATGGGGTGCCGCGCACACCATCCCTCTGGTCTCCTAGGTCCCTCTGCTCTGCGTTCATGCCCACGCCTGCCGGAGAGTGGAGGGCCCCAGGGTCTCCTGGACCCTGCCGCTCCCCAAGGGAGCAGACACCCCCTAAATCAGGTTCCATCCATGAAGGTCCCTTCCCTGGGCCACGCCCGATGGCAATGGCAATGGCAAGCACAGCCGGGGACTGTCCGCAAACCCACCAAACTGCCCGCTGACCAGAACTCGTGCCCCCACCTGTGTACCCAGCCCCCACCATGCCCTCAGCTCGCTCCTGCCATGCTTTCTGTTCCCAGTGCCCCAGGTACCACTTCCTCCTACCTGCTCCTCCTCCTCCCCTTCCTGAGCCCTCCCCTGCCCCCACCCTGCCTTCTCCCAGACTGCCCCTCCCCCTGAAGCACTGGCTCCCTGGAGCCTCCATGTCCCTCAGCCTGCAGGACCTGCCTGCAGGGCACGTGCCTTCAGGACCGAGCCTCGGGCAGCCGGGTCCTCCTCCTTCTCTCTCCCCGCCATGTGCTGCGGTGTCCAGCTCTGTGTGTGAACGTGCTCTTGCCGGACTCACCCCGGCCCTAACTGAATGTCAGATGCACTCTACCCTCCCGCTGAACCAGTCCCATGGGACACTTACCCCACAGCCACGGACAGCCAACAGCCCCCGGTGCCCAGAGCGCAGGGCCCGCCCTCGCTCCCACGGGCCGCAGCCAGCCAAGCACGCAGTGTCTCCCGTGGGTCATCCAGCCCCTCCCACGCGCACAAGTACCTCCTCTAAGATCTTCTCCCGTCTCCTATGAGCAGTGGTGCTTTTACTCTTAGGACCGCGTTCACTGTGGCAGGCATTGCGGTCTACAGTGGGCTGAATGGTGGCCACCGGAGAGACATGTCTGCGTTCACAACCCTGCAACCTATGGTGGTTACCTTTAACAGGTCTTGCCTGATGTAATTAAACGAAGGATCTCAACATGAAACCGTCCTGGATCATCCCCCAACCCAGGGACAAGCGTCCTTACCAGACACACACGCACAGAGGAGAGGACACACGGACACAGAGACAGATGGAAGGACACAGCCATAGCCACGGACACCGGGGCCAGAGTTCTGTGAGGGGCTAGATGGACCCTGCCTCAGAGCCTGGCCTGAGTGGCTGCCGTGGCCTCGCCTCGCCTTTGGAAGTCTGGCCCACCCGGGACACTGATTCCCGATCCCCCAGGGACAGTTAAGGGGCAACGGACAGCTTGTTAGAGTCTCGTGGGTGCTGAGGGGCAGAGTCCCAGCCTCCGTGTGTCTGGGCGGCACGAAATCTGGGCTCCACGGCTCCTAGAGGCCAGGGCTCGCCCGGATTCCACCCCCAGCATGCAGACCAGGAGCCCTGAGATTTGGGGCAAAGTGCTTAACCCCTCGCCCCCAGTTTCTGCCTCTGTAAAACGGGGGGGGGTGGTGGTGGTGGTAAAAACCACCCTTTGCCCCCTGGGTTGCTGTGGACTCAAGGGTGCAGATGAATAGACCCGTGGACAGCAGGGAGGGCCCACCTGGGACACAGCGTGTGCTTGGAAGGCACCTGCTGTAACAGCCCATCTGCGGTGCCCCCAGCTCACGCACTCTGGTCTCCAGGGTCTCCGGGCTCACATGCTCTGGTCTGAGGGATTCCCCCTCTCACGCACTGTGGTCTGCGGAGTCACCCGCTCACCTGCTCTTGTCTGCGGGGTCCCCCACTCATGCACTCTGGTGTGCGGGGTCCCCCACTCATGCACTCTGGTCTATGGGGTCTCCCAGGCTCCCGGTCTCTGGTCTGTAGGGTGTCCGGCTCACCCGTCCTGATCTGCAGAGTCCCCTGCTCATGCACCCTGGTCTGCAGGGATCCCCTGCTCATATGCTCTGGTCTGTGGGTTCTCCTGCTCATAAGCTCTGGTCCACGAGGTCTTCCCAACTCTGCAGACTCCCTGGCTCATGCCCTCTGGTCTATGGGGTCTCCCCCTCACGCACCCTGGTCTGCGGCATCTCCCTGGCTTGGGCGCTCTGGACTGCGGGGCCCCTGCTCACATGCCCTGGTCTGTGGGGGTCTCCTGCTAAGGCGCTCTGGCCTGCAGGGTCTCCCGACTCTTGCGCTCTAGTCTGCGGGGTCCCCCCAGCTCTGCACTCCGGTCTATGGGGTCTCCCCAGCTCATAGGCTCTGGTCTGCGGGGTCTCCCCCTCATGCACTCTGTGTCCACCCCGCCACACAGCACGCGTTTCCCAGGTGCCACACTGCTGACACTCCCTGCTGAGAGGCTGTCCTGGGCTCTGTAGGATTTGAGTGGTGTCCATGCGCTGCATTCGCCCAGGCCCGGCTCCCTGTCACGCAGAACGACCCTGGCTCACTCTGGCCCAGGTTGGGAGACACGGCTGCCGTGGTGGAGAACAGCCCACTAGGTGGAAGGGCCAGGACTTCAGAACCTGGGCCTCCTGCTTGCAGCTGGCTTGGGATGCAGGCAGTGGCGCTGGGTGGAGCACTGGAACCGGCAGATGGTTAGCAAAGGCCCAGGGGTGGGCAGGCCGCGCAGGCGGTGCACAGACAGGGCCCCGGTTCGCCCCGGGCAGTGGCACCAGCCGCACGGTGACTGCAGGTGCTTCGTGAAGCCTCGGATGTGACATGACCCATCTGCCGGGCACGGGGTTGGCTGCCCCGCGGCTGTTCCTGCTGTTCCTGCCCGCTGAGCGAACCCGTAACGGGATACGGGAGGAAACATCTCTTCACAGGGCTGCAAACCCTCCGAATCAACTTGTCAAATAACAGGCACATACCCAGGATGAGGGTGGGGGTGCACAGCGTGATTTGGAGGAGTGTCTCTGCCAGGGCTGAGATTTATGTCGTGGTGACAGAGGTTCCTAAAGACCCGGGTCCCCCCGGCCTGTGATGATGATACTGGCTGCTAGCAGATGCAGCTGAATCGGAAAAAGAAAGATCATGCTCGGGGACTGTCACTTCATTTTCCTCTCCTGTGGCTGCGGTCCAGTCCACGGCGGTGCCAGCCCCTCCCCGGGGAGCTCCAGGGTGGCCCTTCTCCCCCTCCCCCTCCCCTGTCCTCTGCCTAGAAGCTGAGGGGAGGAAGCACGAAGTCCCTCAGACTCTGGAGGTCTGGGTCCATGCGGCTCTGCCCTTTGGTGCTGTGTGACTTCGGGCCAGGCGTGCCTGGACCACCTTTCTGAGCAGGACAAGGACGGCCATGGTGACACGACGCCTGCTGACTAGTGGCTTATTCCAGAGCCCACACGAGTCAGGATAGCACTCTGAGGGCGTGTTCTCACTACTCCCATCTTACAGAAGAGAGAGACAGGCTTCAAGAGGTCAGACAGTTTGCCGAGGCCAAGCAGTTCATCAGGGACACCCTGTGTGGTTGTTCCGGTTGTGTACTGCACAAAGGACCTCCACCAGGGCGGCAGTTACACTGGAGACGATTGCTGACGCCCATGACAGCACGAAGTGGGCACAGGGCTCCCAGCGCCCCACAGGGCACGTCCGAGAACGATGTCCTTCATGACACACGCAGACGCCCACGCCCAGGTCCCCATGCAGGAGCACAGGAGCTCACGCTCCCTCTTGGCCTGACTCCTGCTGCGGAGCAGACCCTGAGTCGGCTGTGGCTGCCTGGCTGGGGGATGGAGCAGGTGCACGCCGGTGTCCACGAGACTGGGAGCCCGAGGGAGCAGCAGGTGGACGTGGGGCACCAAGCAGGACCCCATCCAAGGACCAGGACCACAAATGCTGCTCTCTAGCAGTCTGGAGGGTGGACATCCCAAAGCAACCTTGCTGGCTGGACCCAGGCATCTGCGGGGCCAGCCTCCCTGGCCTGACCTGTTTCCTGCCCTTTCCAACCTCCACAGCCCCATTCTCTGCCCCTCCAGGCCCAGCCTCCGGCCTCAATGGACGTGTTTCCTCCTACAACCAAATTTCCTTCTGCCTCCCCCTTGAGGGGACTCTTCGCGTGCACTCAGGGTCCCCCAGGTCATCCAGCATCAGTTCCCATCCCCAGACCCTAAACCCAGTCCTATCCACGAAAGCCCCTTTGCCTTTCCAGGATCAGGACCTGGGTGTGGCGGGGTCATCACTCAGAGTGCCCAGAACACCAGGAGAAGGGTCTTCAAATGCTAGGCCACCTGCGCAGATGAGTGACTTAACTTGGGCTGGGAGGGGCATGGCCTCTGGGGAGGAGGGTGGAGGAGAGGGAGGAAGCATGTTTCAGTCAAAGGTGCACCCGAGGGGTGTGCAGAGCCCTACTTCCGGGGTGTGCCAGAGCGCCTGCTGAGCTCCCCGCCCAGAGCAGAGGAGACCTTCAGGGCATGGACGGGGCACAGCACAGCTGTGCCCACCAGAGCAGCAACTGGAAGGAGGATGACCGGCAAGAACCTGCGGGGCCAGAGACGGTGCTGGAGAGAGAGGGCATCCCCGCACAGGGGCCAGCGCTCCGCCTCAGGTGTGAAGGGAGCACCCTGCCCCTCGCAGCTCAGGAGGACCACCCATTGGGGGAGGTCATAGAGAAGGGCTGGTCCCTGGGCCCTCCAAGGTGCCTCATCAGCACCCCCATCCTTGGAATGTGGGTTTAGGGTGGTTTGGGGTCTCAGGTCCCTAGTGCCAGGCCCGGCCCTGTTTCCTGTCTGTGAAGGGCAGGGTGTGTCTGCAGCCCTGGATGCTTGGGGCCTTCCCAGGATGGCGCGTCCAGGCCCCGGGGCCAGCACTCTGGTGGTGGGGTCCCCGTCCGCATACCCCGGCGCTGTCTCCTCACATCCCTCCTTGTCCCAGGTGGCTGTCCGAGTCTTGGATTCTAGCCATGGCCTGGGACTCAGGGCAGGGCTCCGCACTGCCAGCTGCCGAGGCTGGATGGGACCCCGGAACCAGGCTCGGGGCCGTCGCACCCTGGGGCTTCCCTGTGAACACACGATGGACACGGAGTCTGTGAGCACTGATGGGGAGCCGCATGGGGACCACAGACCCCTGCGAGCATGTTAGGCACCTCAGGCCTTACCCCAGGACCCCTGAGCCAGAATGGCAGCCCGCAAGATCCCCGTGGGGCACCCGCAAAGCACCGATGGCACAGAACCCGCGTGAACCCACGTGTGCCCGTCCCCACTCAGGTCCCTTTACCGCGGTGCTCCCACACTGGCTCCCGCGGTTCTCCTCCCGACAGGTGTGACCGGCCTCCTGGCTGGAGGGCCGCCCCGGGGCTGCTCAAGGCCCTTCTGCCAGCAGCCAGAAAGGCCTGGAAGTTGACAGCCCCCCAGGGCACCCTAACCCTGAGATTCCAGAAGGTCCACAGCTCAAGGAGCCCTTGAAAGCTCAGTGATTTCCTCACGACAAGCATTCGGAGCCCAACAAAAGAAATACCTAAGAGCTCCCATGATTAAGTAACAAGGTCCAAACAACTTAACAAATATTTATATCCTAACAGCTTAGCTGCTGGGCAGCTGGCTGAAAATACAATATATGCGAATTAAAACAAAAATACTATTCTTGCTTCATTCATAAATAACCATAATTTCTTTCTAATGGGACATGTGTGCCTGTTGGGCACTGCACAACTTTTCAGTTCTTAGACTGGGACTGGACACCACCACCACCCTCGTTTCCTTTTCCACATGGATTTTCACACAGAACTTGCTTCCCTCCCACCCCGTGAGCTGCTGCCCAGCAGGGAGATGGAAGAGAAATGATGTCATCCAAGGGAATGTAGGACAGTCGAATGTTGATCTGTGAACTATCTCGAGTGTGGTGTCTGACAGCTTTCCATGGCTGGTCCTCTAAACTTAAAGTATTCCACAGCACTCACGGTGGCGTAGCACACGGTTGGCGAGCCGTGGCCTAACCTCTGACTGCAAGGGTTGGGGTCTAAGTACCCTGGCGGGTCTGAGCTGAGCAGGGGTCGATGCCGTGCTGGCCTTCCCTTCCCACCTCAGCACTCCACACCGCTGGCTTTCCTGGGAAGGCCTCGTGAGTGTGAACATTCACAGGACCAGCTTCAAGGTGGGGTCCCGCCCAAGGGAAGGTGGCGGGAGGAGGGGGCTCAGGGCCAGCATGGAGGTGGTCCGCCGGGTGGAAGTGTGCATCCCCTGGTGCACGGGGAGCGGGAGCTTGAGTTAGGGGAGGCCCTGGTCGCCAACTGGATGGGGAGGTGACCCAGCATAGAGACACCATTAGCAGCCATCTGGGGGCAGAGGTGGTTGGGATGGGGGGCAGGTGCCCAGGGCTTTCTCCCCAGAGCTGAGTTCAAACCCTGCAATCCCAATTCTAAGAAAGAGAGAAAGCCAAGCCCGAGAACCTCTCCACCCATTCTTTAAAAAAGATACTGTTTAAACGTGCCCTTGATGCGGCTCCTTACTCCTCATAATTACCCTGATCACTGCCCTTGGTGCGTAAGGATGCGTGGGGAGGCCCAGCTCGAGGTGGGCAAGAGGTGCAGTCCATGTGCCCTCCATCGTGGAGTATGGCCTGAGCACCTGAGTGTTTTTGGCAAAGGGCAGCAGGTGCCTGGTGAGCGTTACCCTTTGTGTCAGCTGGAATAAGGGGACCGTCCAGGAACACAGGTTAGAAAGAGCTGCCCCTTTGGGCAGACACAGTCTCTTACAGGCAACACCTGCCAGAGTGCTGGGGACAAAGGCAGCGGGGTGCCCTCTCTCTGCAAATACACGGGACTGCTTGAGCAGAGTGGGCCCCCGAGGCCCCTCCAGCCCCTGGGCCGTTGCTGGTGCTCTGGGCACACCTCTGCATGGGTGGCTTATTTCTGTCCTCAGGCCATTGGCCCCAGTGAACAGCCATGGGAACACAGACAGAGAAGGCACACCAGAACAGGAGCTGGGCTGCTCTGGCCAAAGAAAGCAGGGTGAATTTGGTGGCAGGTGAGTACAGGGAGCAGCTAGCCAAGGGGGCCACTGGTGCACAGGCTCAGGGAGGGCAAGCTTATTAGGGAGGTCTGCAAACATGAAGTAGCCTGTGGCAGGTGCAGGAAGGGTGGGTGGGAGGCCACTCATCCCAGAGTCCCGTCTTCTTCCCACGCACCGGGGTGAAGTCCATCTGCCGCACCAGAATTAGGCTCTGGGATCAGGACCCCACGTGGCCCCCACCCAGGCAGTCAGGAACTGGCCCTGGGGGTAGGCAGACACAGGCCAGCCTCAGTGCCAGACGCTGCCTTTCCATGGGGAGCCATACAGGACGCCAACTTCCAGCTGCTACAGCATTGTTGAAGGTGCTCAGGAAACTTCTAGCAAATTCTGGAATGGGCAGTCAGTCCCTTCCTTGCAAATCAAATTGCGGACCCGTAGGAGAAGGAGCGAGGGCCAGCTGGTCCCCTCTCCCCAAAATGCCCTTGATGATGTATTTGAGGTTGGAAGAATAAATAAATCCCTGGGCATGTTTCCCCTCGAGGGTTGGGATGACAAAAGCGGAATGAATACGAATGTCTCCGGGTTATGTGCTGGGAAGTTCGCGTGGGCTTTCATTCATCGAAATTCAGTTCTTTATGTGTATCAGTTCCTTTTATCCTTCTGGGGATCGCATACGCCACAAGATGTTGGGTAGCAGATTAATCCAAGTGTTGTCAACGACAATGATAAACTGAGGTTTAAAAGCCTGCATTGACATTAGTTACTATTAAAACTCGAGACTCCCCTCTCCCGCTACTTAGAACCAATAATTTGTGGAAGTCCTGGGCTGCCTTTCATTAAGCTCACCCCCAGAGGTTGCGCAGGGGTTTCTCAGTCAGAGGCTTTTTCTTTGCTCTGTGCTCCTGCTCCTTCCAGGCGGACCCTCTCTGCCTCCTACTCTCCGCCTCCACCGCCCCATGCACCTGCACCTGTGCCATGAGCACCTGTTCTCTGAGCACCTGCATTTGTCCTCTGAACACACCTGCTCCCTGAACACCCACACCTGTGCTGAGCCCCTGTGCACCTGCACCTGTGCCATGAGCACCTGCACGCTGAGCATCTGCATTTGCCCTCTGAACACACCTGCTCCCTGTGCACCTGCACTTGGGCCCTGAGCACCTGCAACTTCCCCCCAAGCACCTGTCCCTTGAGTCTCCTGGGAGAGCAGATCTAGTACAGCCATGTTCCCCCACCATCTCCTCGGTTACTAGAGACTAGAACATGGCCCTTGGATGCCCATCCTCTGTCCCCCGCCCAACAACTCATGCATTCCTCCATCACTTTCTTGGGGTCACCACTCCTGTCACTACCCCAGTTCAGAGTCTCAGCAGCCCCCCGCCCCAGGGGTGGTTACCAATGCCTCCTCTGCGGCCTCCCTAGCTGGAGTTGCCATCCAGCCCTGTTCCCAGCCCACAAATCCGCGCGCTGCCCATCACTACCTGTTGTACTACCTCCCGGGACACCCCCATGGTGCTCAACTTAGAGGCTTTTCATGGTGCAGCCCTAACTTCACGCCTAGCCATGCACTTGTTCTCCAGAAGATGCATCACGTCTCCACGCCACACCATGCCCTTCCACGGAGTGTCTTGTGCCCCCTTCTCTGCTGGCTGGCTTCGTGTTGGCCCTGCTCCTATCTCTCAACACTGGCGCAGTGCGTGTGGCTCTCCAGCCATTTCCTACTTCTCTCCCCAGTGCAGAGCCCCAGGCAGCGGGGCACACACTCCGGGCTTGCAGTCAGCAGTACCCATGGGCCAGAGGGAGAGCACTGCCTGCCAGGCACTCAGGTTCCATCTGTGGCCGGAGAAAGCCCGAGCCCCCAGCACCCCACTCTCACCCTCAGAGGCTGCAGGATCCCTCGTGAGCACGTCATAGAGGGTCTCGGGCTTGCAGCGGGGGTGAGGGAGGCAGAGCAGAGAGGAGCAATTCATAGCAGCTCATCCCCGAGGATAACACAGAAACCGCAGTCCTGCAAACACACCCTAGGAGAGCTGGTCAGTGCGGCGCCTCGCAAGGGAAGCACCGCTGTCTCCAGGTCAAGGCGTTTGCTAGCTGGTCAGATCCCATTTTTCAGGGGCGGAAAAAAGCCTGGGTTCCTATCCCTGCCTCCCGTCCCTTCCTCCTCCTCTTTTCCTCCGTCATCCCCTCCCTCCCTTGGTCACTGTGGCAGTTTCCCCAGCAGCAGGGAAAGACGCGGCCTTCTCCAGCACCAGTCACTGTAGTTCGGGGTGAATATTCGGTTAGTTCCAGGCCAGAGAGTCCTGATCAATATTACCTTCTCCCGGCAAAACAGCGTAACGGAGCTCTCATTAGCAGCTCCAAGCGCCGGCGCTGACACCCGTGACTGGCGCTGTGATTAACACCTGCCCCTCGGTTCCCAGAGCTGCGGCCTGTCCATGGCAGCATCCCCGTGGCCCGCGAGGCTGGCAGGAGCCTGGCGACTGTTTGAGCTTCCCCCGAGGCTGGAAGCCCAGCCTGAGCTAGCCATTGGGGGCCCAGCCCCGGGCCTTTGGAGAACAGACCATCAGGAACAGAAGGGCTCGTGTGGCCCGGATTCAGGGAAGAAGATGTGTGCCTATCGCCCACCCACCCACACACTCACGTTCCGCATCTCTTCCCAGTGACTGCTCACCATCAACTCGCACACCTCCAGTGATGGGGAGCTCACTACCTGACAAAAGACCCGGTTTCCCATCCGGCCAGCTGCGATTAGGAGCTGGCTCCTCCAGATACGACTTCTGTGTCCATCGGTCCTGGCATTGTCCTTCAGGCCCCAGCCC
Organism: Martes martes; assembly: GCF_963455335.1. Lineage (NCBI taxonomy): Eukaryota > Metazoa > Chordata > Mammalia > Carnivora > Mustelidae > Martes > Martes martes. The sequence goes on along the minus strand of NC_137904.1, from coordinate 18,200,913 downwards.
ATCTCTCCCTTTCAGCATGCCTGCCACCCCTGCCCTGGAGCTTCCCACGGCTCCCCTCCACCCTGAAGCATCCATGGTGTTGGCCTTTGAGAGCCTCTGTGGCTACACCAGTAACATCAATAATCATAATTTGTTGGTGGTTAGGGTGGGCTGGCCCTGTGCTCGGTACTGCAAACGGCTATTCTAGTCCTCATGACAGCACTGGGAGGACAATGCTATTGTTATTCCCTGTTTTACAACCAGGGAAACTGAGGCACTGTGGACCTGCCCCAGCCACAGATCTCACAAGGTTTCTCCATTCCTCTTGAAGCCTCTGGTGTCACCCCCTGGGCAAGGCTTCCCTGTTCTGTGCGGAACGCATGTCCATCCCCACCTGGGGCTCCAGATACACCTCACATGTGTTCTTTCCCTGCCCCCACTCCTAGGTACTTCTTTAACCTTTGCATGCATGCTTTCTGCACTCTTCTCTGGCAGGGCCAGCTGTGCCCCACGGCACCCAGATCAGCCTGCACTGAGCAGAGCCAGCTCTTAGGCTGCGTTTGCATCTGTGGACAGAATCGGCGACCCCGACTCCTATGGAGGCTGCTGTGGCCCAGACAGAAATGCCTCCCACTGAGAGATCACTCAGAGGAGGAGCTGAATGTCACAGGAATGCTGCAAAGACAGCCCCGGGAGAAAGGGCAGAGGAGAGTGGTAGAAAGAGCCCCACACCAAGGCAGTCAGGAGCCTTATGTCCCTGTCCCAGTTATGCCAGACTCTCTGTGGTGTGTGGGGATGCACCCGTTCCTGTGCTGGGCCTCAGTTTCCCTACCCACAAGCCCGTGGCTGGTACAGGTGGCTTCTCAACCTCTGAGTACGTGGGTCGGTCAGTGCAAGTAGCAGCTGGGGGTCTCTGGCCAGCGGCCCCCCAGCACAGCTGCCCCCCCTGCCCCACTACGTCACCACGTCCTGGACGCAGGTGAGGGCAGTGGCCATCAGCCGCGGCATGGCCCTGGGCACTGCAGCAGGAATGGACACCAGACACTGTGGTTTCTGCAATACGCGGTCTGACCCAGAGCAGCGCTGGGTGGCGGGCTCACCTCGCCCTCAGGACAGCCTGGTAGTGGCAGAGGGCACTGGCCCGTCACAACCCTGTGCTAGGCGCCTACTTCCCAAGCCCTTGCACACGAGGAAACAAAGCTCAGAGGTGAGTTCACAAGGCGGGCACCAACCACCTGACTCCAGAACCACCCACGTGGCCGCCCTGCTGACTGCCTCCGACGGAGGGTGCCCTTCCTCCTTGGACCCACCCTGGGCTCCCGGGTCCAGTGATGGAGGACGCAGGCCTCCTGACCCCAGCCCATCGCTCTGCCCTGTCGGCCTCCCGCCCTCCCTGACTTCCTTCACTCTGGCCCGTACCAAACCCCGCCATCAGACGACAGGCCCACGGGGACGCCTCAGGGACCAGACTCAGCCTGACGGTGTAACGGACACGCTGTGTAAGTCACGGCTCAGTCCCAGGGTGGGAGCAATTCCCAGTGGAACACACCGTGGGCAAAGGAGCCTCCGCCAGTGACCTGGAAAGGGGTCTAGGGCCTCCATGAGCGCCCGCCTACAAGACAGTCGGCAGTGACCCCGGCTGCTTGGTGTCACACAGTGGACCCATCAGATGGGTGCAATGGGGGTGAAGCACATGAACGTGAACAAGCGAATTCAGAGACACAGAGTGCACGGGCTTTTCCACGGAGCCTGCTCCTCAGCCAAGATGGGGCCGGCTGGTGCCAGATCCTCCACTGCGGGACCATGCTGAGCCCCGTGGCCGGACCGTGACCGGGGGGATCTCGGCACTCCAGCTCCTGCGACCTCCCAGCCCAGGATCCCATGCAAGTCTCCGCTGCCTTCTGTTCCTCAGGTCCCAGGCTGCGCTCTGCCAAGCAGCACAAGTGGACAGTTTTAAGGGAAATTAATGCATGTGTTTCTGAATCACCTTATGTGGAAACTATCACAACGTTGTGTCTGAAGGACAGTAACACCCAGAAATGACCTCGCCATTGGGTGAGCTGTCTGGGTCGTGCCAGGTTTCTAAGAGTCTCCTGATGGGACGGCCTCACAGCTGGCCAGAGTCTCACCAGGCAATGCTAACACTGACTCCTCCAGGAAGTCCCCCAGGGCCCCCCAGGCTTTGGAGTGGCCTCTCTGCAGAGCATAGCATACTCCAAATCAGGGCCATGGCCCATGGGGCCATCCTGGTTTGCTCACAGTGCCCCCCTCAGCAGAGGCAGCTGCTCCAAGCCAGGGGCCAGACACCTGTCCAGGTCCACATCTCCCTTTTCAGTGACACCTTCCCAGTCCCAGCTTGACGGACATGGCTCCTCTCCCACGGTGACATGTTGCCCGGCCTGCACTTACTCCCAGCTCGTGGCACAGCCCCACAGCTTCCGGCTTACCTGACATCCCCCCGCGATGATCCGTGCCCCTTGGGCACGCTTGCCTGCACATGTCAGCCCTTCCCGACCCAGCACATTGGACAAAAGGGCCTGACAGGGAAGAGGCTCCGGTGGGAACTAGAGGCCAGCATTGACTGGAGGTGTGCGTCAATGGGCTCAGCAGTCCCTACATTTTTCTAGAATTTAGCTTAAAAAAAAAAAAGTTTCTTTAACCCAAGGCAGCAGGCTGGTCTCACCAACCGGATGTTAACTTGGTGTAGCACGTTCATGAAGACTCATGCAGACGGAGTTCTCTGCATCCTCAGAGGGCCGGTGCTCGGAAGAGGGCCGCGGGGAAGCACACTGGGCAGCAGCATCTGCTGGTGCCCTCCGGAGCCACGAGGCCCACCAGGTGACAGCCGGCATGGGTGGAGGACGCCAGAGGAGCTCCTGACATCGGCGCCACATCCAGGCTGGGAGACCGCACCTCTTACTGGCAGAGGGAGAGCACACGCTTCCAGCAGGCTCTCGTCTTGAGAACGCTTGTGTGCCACAGGCATGGCCATGACATTAAACCGCTCTTCTGCTTCCAACACAAAAACACACATCTGTGCGCACGGCTCCAGCACCGCACAGCTGGGGAAGTGGAAGGGATCGGTGTCCAGAAGGGGGACAGCGAGGCGGGGGGAACACCCAGGACACCGGCAGGTCAGGACCACCTGCGCTTCCTTCCCTGGGGGCCTTTCCTCCTCCAAGGCGGACCCCCGGGCATCCCCTCACTAGCCGGCGCCCCCCTCGTTCACCCGGGCCCCAGCCCCAGAGCCTTCCCCGGGTTGGCACGGGTGACTCTCCGCTTTTCATCCGACTGACGACTCCCATCTAGGTCTGTGGGTGGCTGGTCACTACTTCCCTGGCACTGGGCGAGAGCCCGGCATGAGCGTGGAGACCCCTGGGGTGACGGCATGACCGTGCACTTACATGTGCACGTGACCACTCAGGACCTGTGACCCGCCTGTGGGAAAGAGTACCATGCGCTACATCTTCTCACTTGCCAACTTCCCTGTGAGGGCTTCGGGTTTTGATTCATGTGTTTCAGGGCTAAGGGTGAGGACCCCAGACCCCAGGATCACCACGGCCTCTTGAGGGCACAGCTCCACTCCCTAAGCATGGCCCAAGCCCCAGAGACGAGCCTGGACCCCCTCAGCGGTGCACCTCGTGGTCCCAGAAGCGGGCCCTCCCCTGCGTCAAGCGAGTGCGGCTGACCTGGTCAAGCTCTCGGTGCGTGTGCCTGGGGGGCTGGGGGTGTGACCCTAGTCTGACTGCCGTCAGAGAGCCCGATGCTCCTTGAATTGAGTTGAACTCACAAAATGGGTCCTTGGGGTGTCAGGTGGAGGCAGAGAGATGGTGGGGATGCCCCCTCATGAGCCCACTCCTGCCCGTGATGGTTCCTTGTATGCAGGGATGCCTTAGAGCCCAGGGAGGGGGCGTCACCCAGACATTCCGGCATCCGGGAGGTGAGGCTGAACCCACTGCTGCCCGGGGCACGGGAGATGCAGTCACTGGGTGCTTCTCAGGCAGGGCCCACCCCCCCAGCCCCGACCCAGGCGAGGACCACAGATTCAAGGCCCGCAACTCCCTCCCAGTCCTTGCCCGGCTTCCTCGCACACACTGTGGTTCCTGGTGAGGGGTCTGCACACCCCACGTCCGTGGGTCCTGAGCCACGAGCCCCAGGAATGAGCCCTCATGATCCCTGGAACCGTCAGAAACCGCCCGAGAGGTGCTGGCTAGAGTGGCTCCCGGCTGGAAGACTGCAACGCACAGGAAGAGCTGCCTTCTACAAGAGGATCTGGCTGCAAGGACCCAGAGTGCTCTCTGGTTGTGCACACACTCACACTCGTGCACACACCCCACATGCTCACGTACACACCTCACACTCACACACACACATGCTTGTCATGTGCTCACACTCGTGTGCACTTGCACATGCACACTCGTGCTCACACCCACAGTCGTGCACACTCAGTCCCACCGGGGCACCTCCTGCTCTCATGCACTTGCAGCAACGCAGCTGGGAACTGGCTTCTTCCCAGAACTGAAATGTCACAGAGCCACCACTGCCTTCCCTGTTCAGTAAATTGCCTCATTCCCCAGATTGGTCCGTGTGGCACTCAGCCGTGTAGGCCATGAGGATACAGACAGAGCGAGTGGTTCCCAAATCTCCAGACCAGGGAACGAGGGAGGAGGATGATGGGCTGTGCTCGGCACCCCATCCTCCCAGCCTGGGCAGCCCCTCCTCAGGGGGCTGTGGCCTTGGTGTGCCATCCACTGGGAGCCCCGGACAGAACACAGGGAGACCCCCTTCCAGGACAGTAAATCATCACCGAGGACCCAGGACAGACAGAGGCTGGAGTGGCCGTGTTGTGAGGTCGGTGCCCACAGGAGCTGGGAGCTCCTGGCCTGATTTAGCCCTCCCATAGCTCGGAGCAGCGGGTCTCCCTTCGGTTCCACGAGGTACCCCGTGTCCTTCCCACGGACTCCCTAAGTCAGTTTGTGGCTGCTGCCAGCGTGGCTGCTCCCGGACCCACGTGGCTGCTTGTGGCCTGTGCCACACCCCCGCACCTGTGTGCTCAGCCAGAAGAAACCCTTAGAGCAGACGGCACCTCCGCCCATCTGAGCACGGCTGCCGTGTCTGACTGCTGGGCAGGGACTCCGCGGACGGGGCCTGCAAACACGAGCCAGCCCCCTGTCTCTATGCCTTGGTGTCCCGGGGAGCTCACTGCCACGTAGGCAATGATGGCTGGGGCAAGCATGCCTTGGTCGTGGCCTCCCGCCTCGCTGTCTCAATGGCTCAACGAGCGAGCCGAAGGACTTTCAGGGCAGGAGAACCCACGGTCGGATCGTCATGCTGCCAGTTTTCTCATCACAGAAGAAAGTTTTCCTGGACATCATCTACTTCTGAGAGTTGGCGGGTGGTGGGGATTCACCCTAACTGCTGTGAGGGGCTCACAGTACCCGAGCATCCTGGGTAGACCGAGGGACCCGTGGGGACACAGCCTGGGAGGCTTGCGCCTGTCTCCCCAGGATGTGCTGTGTGTCTTTGCCCTTTGCTGACCTTGCCAAGCCTCCATCCACCGTAGACGTGTTGCCTGGGGTGACCACATGCTGAGCCCCACGAGTACCCCCAGCAAATCACCAGACATGTGGGTGGTCTTGGGGATCCGACTCGCTCTTCTAACCGGCGTCCTTCCTGGATGAGTCTGCACTTCCCTTTACCGGTGCCCGCCTCACCTTCCGTGGCTTCCAGGGCCCCTGCCTGCTGCCCTAGCTCCTGCCTCTGCTCCTACCTCCACTGTGAGTCCCGTGTGTGCCTTCCCGTCATTTGCACAATGCAGGTCTCCCCTTCCAGGAAGCCCTCCGTGTTCCATCCCGTGCGGCTGGTCCCCTGCTTCGCCTGCATCCCACACGGTGGATTCCGGAATTCGGGAACTGGCCCATCTGCGTTTGTACCTCGGGGCGACCGCAGATACACCCTGCCTCTGAACTCCTAGGAAACCGGCGCCCCAGCCCGAGACGTGTGACCTTGTACGCCTGTGACCTCTTCACACACATGCCCAACCCTAGTTAGGTGTAGACTCAAGTTCTGATCCGACACATGGACCCGACAGCCTGGAGTGGGGACCAACCTGGGAGGTGCCATATCCCAGCTTTGCAGATAAGACTCCCAAAGAAGTGACGGGACCAGGGCTGCACAGCTGGCCAGTGGCAGGGTGATCGGACCCCACTGCACGTCCTGGAACACTCCCTCCCTGGGTGCTGGGTGCCATCA